>NC_056735.1:554623844-554976078 GCF_019279795.1 Protopterus annectens
TAATTAAACAGCAACTCCTTTTTACCCTTAAAATGCCTAATAACACATAGCTACATTTATGAACCTTAATTGACTTACTATCCTTAAGGTTGAGTACACTAGCTGCAGTGTGTTTACAAATATGTTATATAGTTCCAGTCAAGGACTTAAATATATTAAATTTTTATAAAATTAAGTTAAATTATAGTAATTTACGTGGGTGATCTTATCAGAAAAGATTATAGTAAAGTCTGTATGTGTTAACTATTCATACAGTTTCTTCCAAGTGATATACTTCTTTTTAAGCTTTGTGTGCTGTTTATGTGTACAATTCAAAATGAATAACAAATATTACAATATAATAAAATGTCATGTATGTGTTGATACCTTCTAAATTCATTAGGTACTTCAGTGTACTTTTAATATTTGTTAAAACTGTAAAAGCACTTTGCCATCTCATAAATAGTGTGCTGGTTACTTTAAGTAGCTTAGGAGCTGACACCACACCCATACTGTCTTGTTTTAGTGCTGACATCACTCATGACTGTTTACTTTCATTTTGTGCTGTTAGAAGGTTTAACACACTGTAATGGATTCTAACTGAAGAACCTTCATTCAGGGGTGGTAAAATAAGAGTTCCCAGCTCATGACCATAGCGGGAAGACAAAAACAAAGTAAGTGAAGTTTTTAGGGCTTTTTTTAAACTGAACACCAGCTCATTAAACTTCTATTAGTTTTCTTAACATTAAGGGCAGATATACAAGCCAAACAGTTGTTCGTTAGTCAAAAAGGCACTTTTAGCATCAAAGAATAGATAATTACTTTTCAAGGCACTTTTTGACAGTTATTACTATCAGTTTTTATATATTATTATGTGTATTAAATACAGCAGTTTAGATATTTCATGCAGCTTAGTGAAAATAATATAAAAAGGAATCATGCTAATTTAAACACACCACATTAATATGTCAGTGTAAATACATCATTTTCTATACTAGCAGTAAAAGGGAGTTAGAAAAATCACGACTGTAAGTATTTACACTGTAATAGAGAAAGATATGTTACCTTGCTTTCTTTTAGGGTTGTTTCCTTTAGTTATAAAATGTCCTGCTTATCTTGTATTTATATTGTTTCAAAGACTGACACATGTGTAAAGCATGAATGCTTTCAAAGAACTTTTTTGCCTTACAGAGCAAATAGAAGACAATAATGTTTGTGTTTTTCATATGTCTTTTATCGTTTCTTCTTCTTGTCAGCAGTGCTCCATTCATTTTTTTCTAAGTGACGCTTAACCCCAAATTGAGAGAAATCCATTTCTTCCACATTATCCAAGGTTTTATTAGCTGAAACATAAAAAACTGTTGCTTGCAGAGTGTCAAAAGTTTTAGGACCTTCAGTAAAAAATATTTTTATTCTTGCAGGGAACAGCAAGAGGACTTTAAGTTGTCTTTTTTCAAATTCCTTTATCAGAGGGAGACATTCTTTTCTTGCAGTTATAACTCCAGCAGAATAATCATTATCAAATCTGATTATGTTGTCTTTGTATTTAACTGGCGAAGTTGACCATGCTGTTTTTAAAATAAGTTCCTTGTCCTGTGATGGAAAAAACTTTACTATTATTGATCTCGGGTGATTTTTTGATTTGATGGTTGATGAAGCAGCTCTTAAGGATCTGTGGGCTCTTTCAATTCCATAAGAAAGAGCTTCAGGCAATTTTAAAACTTCTGGTAACCAGGTAGTAAGGAAAGTCACCATGTTATCTCCCTCTCTTTTCTCTGGTAGCCCATAGATGCAAAGGTTATTTCGTCTGGACCTGTTCTCTAGATCCTCTATTTTATTTTGTAATGAAGCATTTTGTTGTGGTAAAAAATGTAGCTGAAGATCTTGTTATGAGAGTCTGCCCTCAGTATCATTTAAGGATCTCTCTATGTCAGCTATTTGAGACTTCGGTTGCGTCATTATTTCTTGTAGTTGCTGTATTTGTTTTGTAGATCTCTCCTCAAAAGTGTCCAGTTTGGTATTCATTTTGTCAAATTTCACTGACAAGTCTTGTATAACATTTAATAAAGACTGTATCTCCTTTTTCATCATCTGGTCCTGTGTGGTATGCTTAGAAAAGCTCATTTTCAGTAGATTCAGATACCTTCCTTCTTGTTTTTGACAGGAAAAATAATGTTTAAAGTCAAATTTTTTGCACTGTAGACTTCTAGTGATATTAGTAGAAGTAATTCAACAAAATAGGTTTGTCTACAATATCTAGTTTTTAAAAATTCCTGTCAGAAATATATTTTGAGTGCAGAGCTGAGAAAAGATGCTGCCAACCAGTCTACATCCTAGCCACGCCCCCCCCTTGGATGATTTTATGAGGGAACGTAGTTTCTTGTTCCCTTCTTGGGATTTTACTCTTTTCTGTACTAGTTTCCTCCTTCTATTGTATAGCTTGTTTATGGCAGGGGTCCACCAGACTGGTTTCCTTTTCTTGGAGGAGTGAGTCTTGGTTTTGTTTGGGATAGCACGATCCATGCATTCTTGTAGGTGCCTGTAGAGTGCATTAGTAATTGATTTTGCAGCTTGGACACCATTATCCTTTAGCATGGGGGATTTGAAACTTTCCACCTTGAGCTTAAGTAATGTGAAGTTTGCTTTTGAAAAGTTTTTTTTCACGGTGGTTTCTTTGACCGGTGGTGGTGGTGGAATATGGATATCCAGAGTGATTAGTTTATGGTCAGATCTAATCAACGAGGAGTTGATGTCCGGTGTGGAACACTGGTCGCCCATGTTGGTGATGACCAGGTCCAATATGTTGTCACCTCTGGTGTGGGTATTGACCAGTTGATCCAGGGCATTTGAGTTTATAAATTCTAGGAAATGTTAGGCAAGGGAGTTTGTACTTGAGTGTTTGTACCAGGAATATCTGACTGAGCCTAAGCCCTTTTTCAGCAGAGGCCCGGGGAGAAGAGCTTCAGTATGTACAGATTACATTTAGTCATTATACAGATATGATATAAGTAGAAAACGTCAAACAGATAGATGACTGCAAGAGCATTTTGTAAAAGTATACATATTACATTTAGTCATTATACAAATATCAGATACGTAGAAAAATTGCAAACAGCTAGGTTTCAGCCACAGCATTTTTAAAAGTAATAGTAAATATAAAAAAGCAACATCATCCAATATGCAGATGATTCAACAATTATCTGTGCTGCTAACTCCATTCCCACCCTGATACAACTAACACAAGATGCCTTCTCTACCACCGAACAATGGATGCTAGATAATCATCTAGCTCTTAATCCATCAAAAACTAAACTCATGTTATTCACCCCATCCAAAACCTTAACTGTCAACATAAATTCATTCTCCATAACCAGTCACAACAATACTACCCTTGAAATTGTTCCCAGTGCTAAACTATTAGGTGTTCTTATTGATAATCAGCTTAAATTTGACACCCATATACAAAGTAACATAAAAAAACTCACCAGAAACTTGGTATGTTCTATCGCCATATTCGCTTCCTCACCCCATCCACTAGATTCCTCCTCGCTTCCACATATCTCATCCCTTCCCTCCTTTATGGTGCCCCACTCCTTACCAATCTACAATCCTTTACCAAAACAAAACTCTCCTCCTGCTATAATAAAATCGCCAAATTCATCACTGGCCACAGATCCTCCTCTCATCACTGCATTGCTCTTCACAAGCTAAATTGGCTAGAACTTCCCAAATACCTTATCTACACTCAACTAACTCATGCTCACAAGCTCATATTCAAGCCCTCCCTCTGCCCTTCTCTTGCCTCAACCTTCACTATGCACATACCCAGCAGACCCCTAAGAACCAACAATCAGAAATTGATCGAACTCCACAAACCCACCCGTCCAGCAGGCAAACTCCTACTCTCTTTTTCCCTAGCCTGTCTCTGGAACTCCCTCCCACCTCATATTCACCGCACCTGCAGTCTCCCCTCCTTTAAAACTCTCCTTCACGCACACTTACAATCTCTGTGGGAATGCTCATGTTCCCATCCTGCTTAACATTCCCAGCTACCACCTTATCCCTTAGCCAAACCAGATCTCCTCTACAGGAACTTACATACTGTAAATAAACACTTACATTTAATTCTGTGTACATACCTTCACACTATTGTCTTTAACTAAATTTCTATCTTAGTGATTTTAGAGACTAAAAAAAAAAAATTTGTAAACTCATGTGAATTGTTACATATTGTTATGCTTTACCTTCTATTTTTGTTATGATTTACTTTGGCTTAAATGTACTCTTCTTGCATTTTTACTATGTTTTTATATATTGTATCCATGGAGCTTTTCTCCCCAGGACTCCATTGAAAACGGGCTCATTCGGCCCAATTGACCATCCTGGCAACCAAACTTTAAATAAAAAAAAATAAATAAAGTTTTTTTTTTTGCAATCGAATCATACAGGATACAGTAAAGTATAAGAGAGAGAGAAATACATAGATTAGCAGAGTGTAGCAGAGTGTTATAAAGGTGGGTTTGAGCTTTGACAGATCCATTGCCCTTTGAATTATTCTTTTAGAGTTAGTTTAAATTTTTTGGGATGTGTGAGTGTTCAAATGTCAAGAGGAAGTTTGTTCCATTCAATAGAGGGTTGGTGGCTATATAAGTTGCACCCTGCTTTAGACTTGGGCTTATAGATATTTAAGAGGTCTTGGGAAGAGATGCAGAGGTTTCTTGAAGGAGCATAGTGGGAGATGACAGAGTGTAAGGCTGGACAGAGAGATGGCTGGTAAATAATTGAATGTATGGTTTGAAACTGAGAGAGAAGGAGGATGTGAGGCAGATCAAGCCAGTTTAAATATTTTAGAGAGAGACAATGGTGAGATCTATAGGATTGCTGAGTTGCAAATCTAGCTACTTTGTGGTATGTAATCTCAAGTCTAGTAAGGAGAGAGGAGTTAAGTTTAGTAAGGATTTGTGAGCAATATGTTAAGCAGGGGTGAAGGTAAGCATGAGTGAGGGCAATTCTTGCTTCCTGAGTGAGAATTTTTTTTATTTCTATATAGTAGTCCTAATTTAAGGTGAGTTTTCCTGTTACAATTATTTATGTGGAGATCAAATTTTAGTTGATCATCAATTGTGATACCGAGGAGTTTTGAGCTAGGTTCAACTACAAAAGGGGTATTGTTAAGTGACTGGACAGTGAAAGAGATATTAATGTGGTTGGCTGTTTTATGGAGGAAGAGTAAGAGTTTTTTTTATTTAGGGTTGAGGATGAGTTGGTTGTTTGAGAGCCATGTTTCCACTGAGTTAAAGGAAGACTGGGTAGCTGATAAGAGTTCAGAGGGAGAGTTTGCTATTGTTATGACTGTAGCATATGGGATAATAGAGGAGAGTGGACAGGAGGTATAGAGAAAGTTTGTGAAAATGTTGAATAGTAGTGGTCCTAAAATGGATCCTTGAGGGACAACCATTTTTATTGGAAGGGGAGTAGATAAAGCAGTGTCCCATCTTACTGATTGGAATCTATCTTTTAGATAGCTTGCAAACCATGCCACTGTATCTAGGAAGAAGTTAAGGTTAAACAGTTTGTTTAATAGTAGAGAGTGAGAAACAGTATCAAAAGCCTTTGAGAGATCCAGGAAGAGACAGGAGATAAGTTTATGGTCATCTCTGGCCAGGGAAATAGTATTGAGAAAGGACAGAAGAGCAGTATAGATGCTAAGTTTTGGTCGAAAACCATGTTGTGTAGGTTTTTCTGAGACAATAGAAGTGGGGAGGGGCAAGAAGGGTATACTTTTTGAGGGAAAGGTACCCATTTTTTTATGTCAGATAAGAGTAGATGGCAGAGCATGTATAGGGAAGGCATGGAATGGAAAGAGGCTAGATGGGTGGAAGCAGGGCTACACAAACAAACATAAAGCACAGGCAAAGACCAACAGGAAAGGTGTTGACACTATAGCAGTGTTTTAAAGTGGAATTATAGACATGAAGATAGAGGGAGCACAGTAATGATGGGGGTCATTGGATGACAAATTGGTGGGTGGGTGGTAGCACATAAGGAAGGGGAAGACCAGGATGGAGGATAGTGTTGGTATCCTGCTCCTATTTCCAATCTGCCTGAGTTACACCAAAAGAAAGGTCAGAAATCATCCTGCCCATCCTCTGTTCTGGGCCTCACTCAAGGAGATGAAGACATAGCTATGGAGTGGTACAACACATAGAACTGAACAGAAACCCTCCTCAGGCAACCAGTGTCAGTCTCTAGTCCCTCACCCACCAACTCCTCTATGAACTTCTCCAACTCCCATGGGGTGACAAATTGTGAAACCCTGGTAATGTCATTGAAGAGAACAATAACACTCCCTCTGTTGTGGAAAACTACTGGTAAAACCCCCAGGCTACCCTGCTATCAGTATTGATGGTGTGGCAGGGCTGAAGTGAGGAGAAGTTCCTGCAAGAGAAGGCTGGACCTCATGGCAGAGCTGGGACCTGTGCCATGTCTCTGGTACCAGTGTGGCAGATGTTGCAGAGAGCATTAACATAAAAGGATGGAACAAAAATAACAAACAACAAATAAAATAATAAAATGAAGAATAGAGACAGACACATAATATTAGTATTACTTATGCCAGATATGACAATTCAGATGGCTGCATAATGTTGTACTGCAGAAGAAGTACATTTGCTCGGTATGTTCTGCCTAATCCCGAGGTTAGAATGTGCATGCAGGTGTGCATGTTAATGTTCCCAGTCTCTGGATTAGGTGTGATTGTGTGGGGGAATGGGATTGTTGGAAGATAGATATCACATCTTGTGTAAGGAATAGTGGTCCTGTGTACCTCCTATAAAGGACACTTTAAAATGCATGACATATGGTCTTACAGAATGGTGACATCTATATAATGCAATACTTCTGTGATGGCACTGAGCTGTACCATTGCAGAGAAGCAACCATTTACAGCAAGCAAAGCTATCAGCAGATGCTTTTCTATGACCATAAGGTTATTAGCTAAACAATAACCAACATAACATGGCTTTAGCAAGAATAAACAGGTTTATACCCAGTAAAAGCATGAACAACAGGAGGGAGGCATGAGTAGTATGTTGTCAAGGAGACCATCCTCCAGCATCCAACACAGACTCCCTATAAAATTCTCCCCATCCAATTCCCTGTCCACTCCTGACTCAACATTATAGCCCAACAAGAAGCAACCAACCAAGCATGTACAGATACCTACCATGACTTAAACAACACACCCCTGGGACCCAACCCCCCCCCTGCACCCATCTGTACTTCAAGCTGGGCAATGTACACAGCTCAAGGATGTAACAATCACCTGAATGGCAGCATCTGAGAAACAGCCATAGTCATCTCACTACAAATAACTACTGTTTGTATGCTATGAGCATGTGTCAACTGCATGTGGGTGTGCACATTAATACATATTTATAGGGTTTATCTTACAATAAAAATAAATGTGAATGGAATGATTCAGTTATACCTATACAAAGTATGGCATCTTTCAGTCCTGGGCTTTGGTACTATAATAAAATGCTACATAACTTTCACTCATACCTATAAAAACTTTATTGGTGGTGACAGTCCGCAGAGCATTAACAATCTAATATGATACTTTTATAGAGAATCATACAAACTCTGGCAGTGGTTTCAACTAGGCCGCAGTTCTATAACAACTTAACAGTACAAGGAATCATGCCAACAATTTCTCTTGGAGAGCAGCTCCATTCTCCTCTGGGGCAGGAAGGAGTTCTCCATGATCAAAGCCATAGCTTCAAAACAATGAAAAGAAATGCAGCTGAGATCAATTAAATGCTCAACAAGATCACATAATGGTATAATAGAAATAACAGGGCACTTATAAGACTTGCTTATTTACATTTTTTCTTTCGGATCCTGCTTGACCTCTTCTTCCCATTAGTGTAGAAGGTCTGGATAGCACCTCTACAGGTCACAGTAGTCATGCCAGTACAGCTCAACAGAACAGTCTGTGCCAGGCATTACTTTATAGTGTGGAACCTCCAACCACTAGCTGCTAGTGGTCCAAATGAAGCAGGAAATAAAGATTTAAATTTTTAAGGGCATAATTGCATTTATCCTGGAGATAAACCAGAGCACAGCTACTGATTTTATATGTGGAATTTTAGTTGTGTTTTAAATGAGTTAATTCAAACCTACTAATAAAGTACAAATAACTCATTTTTTATAACAATAAGGGGTGTACACAGTCAACAATGTTGCTATAATGGCTAATTGGGCCAGGGAAGCATAAGGGCTACCTGTGGATGAAAATACATCATGCTATTATCTGGTCATTTTTAAACAGTCTTTAATCTGGCTTTTGTAGGACTAGTGTGCATATGTGTGTGTGTGTGTGTGTGTGTGTGTGTGTGTGTGTGTGTGTGTGTGTGTGTGTGTGTGTGTGTGTGTGTGTGTGTGTGTGTGTGTGTGTGTGAATTAAGTTAGAATAATTTGGCTACTATGTGTTTGAAACAAATTTGAAATATATGATATCTGTCATTATTGTTATTATTTTTGACATGGACATTTGAGAAGCATATAGTAAACAATGTACTTATAATTGCTGGGCTTGAGAGATAACTGTAGATGAAAATAACTGGCCCTGCTGAGTTGATAAAATTAAAAAGATTATTGTTTTGTTTTTGCAGGATTAGTGTGCATTGGTAGTGTGGCCATGGTGGTGCAGTGGTTAGCGTTGCTGCCTCACAGCAAGAGGTTCTCTGGTTCGATCCTCGACTGGGGTGTCTTTTGTGCGGAGAATACATGCCCTCCCTGTGGTCACATGGGTTTCCTCCGGGTGCTCTGGTTTCCTCCCACATCCCAAAGACATGCTGTAGATGGATTGGACACTCTAAATTGGCCCTAGGTCTGAGTGTGTGCATATGTGTGCCTTCTGTGGAAGGTTGGGTGCCGGGCTGGCAACTCGACACTGTAAAACTCCACTGCCATTCATGAGGGGACAGGTGATCCGCTGTGGTGACCCCTAACCAGGAAAAGCCTAAAGAAGAAGAAGGTGGACGGCGGCCACAGTGGTGCAACGGTTCGTGTTGCTGCCTCACAGCAAGAAGTTCTCCTGTTCAATCCTCGGCTGGGATGCCTTCTGTGTCGAGTCTGCATGTCCTCCCTGTGGGGTTTCCTCCAGGTGCTCTGGTTTCATCCCAGTGACATGCTGTAGGTGGACTGGATACTGTAAATCAGCCCTAGGCATGAGTGCATGCATGTGTGTGCCCTCCATGGAAGGTAGGGTGCCGGGCTGGCAACTAGAAACCATAAAACTCCACTGCCAATCATGAGCAGACAGGTGATCCACTGTGGTGACTCCTAACTGGGAAAAGCTGAAAGAAGAAGTGGGCATTGGTATAAAGAAAATTGTTACTGTGGCCACTTTTAACACAATTAGATATGTGATATGTATACAGTTGATAATGTGGATGTAACTGCTAAATATAAATACTGGCGGATTATAATGACAGCAGTTTGTGTGGCCTTTTGTGGTTGAAATGTTCTGAAATGGGAATTTTTGTCTTTATTAGTTCATATATTTTGTGTCACTGCTGGAAAAAAAATGGTCAAAATTACAAATATAAAGCACACTAACAAATGTTGTTGAATTTACCCAGTAATATAATTTAAAACAATTAGAAATGTAAATCAAAGAACACATGCATTTATAAACTGTTCTTAAATATGTGCAGGGGAGCTCATGGTATAAAAACAGCCCAGGGCCCAAGGTATACTTAATCCAACACTTGTTTTAGGGAATAAATAATGTCATGGAAAGAGTGCACAGTGCATCTGTTAGCAGTTTTACTCTTTGGTGCCTCTATAGGCTGCACAGCTAATAAATATTCCTGCACACTCCTACATGGGATGTTGACCTATTCACACATGCTCACTGTCTTTCTTGGGTCAATATGCAAGTTCATGAAGCTGATTAAGCCTCTTCTGACAGCACTGGATAATTGTGCAATGAGATAAACATGTTTTCTGGAGTTTTCATTTGAATGAAGCTCATCAGCATAAGGATCATGCTAGAAGGTTCAAAACTTTATGATAAAACCATTATTGCTTGCAGTGGGGCTCATCATGGTAAGGAAGAGTGCAACACAGCAATCTAAAGAGCAGCGCTGCCTGTTGTTTATATTGATAACTATAAGCAGCAGGTCTTTCTGAAAGGTAAGTGAGCAGTCAATGGTATTTTCTTAGTTTTGTTGGTATAGTGTGTTGATGCTGCAAGAAATGCATAACAGCATGCTTCTGTATGTATTCATTTAGGTTGCTGATTGTAGGATACTAGAATGCTGCTACTTTGGAGGAGGAGGGCTGCAAACATTGAATAAGGGTCTATTACCAGGGTACATTGAGGATAACTAATGAAGCATGGTAAATTCCACAGAAATTTTAAGGGTTGTCTTGTTAAGCTTTCCATGCCCTGAACTGTAGGTCAAGGAAAGAGCATTTAACCTATTGACTATTGATATGACAACATTAGGAGGTGTTGTGAAGTGTGGTAATTAGAACAGAAGCTGTGACAGTACTGCTTTGGTGATATTTGTATGGGTTATTATTTATGTCATGTGCATATCATTCTGTAAGAGTCTCATAACTAGTGCATGTGACAGTGTTTGGGTTATTGTGGAAGTTGTTGTGAGTCTACTAATGTGAATTTTCTTAGCTATGGAGGAATGGCTAATGTAGCACGGTGCAAAGGGGCACATACACTGGGCATTTATCTATCAACCATTCAAGGTGTACTGTTTACAGGCTGTCTCCATATACATTAAAATTGTGCCCCCCCAACCAACATGTACCAGAGTTATTGGGGAAGCATCTGCATTATCACTAAAGTGGCTGGGGTGGGAAGTTAACATTTCCAGGGAGAAATTTCTTTGTTAGCCAATGAAAGTCATGACTTCCTTAATGACCACATCTGGCTGGCTACAGTGAGGAATTATATCAGGGATGTGCACTCCATGACCTGTGTAACACTTATGATCTTTGTTTTCATACTTGTGTGCCATTGTATCATATGCTAGGTCTGTACAATGATGGTAGATGTTGGGGTTTCAATTGGGGGAGGGGCTACACACATACCCACCTAAAGTGGCATCTGTGTACAGTATGAGTCAATTGAAATCCCATCTTGCAGGATGTCCTGTTGTCAGTCCATGTACCTGAGGGATACATGCACCTATCATCTCATGTCAAACCTGGGAGATTAATATGTGTCTAGATGTAGTGAACCACATAGCAGTGGTGTATGTAACTAGCAAGG
Organism: Protopterus annectens; assembly: GCF_019279795.1. Taxonomy (NCBI): domain Eukaryota; kingdom Metazoa; phylum Chordata; order Ceratodontiformes; family Protopteridae; genus Protopterus; species Protopterus annectens. The sequence goes on from NC_056735.1 coordinate 554,635,126, forward strand.
AGGTTAACAGACTGTAGTAATCAGATCCTACTGTGGGCCTATGCTGCCTACACTGACCATACTGATATGCCAGTAGACACTGTTGAAAATTTTCAAAGAGTGCATAGAGTTATTATGTTTTACTATGCACTTACAGTTGGCATGAGTTGTCCACATACAGCCATGTGTACACCCTGTGTCCTCCACCAGGGTGGTTAGCCACCCCTGCATCCTATGGATAGCAATACAGACATCACATCTCTGCATGGAGCTCAGATGTTCATGTGAATAGCCTCCCCTCCATACATATTTCAAGAAAACATGGGTCTTGTCATCTCAGTCACATTGATTGAATAGAGTTATATCATGTTTAACTATACCACACTTCCTATTTCTGTTTCTTAGCAATTTCAGCTGTCATGCCCAAAAGTAGGAAATGCTGTAAAATTATCCTATGCAGAAAACAATGTCTTGCTTCAGGATCTGTCCAGGCCTTCCATCAGCTTTCCTCAGTGGACATGATAGATGACTTCAGTGCTGATATTACTCCAAACTCAACTAATGATCAGTCTGAAGAATATCTACTGACATGTATAGTACCATACAATCTATGGCAGTCTGCCTGGCACAAAAGCAGAGGGCCACAGGAGGAGCACTGCCAACCAAATCATCTTTGACAGAAATGGACAAGATCCAAGCATCTCTGCATAGGGCTCCAGACAGTTCTGACATCCACACAGAGTGATAGATGGTGGTTCCAAGTAAAGCAGCATACCATGCATTTCTATCAGTGAGGCCTGATGACAGTATATTTGAATATAGATTATTACTGCGTACAACAGCAGTGCACTGTGAGATGACACAATATACAACCAGAATTACTTTTACATTTACAGTGAGTGCTGTCATCTGCAAAAATTCTCAGATGACTTGGTCATAGTAGGAAGTATCAGACATGGAGAGGAGGAGGAATACAGGAGGGTGGTAGACAGCTTTGTGAGATGGCGTGAGATTAATCTGTTGCATCTGAACATCGGTAAAATGAAGGTGCTGGTAGTAGATCCAGGGAGATCATGATCTCGTTCCCGAATTACCCCTCTCTCAGTTAGGGGATGTTGAAGTGAAGATTATTCAGGACTACAAGTATTTGGGGGTGCACCTAGACAGTAAGCTGGACTGGCCCGAAAACTCACAGTTGGCATTTAAAAAGGGTCAGAGTAGGGTGCACTTACTACTAAGACTCAGATCCTTTGGAGCTGGCAACACTATGCTGTGGTTGTTCTATGAGACTGTAGTGGGCAGTGCTATCTTCTTTGCAGTGACATGCCAGGGTAGTAGCCTAAAGAAGGCTGAGGAAAACAGAGACAATAAATTGGTAAGGAAGGCTAGCTCAGTAGTGGAAGAAGAAGAAGTGGACACCATCAAAACCATGGCTGAGAGAAGAATGTTTGCCTGACTAAAGTCCATAATAGAAAATATTGACTAGCCACTCAACAGAGTGGTGGCTGGACAAAGAAGTTACTTTAGCAAGATACTGATGAGCATAAAGTGCTCCACTAAACATCACAGGAAATCCTTCCTCCCCACAGCCATCAGACTCTATAATGTCTCCTACCAACTTAGCACCATCCCTGCTACTGAAGAAGACCACATAGTACAATGTTAAACTCTTACCCATGTTTCCTTTTTCCCCCCATCCTTTTTATCTCTTTTTATCCATCTTTCTTCAGTGCAATATTAATCATCAATGCAATTATCCTTTATGCAATATGCTATACCTTAGTTAAAATATCATAATGTGTGATACCCCATATCCTAGTGTGAATGGAAATTAATATGAAAGCCCCCCCCCCCATGTCACTACTATATGCGGTATCAAACTCATCTAATACATTGGCTATGGTCAGCAGTGTACCTATGTCAGGCATTGCTGTTATATATGTTGGTAACATAAGTTTGTATAATATCTGCCATATCTAATTATGTAACATGGCAAAACAAAAAAGTAACTGGAACCATGAGCAAGGATAAAACAACTTACCTGAAAAGTTGATTTTGTAAAAAGTTAGAAATGTTTATTCCAAACGTTTACAATCCACAGCATACATAAATAGTCACGTTGCAAATGCAAAGAACACTATCACCTAGACAGGCTTCTTCAGGCAAAAATCTGAACAACTCATTGTGTTTACCTTATATAATCAAGGTGTTGTCACATGATCAAATCACAAGTAAAAACTATAGCTTGTATAGCTATGTTCTTGATGTAAATGAAGGGAATGTCATGCTATCACAGAATACAGTCACATGGAAACAGCACTGGAAACCAACTCTTAGCTTTAAAAGCTGTCAGCATACATTGTGGTACCACACATATAGAAGTCACATTGAAACAATCAGAAACCAGCTAACAGCTTTAAAATGGTTAGTATTTGTTGTAGTAACATTCAAGCTGAGAAGTTTAGACAGTTTTATTTCAAAACATATGTATTAAGAATGTATGTATGCAACAACTATTAAATTGTGACCCAGCAAAGGATGAAATTATAAATACAGCCATGATTTTGTCCAAACTTCTTTGCCATGACTGGAAGGAAGATATAAAACTAAATTAACTAATTAGCAAATTACATTAAAATATATTGTTTCTTTTGGGGTAGCTACTACATGCCACAAAAAAAAAGAAAGAAAGAAATATAAATATGTCTGCACGCCACTACATTATGAATGCATTTAACTTTACAAGTTGAGGAAAAATGTCTGATAAAGACCCCATTCATAAATGCTAAACGTATGAAATGCTTTATGTGATTTTTAATTGGTATATAAAGGATTATGATTGGGTCTCCGATCATAATCAGGCTGATATGTACATGAGAAATGGATGTCAATAAATTTGTCTTGAGAACACACTATTTTTATCATTTGTGGATGGTATTATCTGCCCTTGTGTGATACTACCCCATAAAAACAAAGTGATGTGGCAGTGCAATGTTTTAAAGCTGCTGGATGATCAGTGGTGCACCTGTCTTCAGACTGATGGCTATATGGTAACACAAGGAATGCTAACAGTTTTAAATATGTTAGCTGGTTTCTGATGCTGTACCATGTATCTTTACATCTTTAATGACGATTTCTTTTTTATTACTTAGTAATTCATTATGTAATTGTAATTTGTGTTTTTTTGACAAGTTTCATGATGCTAAAATTACTGATACTGAAGATGAGGTAATTACTACTGCATTGCAACAGATGTGTATTTTTCATAAATTATATTAGAGAAAAAAACTGCAGCATCTTTTAATGTAGTCATTATGTTACCTAATTAGAAGTCATCATCATATTTTGTTGTATATAGCCCATTTCCCACTTCTGTCACTGAGGAATCTAGAAGGATGTCACCCCAGTAGAGCACCCTGTGGAACTCTTGACATATTTTATGAGGAAGTAACCATCTAATCCTGACTTGTCATACCCTGTTACTTCACTAGTGCTTTGTCCACTTAATTATGTATGGATTGACATTTAATGCTTTTAAAATTTTTAGTGCTCTATTCCTGCTGACAATCAAGCTCCTATTGATCAGACAGTGCCGTTCATTTCCCCTTCTGGGGATTGCACCCTAAGCTGATGTGAGGGTTGTCTTAGAGTAGTCAGCATTTGGGTAGCTATGAGGATGCTTTTTGCTCTTACCGACATCCTAGCAATGAGTGAACTAATCCCCCCCAGGTATAGAGACGAGCAAACTGTATTGCTGCAGTGGCCCACAGTACCCTATACACTTTGTCAAGTATTCATTTATGTGAAATATTGTAAAATCCTTAATGAAGTCAAGAAAAACAGTATGCACTGTCAGCTCTTCATTATTTCCTGCTGCTACCTCTTATAAGAATTCCACAAGATCCAAGAAGTGGGACCGCCCCTTAAAAATTATATGCTGCTCCATATCAAACAGAAATAGGTTCTATGTATCATTTTAGAAATGCCCCATCATGACCCCTCTCTGTGATTCTACACCAAATACTGATCAGGTAGATGGTCTATAGTATTTTGGGCCCCACCCCAGCCGTTTTTGAATTGGTACAGTATTCTGTTGTAATAGATTAGTGATGTGTGTATATGATAGCATTTTGCTGAATATGTTTGAAAAGGGATTAATTATCCTTTGTGTTGGAAACCATGTGATATGCCATATTCTCCCCTGAAACTTTAGTTTCTAACTTCATTTGTGGCAGCAGTTATCATGTCTGTAATTTAAGAAAGGATGTAACCCCCCCTTTTTTTTTCACGCTCCCTTACATATTTCCTTTTTCAATGTGTAGGTTGCACAAAATCATTCTGTAAGTACATTTGCTGTGACCTGAAGCTGAGTAATAATGTCCTTGTTTATTGATAACATAACATGTCAACAGTTCTGCATTTACAGTTTTCTGCTGTAATGAAGTAATACATTAAGCTAGGTGTTTAGGTTGCAAAGTCAGATTGTTTTGCTAACACTGAAATGAAGTATATCTGTGCAAGTAAGTTGAATGAGGTACTGTATACTGTATCTGGTCGAGGAGGATAAGGAACTATGACTGTGCTGCCTAGAGGAATGGATTAGGAAATGACTAAAAGTTGCAAAAAATATCACACATTGTAACTTCATTATATCTGATATTTTGGGAAAATGTTTCAAGGTTCTCATTTCTCTGCATTATGGTTTTTCTTTTCTTGGGGATATAAGGTGAGGGTGCGGATTAAGATGGTAAAAACATGTACAATACAATTAAGGAACAGCAGTCTAATTGATTTAAAATTCATTTTGAGACTATGTTAAAGAAGAGGTACATGTGCTTGTGTGTGCATGTGTGCGTGCGTGCGCGTTCGCGCACATGTGTGTGTGTGTGTGTGTGTGTGTGTGTGTGTGTGTGTGTGTGTGTGTGTATGTGTGTGTGTGTGTGTGTGTGTGTGTGTGTGTGTGTGTGTGTGTGTGTGTGTGTGTGCGTGTGTATGTGTGTGTGTGCATGTGCGTGCATGCATGCACTTGGTTTCTGTTTCTACACCTGTCAGAAAGCAACTTGCAGCAGAATGATATGTTATTGGAATTTTTATTAACTCCTGGATATTCCATTAGTGCATTACGTTTCCCCTGAAACTACTTATTGACTTACAGGGAAAAGGTTAATAGACTTGCTAAAATCCTCAAAGCAGATTTCTTGGCTTAAAGCTGCTCTTTGAGGCAGTGTTGGAAACAGCTTGTGACCTGTGCTTGGGCCTTGCTATCGTGATCTTATGAATCTGCACAAAGTAAATGTAGTCTTTGGGTACTCTGCAGTGAACTGATAAAATGCATGCCATCCACTGGTTACTGCTCTCCGTAATTACTAAATGCTGAGAGCATTACTAAGAATACTACTGTATATATGAAAGATCAATTTATGATAAATGCATCATCATTATTGCGGTCAACATCAATCTCAAAATATATGACATCATTTATGTTCATATATATTGTATACATATAATTTTAGCTTACTCTGTACTCATAAAACATTCTTATAATATAGCAATTTATTTTTTGAATTCATGTTATGATCAAGTGATAAATGGGCCTTTTTTTAAAAGATACAGGACATATAGAGATATTATGGCACAATAATGATGTGTCTCATTAAATGAGTGTAACTTAAAACATGCAGTCCAGGTTTGTTTTCCCAAAAGAGAGAGAGAGGGCTACAAAAGAAGCCGTATACATTTAGGGTGATGCATACATAATGGAAACAAATGGTTGTAATCACTGCTGGAAGCTATATAAGCTTAATTTATAATCACTTGTATATAAATAATAAATCTAATCTGCACTATGTACCATTGTGCTGTAGCTGAAGTATATATGTGTTTAACATGACCAGGAGTATTTAAAAAAATAACAGACTGCAGTAAACAAGACTGAAGTCTGACTTATTTAAAACTGTTAATTAAGGTGACATTTTGTTAAGAAATTACCCATTTGAGGCTGGCAAAGGAATACTATTGCCTTGAACTGTGGACAACTCCTGCCACATCAAAATAAGTTATGCATATAATTGCACATGGACAAAACAGGGGGAGAGAGCGAGAGATGATTGGTGACATTACAGCCCTCTCTTCACTGGTACCACTGTGCTCTTCTTACTGTCTGTAACCGTAATCTAAGATTTCGCTTACACACATTTACCACATTAACTTTTAATAAAGCCCAGAAGATACTACTTCTGCAAGTGTCAGTATACCTGCTGTATACTTTTGTTATATCAGTGCCACCAGCTGGTAAAGTACTAGCAACCTAATGAACTTAGCTAGTGCACACTGTCAAATATGACAAAAAACAAAACGCAACAATAAAAAACTTTTTTAGACTTTTGGTAGTTCTACCAAAACTTCTACTCTCTATAAGGCAAATGTCGTCACCTCTACTTAACCATATCTTTGCACAGATATCCTTGAACACTAAGTAAACCAAAAGGATGAAAGTTTTTATAGGAAAATAATACAACACATGACTGAAAGTTATATAAAAGCTAAGACTGTTGAATACACAGAGAAATATACATTTTCACTGGGAAATTAAAGTAATCTACTATTTAACAGATAGTTTGAGAAAAAAAATCTGTATCTAGTCTAGCTTTGGTATACAGCTGATTCTGGGTAGAGATCCTTAGATGCCTACTTCCTAATGAAAAAATAGGCAAAACTGTAACAAAAACAGTTTTTCCTGTTTCCTAAGAGAATTCTATCTCTCTCTCTCTCAAGATTCATTCCATGCACGGTAGGACACATTTATATTTTTTGGTTTATGTGCATATAAAGCACTTGAGCTGCAAAAGACAACCAATCTGCAGATACAAGAAAATGACAAAGAAGTTCTTGACATCAACTTCTTAAAATTTTGAGTGGAGTAACATACTTGCCTCTACGAATGCCTTTTTTATGTCAGCATTCGTATCCAAATGCACCTTTGACATTTACTCTAACAACCCTCTATTCATTGGTACCACTGTACCCCCCTTACAATCTATAACCATGAACTAAGATTTCACTTACACACATTTACATACAAACCTAAATGCCATGAGATTATTTGTCCATGATGGTATCACATTACTGTCCAGCCGTGTGTCACTCATAGACAGAATAGTAAAATATACTCGGATAAGTGTAGGAATGATATCACCCTGATGTTCCAGGGGACACTATAGGTTCTGGCTAAAAAAAATTTCATTTTAAAATACATGACTGAAAACATTAAAAGTGTGTGTGTGCACGCACACATGTGAGCGCACTGACACTTGTGTCTGAGTGTGCCCAAACACTCCTGTGCCCAGGCCCCAAGCACATGTATGTGTATGTGTTGTGTATGTGTGTGTATGCATGCTTGTCTGTGGTCATGGTGTGTTTGTTTTTGATCATGCTAACAGGTGTATTTGTTTGTGTGTGTTTGCTCATGCTAATAGGTGTGTGTGTGTGTGTGTGTGTGTGTGTGTGTGTGTGTGTGTGTGCGTGTGTGTGCGTGTGTGCGTGTGTGCGTGTGTGTGTGTGTGTGTGCGTGTGTGCATGTGTGTAATGTGTGTGTGTGTGTGTGTGTGTGTGTGTGTGTGTGTGTGTGTGTGTGTGTGTGCGCGTGCACATTTGTGTGTAGAAACAAGAAGCTGTTGCTTGTGCATATTCTCTGTACCCAAGCCATGATATCTCTCACCCCTATTTCACATCAAATGAACATTTTAACTGTCATTGAAGGTATATCTCTTTGTTACAGTGACCAGCAGTCTGTTATTATAGTCCATTTTTACTGGAAATGTCTGCTCTACTTCATTAACAGATCATCATGTTTTAGGTTTGAAAATCTAAACTCCACCTCAAGAACTTCTGGTTTAGTCAACAAGAGTGTGTTTTTTTAAGTATAAATGTAAAACTGAAACTATTAGAGACCCCAAACTATTCCTAAGCATTCCTTGTCAATAGTTGTGCATAATTACTTCCCAGCTAAGAGCCTACAGGTGAGGCATATTACCAAATGTTGTTCTCCCTGTAGAGTCACCTAACCTAGCATAGCTCTCAGATCATAGTTTGAGGAATCTACATGGCATCACTAAAAATAAATAAGGGTGGCACAGTGGTGCAGTGATTAATGTTGTTGCCTCACAGCAAGAGGTTCTCTGGTTCAATTCTTCACTGGGGTGCCTTCTATGTGGAGTCTGCATGTCCTTCCTGTGTTTGCATGGGTTTTCACTAAGTATTCCAGTTTCCTCCCACATTCCAAAGATGTGTCTGGAGCATTTCTCCCCAGGCCTCTGCTAAAAATAGGCTCTGTCCTAGTTGGACTTTCCTTGTTAACAAATAATAAATAAGTATCCTTAAGGTTTTGAAATCCCTGCTTCAAGGTTGGAGTCCAAACAGCCTGGTCTGGGTTACTCCTTTTGGTAAAGACTGTGAGAGTGGTAGCTAGTGTGGTATAATAAAAAAGACAAACTCCCTGTAATGTCCTTCTATCCCAAGAGATGCCTTTACTTGTTTCATGGTGACAAATTAACCTATGCCTGGATAGTTCCAGCTTGGCAGACTCTGTGCAGATATTTCTCCGAGCCCACCTGTGATAAAAATAGAACAATTCTGCCTTTCCTGTTCACATTTTTCTCTTTTTCCTTCTCAGTAAAGTGGCCATATTTTCAGTTTTTTACAGGATGTGATCTACCAGTCTCTAAAAAGGTTACATGGCTGGATTCAATAAACCTTAAATGGCTCGCTAAAACCATGTGTGAGCCACACACTGTTTTGTATTCTGTAAGGTGCTCTACATGTTGTTTTGAGCCATGCAAACATGGTAAACTTTGTGGCATTCATATTCATAGGTTCATAGGTTCATAGGTTCATACTAGGCTATCTGCCCTAGGGCATTTATAAGCCTAGCCAGAATGTGTTTGGCTTTCGCCACCCACTTTAAATTTGTTTTCCTATGCCCTTTTTCGAGGTTAGTATACTGTGCCTCTGTCTAACAATGACACAGAAGTGATACCCGGGGTAAACCTATGATCTCCCATCCACTCATCAAGATTCCTCTTGAAGAGAGTCAATGAGGGACTCTGCCTAACCTGGATTGGGATTTTATTCCAGAGTGAAGGGAGCCTCTGGGTTATGAATCTGTCCCTCCAGCATGTCCTATTTATTTCAGTGCTGAGGTTCAAGTCTCTCGAGCGCGTAGCTTGATGGGATTTGGATTTTCTGAGGTGCAGCATGTCCATTAATTCCGGGTTGGACATGGCTTTATACGTCAGGCACAGATCACCTCTGAACAGGCGGTATGCCACTGAGTAGAGCTGGAGTTTCTTTAACCAGGCAGCATATGGCATCTGTTTGAGCCCTTTGATCCTCTTGGTGAGGTACTTTTGGGGTCTTTCCAGTTGCTGCAGATGTCTGGTAAGGTACATCCCAAAAGGGGCATTGTACTCAATTATGGGCCTGATGAGGGATGAGTAAAGAGGCACGATGACGTCCCCTGATCTAGATGTGAATCCCTTCATGATTAGGTGGGCTATATAAAATGTTTTTCTAACCACTTTGGCCACGTGGTTGTCAAATGAGAGATTGCTATCAACTTGGGTCCCCAGGTCCCTAATTACTTCTTCTGTACTTAATGGATTACCACCTATGTGGTAATTTGTGGGCACTTTGTTTTTGCCAAAGGGGATGACTATACACTTTTTGGCATTTAGCTTGAGGCCATGGCTCTGGCAACAGTTGTCTTTTTCTATGAGGCCCTTTTGGAGGATGCTTGTGTCAACTGGAGAGTCGATTATGGCGCCCAGTTTGCAGTCATCTGCGAACTTGGTCAGCCACAGTCCTTCCGTGTTGGCCTGTACCTCCGAGAAATATATACCGAACAAGAGAGGTCCCAGGACTGAACCTTGTGGGACACCACTTGTTACTAATTTGGAGTCTGACATGGCTCCAGCAATTCTAACCATGTGGGTTCTGTCCTTGAGCCAGTTTGCAATCCATCTAGTGACATAGGGGTTTATATTTAAGCTGGTGAGCTTATCTATAATGCCCGAGTGAGGTATTGTATTGAAGGCTTTTGCGAGGTCCAGGTAGGCTGTGTGGACCACCTTCCCCTCGTCAATGGCCTTGGTGACTGTTTCAAAGAAATCAACCAGGTTTAAGAGGCAGGATCTGCCCTTAACAAAGCCAAACTGGGTAGGATCCAGTGTTTGTAGGTCCCCAATATCTTTATTTATGAGGTCCATGATGATCCTTTCCATAGCTTTGCAGACCAAGCTAGTCAGGCTTATGGGGCGATAGTTTCCAGGATCCGTTGAGGCACCACCTTTATGGAGAGGGACCACTGTTGCTGTACGCCACTATTTGGGCACATATCCTGTAGTAAGGCTGAGATTGAACAGTAGTTTTATGTTTGGGTTTAGCTCTTCTTGGAGTTCATGTAGGACGCAGCCCAGGACACCATCTGGTCCCATTGATGCTGTGTTTTTTGCTTTGGAGAGGGCGGCTCTTACCTGAGCATCTGAGATGTCAGGGGGGCAGCACTCTGCTGGGATAGATATTTGCCCTTTTGGTGGGGGGGGGGAGTTTGCGCTGAACCTGTCAGCTAGGATGTTGGCAATGTCTGTGGGTTCAGTGTATTTTTTGTCATTTTGGACTAATTCTGAGCATATCTGGGAATTACCACCCAGGTTCCTAACATAACTAAAGAAAGCCTTGTGATTATCCTTAGTGTCCTGTGCAATTTTTCTCGAAGCTGGCCTTAGACAATTTTATGTGTGCCCGTAGTTTTTTGCTAATACTGATCAGTGATGCCTTCCCTTTTTGGGATTTTGCTCTATCATTTAGTAGCTTCCTCCTTCTATTGTATAGTTTGTTTATGGCTGGGGTCCACCAGACAGGACGTCTGCCTTTGGAGGATTGGGTCTTGGTTTTATTTGGGATCGCATGATCCATGCATTCCTGAAGGTGTTCATAGAATGCGTTTATAAAGGATTCTGTGGTCTGGGCCATATTTTCCACAGGCCCGGGGCTTTGAAGGATTCCACCTCAGTTTTGAGGAGTGTGAAATTAGCTTTAGAGAAGTTTTTCACTGTGGTTTTCTGGGCAGGGCGTGGGGTCAGGATGTGAATATCCAGTGAGATTAGTTTATGGTCTGATCTTACCAGTGAGGGATACACTTCTGGTCTGGAGCATAGAGTCCCCATGTTGGTGATGATCAGGTCCAGTATGTTTTCCCCTCTTGTGGGAGTGGTAACAAGTTGTTCCATAGCATTTGAGTTTATAAATTCTATGAACCTTTGGGCTAGGGTGTTGGAGCTAGAGTAATGCTCCCAGTCTATGTTTGGGTAGTTGAAGTCGCCCAATATAATGGTGTTTGGAGAGACCTTCATATTTTTCAGTGTTCTCAGGAAGGCTGAGTGGGATTCCTGGGTTTGGGAGGGTGGTCTGTAGCAGGCTATAAACTGGAAGGCAGTTTTACCCACTGTTAGTTGCACATGGATAGTCTCTGATGCTTCGTGCTTTGCCACCAACCTGGAGGTGAGGGTATCTTTGATGAATATCGATACTCCCCCTCCTTTTGTGGTTCGGTCCAAGTTTTGGGGCCGAAAAGCATGGTATGAGGTATAACCTGGTAGTGCTGGGGTGCTCTCAGGAGCCCTGAACCAGGTTTCTGTTACTGCACAGATATCGATGTTCTCCAGGCTAAGGAGAGTTTCGAGTGCATGCATCTTGAGGTTTAGACTTCTGGCGTTGAGTAGCATTACTCTTAGTTTCTTATCCGTCGTGATACCTATGGAGGCGGGTTTGTCTTTTGAGCCTTGCCTAAAAAAGGCACTATGGGGGTAGCAAGAGCCTTTGCCAATATCCGAAAGCCCAGGGGTGACAGGTGCAAGCTGTCCCTAGCGAAGCATAGTGGCTTGTCGAGCATATCATCCCAAGCTGATAGGCATTGGATCCCCTTTGAATGACACCAGTACTTAAGCCAATTGTTGAAATTGATCATATGGTCTTCATATTGTGGCATCATTCTTGGTGAGGGTAAGATGCTACTCAAGGTCAGGGTCATACCGGCCTAGGCTATATGCTCAGAGAGCTCATTTATGTCTCTTTTCATGTAGTCCAGGGAGGTACGTCTCAGGTCATTCACACCAGCATGGACAATGACTGAGTCATATTTGTACTTGCCTTGGAGTGACCTGAGTGCTTGTGTTATGCGGCAGATCCTAGCGCTCGACAGGCTGCTCACTGTGACCCTCTCCTTGTTCAGCCTGGTGAGCGGGACGTCATTGTGCCTGACGATAGAGTCACCTATTACAAGTGTATCAGGTGTGTTGTTTATTCTTAAGGGCTGTGACTGTTTGGCACACTGGCTTTGTGAGATATGTGTTGCATGTGTTTTGTTTTGGGGTAGCGGCTGCTTGGGTGTCTGCTTTGGAGGTCTCTGCTGCTTCGGCAGATCTTTATTTGGAGCCTCCGAGTATGTTTTTGTGTGATTATGTGTTTGGTTTGCTGTCGTGGTAGGTCTATGTGAGACTGGAATTGTAGTGAGTGTAGTTTCCTTCTCCTCCTGACTGGTTATGCCAGTACTGAGTTGAGAGAACTTAGCCTCCAGTTTGGCTATATGGTTGCATCTCTCACATGTGTTGGAATTTGTTGGGAGGAGGAGAGGGTTGTCTTTGTACATGAGGCAGTTGTAACATTGCCTCAAGATTCCCAGATTCACCAGCTGGACCGGAGAGGAGATTGACAACTGACCTTTGGACATGCTAGAATAATATTGGGAATTCCTTAATAATTGAAAACCAGGGCCAGTGGGGAGTGAGGGTGTAGTGCTTTTAATTTTTAGTGCTGACTTATATAATTGCTTTAGTGAGCAAGTGCCAGGTAACTTAAGTGCAATGTGTTACAGGTAACTTAAATGCAAAAATGACAAACAGTAACTTTCATTCAAGTTAAACAAGGAAATAAGTACAGTAAGCAATGCAGATATCACTAGTGATTACTACATAAGCAGTTGAATTGTATGCTAATCATCCATTGCAAGATGCCTGAGTTATTCAACAACATTCATGTACACTTAGTGCAGCCTTTTACTTTGTATTCCAAAACCTATTGGTATACAGCCACAGATACTACATTGGAGGTAAAGAATGTTAAGGGCTTCTGCTACTCTTCTGCTTATGTATGTGCAACAGGCTCATCAAGTCTATGCTGGTGCCACTGCTAGACCTTGGGGAAGGAGGAAAAGGGTACTTAGACCCTGTTTAACTTTTCATGGTCTGCTTGAGGTAGAAATAGTACAACACTACAGGCTGGACAGAAACACACTCCAGGAACTCTGCAACCTCAGTCATCACCTGAGAACAAGGCAAACTGAGGGGAACCAATATCTGTGGAGACCAAGGTATGTGTAGCACTTACAATATTCACTATGCAAACATTTTAGAGACCCACGGTGCCATGATGGGGGTGTCACAGGCATCAGCATCCAGGATCCTACACCATTTCCAGAATGCTGTGCTGCAGCATGCCAATGAATTCAAACATTCCTCCCATACCACTGAGGACAGTTACAACTATGCAGGATTTCTATGCTGAAGCACATTTCCATGAAGTCTTGGGTGCCATAGATTGCATGCACAATGAGATCAAAATACTACCCGGAGAACAGGAAAGTGTCTACATCAACAGAAAGGGGTTCCAATCCATTAACTGCCAGGTCATGTGTAATGCTAAGGAAATCATCCTGTATGTTTATGCTGCTAACCCTGGCAGTTACCACAACTTTCATATCTGGCACAAGTCACAGCTGTCCAGAAGCTTTCCTTGGGTGATATCATACAAGACACTGTGGGATGCAGGAGAAGCACTCAAATTGTGGCTGATGACCACTGTCAGAAATGCAAACACACACACACACACACACACACACACACACACACACACACACACACACACACACACACACACACACACACACACACACACACACACAGACCCATGGAGGAATGCTACAATGACACACATACCCAAGCAAGAAATATCCTAGAGTATGTGTTTAGACTAATTAAGTCATGGTGTTGGTGCCTAGATACATCATGGGGTACTCTACAGTATGATCGCAGTACTTGTCCTGAAACTGTCACAGTATGTGCTATCCTACACAATATCTTTCTATGAAGACAGCTGCAAAAAGAAAACCAAGGGTTAGGAGTAAATGTTCCACCACCACCGGCAAGATTACCAAACATCCACATGCAGGTGAGGAGTCAGGGGGGGGGCACAAGTTGCTGTGGGTGCAGACAGACATAGGTGTGTACAATATGCCCTCGTCCTGGCTAAGAGGTAATGCATAAAACAAATGCTGAGCACCTAAGGGGGTACAACTTTTATCCTATGCACATGCATGCAATAAAAGTCATACCAGGCAATACTCACAACCTTTACCTACCCATGTAATGGCTGTGTACTGCTAGCATCACAGAGCCAGCCCTGAATGACATTTGTAACTGCAAGACTATTAAGGTAAGTGCTGAACCTGTAAAAGAAAAAACAAAACATGTAAGAACATGAACTACTGGCAGATGCCTGCACACTGTTACTTTAAAATATACTTAAGTAGAAGGTGTGTGAGTTGTCAAGCAACAACATCAATATGTGACATGATAAATTTCTGAAATATATGTTTATTTAGTTTATCAGATATGACTTGTGCATCTAAAATGCCCAGTATAAAAAATCAGTCCAAACTCTACTTATCTGGACATTCTCACAAGTGAAACAACAAGCATGACTGCAGCATCAATTATTTCAAGGTAGGAATCACAACACAAAAATTATGTAATAAATCAAAGAAAAAATTTCCATATAACATCACCAATACATATTCTAAGCCTCATTTAGTTTTTCACCACATTTATAACCCTGAATCAAAAATATAGAAACAAGGTGATGGCGCAGTTATAATCATTTGCATAGGGTTGGGGATGGGGGGCAGGAGCCCAAGGCTGACACTAAATTTGTGAGTGAGTGCGAGTTACAAAACACATGCAACCAGAAATGTAGATAACATCAAATGGCCACTGAGACATAATGACCTAGCCCTCATTAATGCTGATGTAGCTGGTTTGTGTAGGTGTCTGTATGGGCACTCTAAATGAAATGCATATGTGTGAGTGTCTGCATGAACACAGCCAATCTCTGTGCTAGCACTACATCCTGGCATATCGGACAGGTGTGAGCCATGCATGGTAGAGGTATCAGTCCATCACTGTTACCCGCAACTGCAAGAACTGGCTCTACTAGGAGTTGTACTGGTATGTCCATGCCCATGGTCAAATGTGTCAGTGCTATCTGAATGTAAGCAATGTCTGCTGGATGAGCTTTCCTCATGACAGCACTCAGGCCCAAGAACCTGTGGCCAACCAAGTCTCAGTGTGGTGATCTCAACCATTGGCAGAGCAATAAAAGTATTTCCACTATGGGAGCAGAATTGGACATGACCACATTGACTAATGCTAGATGATGTTGCAACCCTTCTGCAACATGAATGTTGTCCCCCTCCCAGCGGGCATTCCATCATAGATGCTGCCCATTCCATTGTGGCAATAATCAGATCCATTGAATTGGCCATGCAGTGGAGGCAGTCATGCACATCAGTTTATGCCACATCTAGAACCCTATGCATGTCCTCAGAGGCCATAGTAGAATGTGCATATGCCTCCATTATTGGCTCTAAACATACACTGAGCAGCACATAATCACTCACCAGCATCAGGTAGAGGGCAGACTACAGGCCTCCTCCTAACAACCCTCCCAGTGTTCCTGTTTGGCACCTCACCCATTCTTTGGCTATAGTCAAAGTAAACTGGCACTGAAACCACAGTAACCACACTACCCTGGTCAACTCTGTCACCCTTAACCTGTCCACTGTCTTGAGCACTCAGTGGAATGGGTATGTGTAGGCATACTGACTGTATCTGAAGGAAATCCAGGTGGTGTGTTAGTCACAACTTCAGTGTCAGATTCAACCTCTGTACCCACCGACTGTGAGTCCATTTTTTACCATTATCATCAGAGACACCAGGTTGTAGGAGTCCTGCTCTTCCACTGTTAGGATCACCTGTGATAATAAGCAACAAATACAGGAACAAAATTACTACTCCCATATATATTAACCCAAAATATCTGAACAAAAAGTAACACTGTTTGCACAATTGCAAATGTTACAACAATACAAACACTCATTACACACTTCTCATGCATACACATAATATATATCTAAATAATGCTTAGTAAGAACAAAAACAGCAAAATTTACTTAACATGTGCAGATGTCTCTGTGCTTTATATGGAGGATGGGCCTGGAAGAAATGAAGCAGTGAAAGGACAGCAATTAATCATCACAATGGGAATAATACAAGGAGAGTGAATACACAATTGTCTATATGCTCTGTAGGAAATAACTTTAACTGAAATTTGTCTGAGCCATCCACTCACACCCATATACTGAACAACTTTCTTATATAACAGTATGGCTTATCAGTAGGTACAGATAGAGAAAATATGTATCACAAACAGCAGCCAAATTATATTTAAGTCTGCAAGCCTATAATGATGCCATATGTAAGCTTGCCTGGAAGCTGCTCCTGGGACACACAAGGCCTCCCAGCCACCTCAATACCAACATCAACGCACAGGCTCCCTTGAGCTATTGGGATCTCTGACAGTAGGCAGGAACTCCGCATTTGGTGTCAGTGGTGGCTGTATGTCACACAGTCCTCCATCCTCAGTAACTCTCAGAAACTCACTACTATTACACAAATACTTAAACTTATCTGCTGACCTTACCCCTTTGCTGGTATATAGTTCCATGTAGAACTTTGGAAAAAAATAATTTATGACCTTAAGTTCCTTCTTTCTGTCCCCTAAACTCTACACCATCAACTTGAGTGAGATATTTCCCCATATACAATCCAACAACTAGCATCTTTCCACCTTCTTCTGCAAGTAAACATGCCACAGTGCTCTACTGTTCTTTGTTTGGCTCCTGCAAGCTAAGCTGCAGAGTTCTGTCCTCACATAGGCCATTAGAATACTCTGCATGCTCTGCCTTCATCTGGCATTCCATTTCTTACAGTCCATTTTCAAATCTAAGGTTTCCCTTCCTCACTCAGGCTATTGTAAAGCAACATATATTCACTTTGAAGTGTAGCACTGTGCTCATATTTCGTCTAATTATACCTCTTTCAAGAAAGAGGATATAGGGTTTTAAGCAGGAGATAGGGCTTTAATCTGTAAATAAAAACTAACAGTATCAGATGTAACTTCCATGGGTGACCAGTGTAACCTAACATTTAAATTGTGTAGTGTTACACAAATGTAGAAATGATCAGAAGGAGCTGTTGAGATCTTCACAATGGTATACACCACAAACATTATAGAATTTGCTAGAAAATAATTTAACCTGCTAGTTAGAACTTGTGAAAGAACAGTGACAATGAAGGGCTGTTCTGCATGGTTTAACCCATTCCATTAATCATCAGTACAAAAGTCTTTCAAGTAGTCAACAAAATCACATATAAGAGAGAGAGAATATCCAAGATGTGTTCTGCCCATAAGCAGGTTAAGTGCAACATTAAACTCATCCCCCCAAAAAAAAGTATGACAATTTTTCTTCCTCTCATCTTATCAATTTCCTCAAAGAATTCTTTGAGCAGTCTGGGGTCATAATAATTACAACCATAAAATGCATCCTGAAATTAAATTCCCCTTTTGCAATTTCACCTTTTAAAGACACCAACTTCCTTGCATATATGTCCCTGTTAGTATTTGGTCCAGTGAAGTGACTCCTTTCCTAACATAAGAAGTCTCACCTTAGCCCTTTTATGGCAGCTCGGAGCATGCCATCCCTCTGATCTTCCATAGAATCTGCTTGCCGTCTGCTTGTTTAACTTGATTTCTTTGAGTATAATGATAACAGATTCTTAGGGTGCTCTAAATGTGCCATCTGTTTACAAGGTGATATCATGTCTTGTAAATTCCAGGCAATGAACTTGAAAGTATAGCTTGTAATGAAACATCCTAACCCCCCAGTCCATCCACATCTAGTCCAATGCAAACCTAGCATAACTCCTTAAAATGTAATAAGCTAAAACATGTTTGTGTCCAAATGCCACAGAACTGCAAAATGTTAGTCTCAGCTATGCAAAGTTGGCCAGAATATAGAAATGCATTCTCTGAACTGCCAGGCAGGACAAATGCTGAGTGTAACACTTCTGTGGAAAGAGAAAAAAAAAGGAACATTTAAAGAAAAGACAAGAGAGTGTTGGACTAATGTGAGTCCTTTCCCAACACAAAACAAAGATTATACTCCTTAAAATATCTGAACAATGAATAAAACACAGCATGAAAAAAACAAAACAAAACACTAACAGGACCCTCAAGGTAACAGATACCTATATGCATAGATTCTAGTCTTGCAGCAATTCATTGCTTCTACCAAGGACTGCTCAATTATTAGAAATCGTGGCCCTCTTCTTCCCATATTAGTCATGTCATCCATGAGAAAGCCAGACTATATAAAAGCTAAGAATAGCAACATTAATTAATTTACCACACCGTTCAGCTCTGCCTGCTGCCAAGAAAAAGCCAAGGATCAGTAATATTCTTGTTACCACTGGGAGAAACATAGTGATGCGGGAGGCTTTAACCATTAACAGTGGAGGAGGATATGACAAAGTGAATTGCACCAGTTGATGGAATGCACCATAGTAGCATGTGCCTGATACAATAACTGCACCCAAGTACTTTAGCCTTAACCCAACTAGTAGATTTCTTAATTAGAGAATGAATGAAACCAGAAAACACAATACTAATACAATGCATGCAGTCTGAGCGAGTGCAACACATTCGATGCTCTATCCACAGAGCCTTATTTTGAAGCACAAATGTCTCATAATTAGTTTTGAGAGGCAATGGCTAGCTTGCAGATGGAGTGATACAGTCACTATGGAAAGACGTAGCCTCTGGATTCAAAAACATGCAGATCCAAGCCTTCATGTGTCCAGTGGCCCACTAGTAAGTTAGACTAGAGTCCTTAGCTAGTTTAAGCTCTCAGTTACCAAGTCAGTCTGAACTAGTCCCACTGGCATATGTATGACAGGAATATTTAGCAAATATTCCACGTGTTAGTTACTAAAATAAATGTATTGGTGTTTAGGATACATCTCAACTTGAGGGAGTGCACAAACAGAGAATGTACTGTATATATCTGCCCCATGTGTTTCTCATGGAAGACTCTACCTTTGGTCCAGTCTCCCATTGGTAGGACTGCGTGAGGCATAATGGATGTCCAAAAAATGCAAGTTTATTTTCCGTATTAAATATACATCATTTAGTCATCAGTACTACATGCATCACCTTTATTCTGGTGCTGATCAGAACTTTATAAAATGCAGATATCTTCATTATTGTTGTGAGCTTGAACCCCACATAGGTATTTTACTGTCCTGTAATTAAACAAAGGAAGAAAAGAAAGTGTAATTCTACTCTTTATAGGTGACATATCTGGGATTTGGGTATCGACCGTCTTCCTGTTTAGATAATGCCTACTTGTACTGGAAATTATTGAAGGCTACAAAAACGGTATCCTTTTCAACTGTTTGTTTTATATGCTCTATAATGGGATAGGTGCAACCAACACTCAGTTATGGTGACAAAGCTTATACAGTCTTTTTAAGGCTTTAATGTTGGCCAATTAATGTAAAAACTCAGCAAATTTTTGGTGTACCAGCTAAGTGCCCATGAGTAATCAACATTTAGCGTTTTATTCTCCTTATGGATCGATATGGAGGGAGTGAACTGGTTACAGAATTCTACTGCAGAATTAATAACTGACACATGCAGGACTACTAATATTGTGCTGGACCTATGTCATCTGCACTGACTGCCACCCACAGCCAGGTGTTAATAAAATCCCCAATACTCAACTACAATGACATTCATAATCTGAGTCCTGCCTATCTAAAGGAGTTATTGAAAATGTATACTGCAGTTAGATACCATAGATCCTTAGGTGAAGGCTTGCTTCTACTTTCATGGACATATATGGAGACCTCAGGTAGCTATCTTTTTTCATAGCTTGGTCCTTGACTTGAGGAATTAACTATCTTCCCTGACCTAGGTGACAAAAATTCAACTTTCAGAAGGCTCCTGAAGTACCAGCTACTTATGAGGATCTATTTTGGACAAAGAAGTAGGCACTGCATGCAATTTCAGGTTCCTTTGGCTTTTAATTAATTTACTTATATGATTTTTTTATCTTTTGCTTTTAGGCTTTCTGTTAAAAAATATTGACAACATTGAATTAATACTAAGGAAGTCTTTTTACTCTTACCCCACTGCTGATTGACCTTTGAGTTAGTATATATAATTAGCAGGGGTGTGGGAGTATGGGGGGCTTGCCCCCATTTAAAAATATTGGTTTTGGATGTGATTGGATTTGTTTAAATTTTGTGTTGCATATTATTTAAAGTGTGTTTAGGTCATTTTAAGTAAACAGTGTGTTTAGATCATTTTAAGTAAACCTATATATGCCCTGATGAAATAAGCCTTTTAATCCATCAAGAAATGCTGTCATCTCACTTCCAACTCCTACAGTGACCCTATGAACAGCCACCACCATCCAGAGAGTTTCTACACACAGATTAGAATCACCAGTCCACTCCACTTGCTACATGTCCTTGGAAAGTGGGAGGAAACCAGTGCACCTAAAATAACATGCACGCAAAGGGTAGACACAGAAAATGCCCACAGAATGAACCCCTCCCAAGAAGCAAACCAGAGAACATGTTGCTGTGAGGTGACAATGCTGCTCCACACTAATGCCTACATATCATATTTTGACCAAGGTATTCACTCCAAATGCTGCATTTTCAAATAAATTATTTAAATAAAAGCTGGCACACAACATGCTTGTAAAACAAATGAAGAGGACCTAGAATACTTTGTTTTCTCAGCTGTTTTGGTATAAGCATTATCTATTAGCACTGGTAGCTGACTCCTTATCTTCGGCAGAAACTGCACATAATCAAGAGTGCTTTTCAGTTTAATGTATTCTACACTTTGTTAGCCTGTTATCACAAAAATGCTGGAACTGTACAAAGTAGTACATTTGAACCAAACATGATGCAGTCTGCTGGAAGTGCTATAAAATGACATTGTTGAAAGTGTTTACTATATCATGCCGTTAATATACTTTTTTGCCTACAGAATTCTGCTCTAAAGAATATATATGAGTAAAGTACATGAGAATTTTGCAAAGCAGCAGAACAAGACAACCATCAAACTATATCCTGAAATGAATTTATGAGAACAGTCTGCCAGATGGTATCATGAGCTTTTGACACTTACTCACCACTGATTATTGTGTGTTTTAATTAGCTATATTGTGTTACAAAATGAATTTGCCATGCCCATCTGAATGCTTTATATGGAAGCTAAACCATCTTGAAGCTATCACACTGCAACTGCCTGGAGAAGAAAAAAGTGATTTGTCTGGCATGCTATCCAGTGTTACATGATACTGCAAAAGATGTTTTTTTTTCCATATTGTCTGAGGGTTTGTTAAATTTAGTTTGGCATGAGTACATGCCTTGCTGTCAAAAAGTTTTGGAAAAAAATAAAAACTGTTTACAACATAAAATAAAAAGTCTGTCTTTAAGATTGTTGAGGTAGTAACTCAGCTGGTGTGTTAATACCAGTCATTCTCTGTTCACAATAAAGTTATTACTTTCACAGACCAGGATGTTTAAGTCTGGGTTTCCTTGACACCAATGGATTTCAGACATTACAATCTGCTGCACAAGCAGAAGTTTGCATTCCTTTCAGTTGCTTATATGCGTTGCTCATTAGTTTAGCCAAACATATTTAAAGCGGTGGCAAGTTTACTGGCTGTTATTGCACAGCTGCTTTCTCTGTGTTTTTGCTGTAAATGCTTAGACATTTCAGATTATACAGACTTGGTGACTCTTCTACTTAAACAAAACATTAGAACTGATTTATAGCAAAGCATGCTCAGGCTGCATGGTATGCAATAATCACACCTGACATGCAAGTTGGCTGTATTGTTTTCGCATATTTCAGTAAACTAGTGTAATAAATAATTTCAGATAATTTCCCTACTTTACTGAAATAGTTATAAGCCCATATCTACAAAGGATGTATATGCATCAGACATACACAGGCAAGCATTATATATTGTACTACATTGCGAATGTATCAAAAAAATAAAAAATAAAACCCCAATGACTCAAGGCAGCTTTCCAGTTTGAAACTCCGAAGTTCAGGAAAGAGGAAAATGTAGTTCACATCAAACAGCTCAGTTTATAGACAAAGCAAATTCTCTTCTCAGATTTCTGCTCTGCTGGCTTTAAGCAGTTCTAATGAAAAGTGGTATTTCGTTACAATCAGATGTAATATTCCCTTCTAGACAGCTTCTGGCAGAGTAGCTGCCGAAGTAAGTGAACAGGGCTTACAAGGACTTCGCAACAACGAGCAACTGAGCTCTCTTTGCTGTTCCAGAGAGGATATCTCCTCCTTAGACACAAGCAGGGAAAAGTCCAGCTGGCTTCTCCTCTAAAAGACTATTCCTTTCCCTCAGTGGATTGGCTATCACACCCTCTACAGCCCTCCAGTGACCATTTTTACATGCCAAACATCACATATCTGCTCTACTACAGGACTCTGGGTTTTATATATCCCAGTGTGCAGCCATCCATTATAGCTCTAACATCTTTTCATGTTTTTGAGTTAGTAAACTTGAAGGATGGTACCAGACTATTCTTAGGTAGCACATTGACAGAGGCTAACCTCTGAAATAATACATGAACCTTCACCCAGGGCAGAAGTAATAGTCTGAGTCCCAGAAAATAGGCTGCATGCCTAGGGAAACCCATCCACATTTAGATTTATGCAGCCAGGCTGAATGGCTAGTGGGACTGTGACCACTAAGTTAACTTTGGTGTCCATGTGTTGGAGAAGTCATTGAAGGAGACTTGATTTGTGATCAGGATAAATTCTGTCCTTATAATGGTGGCAAGGGCAAACAATGGTTAAATAGTCAAATAGTATTCTCATCATTATTAAGCTTCGTATTAATATAATAGATAGGATGTCCCTATCCAGCTGCAGCTTGAAGGTAGACTGCATCTATGTACCATGCAGTTCTACTAATTGTGTCAAAAAGTCAGGGGCTATGAGTATGGCCTCTGAGCACAGCATATTCTTTAGCAGCCTGAAGGCCTGTTTCATTGCAATTGTTCATTTCACCTTTAGTGGAGATTTAGATATAGTCACATCCAGTGGTGAATTGTAATATGGTTGATTCTGGCATCCACTCAAGGCCCACAGCTCTGGGGGCCCAACATCAGAACTGGTGTAGGTTTCTCCATACTACCCTGGTGGAGAATCGAGATTAAAAAGTATCCAGTGGGTATAATGGGGGAAGCTAAACATTCCCTATTATTATCCTATTAGTCTAGGTAAGTTTCTGTGTTCTCATTTACTTAAACTACTTAATGCAGTAATGCATGCAATGCCACTTGTAAAGTATGAAGGTCTATGTAAGTGTTTTAGAAGATATGTGTACATGACAATCTGCATGCTTTAGAATGCATTCAGCTTAAGAATGTGATACTGTGCACTCAAAAGGGCAAAGTACTGTGTGCTATCTTTTCTACCTTTAGTGGTAAACATGCCCATATATGGAATTGTGTCCGTTTTTCTTTTTCTGCCTAGAGATGTGTCAGTGTCATGTTTCTTTAAAGCTACAGGGAATGTCCCTATT
Organism: Protopterus annectens; assembly: GCF_019279795.1. Taxonomy (NCBI): domain Eukaryota; kingdom Metazoa; phylum Chordata; order Ceratodontiformes; family Protopteridae; genus Protopterus; species Protopterus annectens. Next base: position 554,658,971 of record NC_056735.1, read on the forward strand.
GGCTAATTATACTTCTAGCATTCTCATTTGTCCAATACTATTTTTCTAATGTGTCAGCATTAATAGTCTATATAAAATGTGTTCTTTGTTTGTACTGGGAGTCCCCCTAGTACTGTCCAGAAGCTCCTGTACATGTGTAATAAAGTTGCTGAATGAGAGGAAGTCTTTGGCTTTCATTTTACAACTTGGTGCCGTCAACTTGGATCTGATCTGGAAATGTCTGCAGTCACTCAAGGCTGATGGACGTGCTGGATTATAGGCCCATGACAATATTTTGTCTTTTCTTACAGTATCTCCACCACTGCCTTGTTTGAATGACGAGAAAAAAAAAATGCAAAGCGATCACATGGCTTCTTAAATATTTATATTTTATTACGTTTTTCCTCTCTTTCAGCACAATGGTAAGTGGCATGTTTTTCTTCATTTTATGTATGAATCTAATGTGCAATTGAGGGATTAATTGAAAAATCTGGCTACATAAGTGTGCATGTCTGACTGTGGGATACTGCGGCGTTGACCGTCACTTTTTCTGTACCACGAAAATTAGGTACAACTAATCTTTATTGATCATGGGAGTGAGTGTGGGAATTTTAAAGGAGCCAGAAAAAGGAACTCCTGCAGGTTATATGTATTTTCGTGTGTCCCGGGACAGTTGTCTGTATTTCTGTCAGTGGATCTCTCTCACGAAAGATGATGGTAAACTTGCTTTCCCCGAGCAGGGAACTTTTAATAGAGATGTTTTACTTAATTTGCAAGCTAAATTAAAGAAAAAAGGGGAAAAAAGTCCCTGGGCTGTGCTGGGCAGCATTCAATGATTGGATGACCAAGGCCAAAGAAAGGGAAAAAGATTCTATTGTTTGCAGCCTAAAAGATAGCCAAGAAAAACTTAAATGCCATTTAAGAGGTTTAGCTTATATTGCAAAAAAATTAGATGTCGTTAATGGCACACCCCTAAAAGTACCTCCTTTTAAAGGATTTTACCCAGTAGCAGAACTTGCTAAGTTGCAAATCACAGAATCGTCAGATGACGATAATATGTGTTTCTCCACTCCCCCAATGGCCCCACCTGCGTATCCAGTAGACCAGCACCTGGAAGTACAACAATCTGCCCCTGACTCAATGTTAGGCTTTCAAGCCGGTGGGCAACAGAGCGAGTATGTATGATGGCAGCTCAGGGACCGACAGCACCGGAAGAAAAATGATAAAGAAGCCAGCCTCTCCCATCAAATGTATTTCTGGCCTAAATCAAAATACAGGAAAGGTGGGGGTCGACACTGACCGCACTGACAGTTAAAATGGTTTCTTGGCCAGTTTCCAATAATCATTGATGGAGGGGACGGTTACTTCAGTCCAGATAAATGTAACCCTGACTCATACTCCTCTTCCTCCATGGAAGACGACAGACCTATGATGCCACTTAGAGAGATACCAAACCCAGCACACAGCAGAGATGAATGGGCGCCTGCCACTATTGCCGTTCCCTGCGCATGGTCCACGGTAGATTTTCAGGCAATTACCAAATCATTACCATCAATTCGTACTAATCCAGTGAAATTTCAAAGGGTGCTAACAGGCCACATAAGCCTACAAAACCCTACAATCGAAGACGTTCGAGCCATACTCCAGTATACTTTTCCTCCCGACCTAATGAAAAGAATATGGGACCATGCAAATGTCCCTAGTCCCATCCCTAAGCATGACACAACAGGGGACAATAGAGTTGAGGCAGTACGACAATGCCTAATCAATGCCATTACCGTTATCGTCCCGCCGACCCCTAATTGGTCTAAGATAAAGGCAGTAGTCCAAAAAGAAGATGAACCCATTGAGGATTTTCTCAACTGGTTAATGGAAGCCTTTAAAGCATATTCCAAATACCCGGAGCCCACAGCAGGCCCAGCCGCAAGCGGCCTATCCACCACATTTGTAGATGGCCTTAAACCTCAGCTCAGAGATAAGCTAAAAGAAGTCTGTCTTAATTGGCCAAGCCTGGTCCTGCATGAATTGTTCACTCAGACCCAATATCTGTCAGACCTTCTGACCAAACAGAAAAAAGAACTACAAACTAAACTTTTAAATGCCCAACTCCACATGTTCATTGCCTTCGAGCAGACAAGGAGGGGGATAGGTAGAAGAGGAAACTTGCAAGGGAGAGGTAGAGGCAATCAAAATCAGAATCAATCTGGTAACTGACAGTATCAGCAGTCAGCTCTTCAGCAGCAAACTTCTACAGAATGCTATAACTGCAGACAAAATGGCTACTGGAGAGATAACTATCCATATCTTGCTCCAATGCCACAACCACTCACCGAAACTGATCCATTTACGCAAGGGTCATCACAGACCAACCCTTTTTCACAACAATGGAACTCAACTTGGACCCCACTCAATTGGTCTGCAGGCCAAAGTCAGACCCAAGCTCAATAGGAAATCTCTGAACAGCCTCAACAGCAATTGTTTCCCTTGCTTCAGGTAGATCAAAAAGGACCATACGTCACATTGACTCTTAAAAACGGTAGACACCCTTTTTTAGAAGATACAGGAGCCACCAAATCCATGCTGACTTTATCCACTGCAGCAGGTATCCCACTGTCAAACAATTCTACTAAAGGAGTAGGCGTCTCTGGAGCGCCCATTGAATATAAAGAAATGGTCTTAACCCCTATTACCTTGGGGCAACTACAAGGGGAGCATGCTTTCCTTGTAGGTCCATCAGCACCACTAAACCTTTTAGGCAGAGATTTGCTCTGCAAAATGGGGGCAGTTATTTTCTATACAGAAGAAGGAGTGTTCTTGCAAGTGCCTCCATGTAATCTCAATGAAGCCCTTAGCCTTCTTACTGACTCAGTGTCCTTACAAGTCCTGTTTACTCCAAATCCACTGACATCAGCTCATCTAGACTCTCTACCTGCCTCTTTGTGGACAAGCCATGACAAAGATGTCGGATTGCTAAAATCCGCCACCCCTGTTTGTATAACTTTGCAACCCGGTGCCCAATTACCTTCAGTGCCGCAATACACGCATTCTAATGAAGAGGAACAGGGCATCCAACCAGCAATTTCAGCTCTGATAGATCAAGCAATAATTGTCCCTAACATAATTCCATGCAATACACCAATTATTCCGGTTAAAAAGCCTGGTAAGCAGTCCTATCGATTTGTACAATATCTCAGACAAGTTAATAAGGCTGTCTTACCAGCCTTCCCTGTGGTGCCTAATCCCGCCACTATCCTTAGCTGTATCCCCCCGCTGCAGAGTACTTCACAGTAAGAGATATGTCTTCTGCTTTCTTCTTCATCCCAGTACATGTAGATAGTCAGTACTTGTTCGCTTTAAAGTAAAGTAAAGTTTTGTTTACTTACAGAGGATAACAGTATACTTGGACGAGACTGCCACAAGGGTATGTTGAGTCCCCTACACTTTTCTCTAGAGAAATGTTTCGACAACTACAAGACCTTAAGCTGCCTACCACTTCAGTTTTGGTTCAGTACATTGATGATATACTCATTGCTTCTGTGACCAAGTAGGCATGTCTAGATGATTCACTGCTAGTACTTCGGTTTCTGGCCCAGCGAGGATTTAATGTCAATAAAGCTAAATTGCAAGTTTACCAGTCCGAAGTCCAGTATTTGGGTCATATCATCTCAGCTGGCTCTCAGTCTGTCCTGCCCTCCTGCATTCAAGCTATTCAACAGGCCCCTAGGCTGTCCACCCAACATCAATTAAGAGGATTCCTGGGATTAGCAGGATACTGTAGGCAGTGGGTTCCCAATTTTTCTGAACTCTCTGGACCACTCCTGCCATTACTAAAAAAGGAAATAACAGACCCCATACCTTGGACCACAGAACATGAAGCTGCCTTCCAAGCCATTAAATCTGCTTTAATAAATCCATCCACTCTTGGTCTACCTAATTATACTAAACCATTTTTTCTTGTTCTGTTCCTATTGAAATAAATTTGTGCTAGTACTCCTGGCACAACCTCAAGCAGGAGTTTGCAGACCAGTGGCTTTCTACAGCACCCAGCTTGACCCAGTAGCTGTGGGGTACCCTCCCTGCTTAAGAGAAGTAGCAACTGCAACATTATTAGTAGACATGGCAGGGTCATTAACATTAGGACATCAGACAGTGCTGGCGATACCACATGCTGTGCAAGCCCTTCTCCTAAAAACTAAGACTCAGTATCTTTTTGCGGCCAGACTTACCAAGTATGAAATAAATTTACTAAGAAACCTGGCATTACAAATTGTTCGTTGCCCTCCATTAAACCCAGCTTCCTTGATTCCAACTAGTAGTGAGAGAGAACCCTATGATTGTGTGTGTGTAGTTAATTTTTGCTTCCTCCTAGAATAGATCTCGCTGATGTACCATTAGATAAAACAGACTACATATTCTTTGTGGATGGTTCCTGCTTACGTAATGATTTTGGTCAGCTGACAGCAGCCTGGGCAGCATGCTCCCCATATGAAGTGATTTCTACCTGTAAATTAACACCGGGTAACTCTGCTCAAGTCACTGAACTTGGCATTAACACATGCATGCAAAATAGCAAAAGGAAAAACAGTCACCATTTATACTGACTCTAGATATGCCTATGGTGTTGTACAAGACTTTGGAACTTTATGGAGAGAACGAGGGTTCCTGACATCCTCAAGAACTATTATAAAACATGCTTCTTATATTGATGACTTATTAAAAGCTTTACTTTTCATTTCCAAAATTGCTGTTGTGAAATGTGCAGCGCACCAATCAGATGACTCCTTTGAAACAAAAGGCAATGCCTTAGCTGATTGGGCAGCTAAACAGGCTGCATTAATTACTGCTGTTCAGGGACGTGTTTCACAGCCTATTTATCAACAATCTGTACAGACTTCGATGTTTACACATAATATCTTAAAAGCTTTACAAGACGAAGTTACAGAAGCAGAGAGAGAGAACTGGCAAAGGTTTCTGTGCTTCAAAAATGCACAATCCATTTGGCAACATCCTGATGGTAGGTTCATCTGTCCTAAATCTATGCATCTCTCTTTAATAAAGGCTTATCAATTGCCTTCCCATAGTGGAATCCAAGCATTACTAAAGTTAATACTTTGAGACCAGTTTTCCCCCTCCCTCGCAGCTTCTGTACACTGTTTTGTAAATACCTGTTCAATAAGTTTGCAACATAACATTGCAAAAGGGACTAAAGCCCAACCTCAACCTCTACCAAAGCCTCAAGGGCCTTTTTGCTCTTTGCAATGGGATTTTATTGAACTGCCAGCTTGTAATCGATTTAAATATGTTTTAACTGTTGTTGATGTTTTTTCTGGTTGGCTAGAGCCTTATCCATGTGCCAAAAATGATGCTGTTTCCATAGCTAAAAAACTATACTATGATTTCATCCTCAGGTTTGGAGTACCCCATAGTATCTATTCTGATAGAGGTACACATTTTACTGAAAATGAACTCAGGCATTGTGCTCTATGTTAGCTATCACCTTAGAATTCCACTGTCCTTACAGACCTCAAGCATCTGGCATTATTGAATGAATGAATCAGACTCTTAAGAAAAGACTAGCCAAACGTACCTCTGAGACAGGCATGATGTGGGTACAGGCCCTTCCCTTGGTGCTACTTTCTATCCATTCTCAGGTTCACCCTACCAAGGGCCTTTTCCCCCATGAAATAATAATGGGATGCCCTATGCATCTTCCCATGACCCTGCCTCCACCTTTTTCTACAATTGATGACTTTGATGCTAATGTTTTACTTTACTGAAAGTCTCTTGTATCTGTTTTACAGCAATATCATTGACAGGTTGCAGAAGCCCAGCATGTTCCCAACTCCTTTTCAATACCTCTTCTAGAGAATGATCAGATGATCGAATGCTGTTAGGTCGAACACTAAGTGTCGAACTGGCAAAATAGCAAATGGCCGGAACAGCAAATTATTTCCCAGGGAACGAAATTGCTGGGACGGCCGTCCAGGTTGTGCCATTTCCTCCACTGTAGTGTGATTTCGGAGTTGGTATATTTAAGTGGGGGTGGGGGGGGGTGGGCAAAGGCCTCCACTTTATTTAATGTTTAGTGTTTTTTTTTTGTTTTTGGGAACAGTGATTTTTTTCCTGGGAAAAAAAATCGCTGTTCTGGTTGTTCGCTATTTTTTGTGTTTTCGAGATTTAGGGGTCGATATAACAACATTCGATCATCTGATCATTCATTGTTCTAATATAGACCCTCTTCTACAGCATGGAGACTAGATTTATGTCACATCCTTTTCCAGAAAGACTGCCTTGCAACCATGCTGGAAAGGCCCTTTCCTAGTTTCACTTACCACCGCCTCGGCTGTTTGCTTACAAGGCTCCCCAGTCTAGATTCACATTTCTCATGTAAAGAAAGTTGAGCCATCTGAATTCCCAAGAACCTTTGTTTTTCACCCCACCTACTGATGCTCCTATAGCTACCAGAACCAGAAGCAAGACTTCGATACCTCCTGACGATGACTGAACTGCACCAGTGTGGCCTTACTCTCCTTATTATAATCATCCTTTTCCTTCTGTTGCCGTTCCTGTTTCCAACCACCACTGTGACAATTTATCCATGTGCAATATGGCATCCACCTTTCAACACCTACCAAGCTATCAAATTTGCTTATGCCACATCTTTTAACATCTCCAGTTGTTGGGTATGCGATTCCTACAGTTCATGGAGGATTGTCTATAATCTCATCTCCCCTCAATATAAATGACACCTGGACTTCCTTATTAAATGACTCTGAGAATATCACCCTTATTAGCAAAATGAAGGTGTCTTTGCAACTGCTTGAACAGCAGAATGGAACTCTGTGCTTCCAGAAATGTCAAAATGTGTTAGTGGGACATAGCAATTGCAATACCACAGTATTCTATAACTGCACAATAGATGAGACAAGCTGTAAAGCTAATTTTTCACTCGTAAAAATCTCCCTTGAAGATACAAGTGCCACAACCAACTTTACTCAGGAACTCAAAATCATCTACAGGAAGATATTCTGAGGTCTGAGAGATGAAGGAGACCACTTGACCCTTATCAATATTACTGTGATTGTTAGGGATTTTGACTTTATTTGTGACCAGAAAGCATATAAATGGTTGCCAGGAAACTGCTCAGGAAGCTGCTTTTGGGATATCTAATCCCAGCCATATAGCATGTGACAGTCTTACTTCAAGGGAAAATTAGAAACACTTGCGATACCCAGACTAGTTCGTCCTAGCTCCAAAAACACAAACTACCGAAAGACAAACATAAAGGAGTAAGCAACATGGATGTTGGAGATGGAATCATCACTGCAGCATTTTTTTTCCCCACATATAGCGTTCCCAAGACCCTTTGGGAATTAAGAAAGCTGTCAAATTTGCTTGAAGTTCTTAGCAATGATACCTTTTCTGGCCTAGAATTGGTCACTGAAGAATTGACTGCCATGACAGCCGTGGTCCTTCAAAACCGTATGGATCTTGACATTGTGCTTGCTACAAAAGGAGGTACTTGTGCTTTAATCCAAGAGGGGTACTGTAGGTTTATTCCCAATAATCAACATGAGATAGAGAGCCATGTAGAACTAATACAAAACGTTTCTGAACTATCTGAAGCAGAAAAGGCTGATATCTCCACTTGGGCTTGGCTAACCAATCTCTTCTCCGGATGGGGCGGAAGTCTACTCAAACTGATCCTAATGACTGCAGTGTTAATTATTTTTGTCTTTTTATTATTGTTCATAATAAAAGCATGTATCTTAAATCGTATGTCTTCCATAGCAAATGCCAAAAATCCTAACTTTTACATGCCAGATAATAACTGATGATGTTAAAGAAAGAAATAGTATTCATGATGAAGTTGAAAAACTCAATAACATGGTCATGTATAAATTTGGGAAAATGTGTGATAGACTAGATGGTGATGCTTACATGGCATCAAATGGGGGACTGTAAAGTATGAAGGTCTATGTAAGTGTTTTAGAAGGTATGTATACGTGACAAACTGCATGCTTTAGAATTTATGCAGCTTAAGAATGTGATACTATGCACTCAAAAGGGCAAAGTACTGTGTGCTATCTTTTCTGCCTTTAGTGGTAAACATGCCCATATATGGAATTGTGTCCGGTTTTCTTTTTCTGCTTAGAGATGTGTCAGTATCATGTTTTGTTAAAGCTACGGGGAATGTCCCTATTGGCTAATTATTCTTCTAGCATTCTCATTTTTCCAATACTGATTTTCTAATGTGTCAGCATTAATAGTCTATATAAGCTGTGTTCTTTGTTTGTTCTGGGATTCACCCTGGTATTTTCCAGAGGCTCCTGCACATGTGTAATAAAGTTGCTGAATGAGAGGAAGTCTTTGTCTTTTATTTTACACACTAATGACTAATGTTAGTTTGATTACTGCCCTAACATCCCCCACCCTCCTTGCACCAACCAAGAATCATGATAGGTTGGTTCAAGTTTAAACCAACCACAGCAACTTAAAAGAGAGAAGTTCAGGATAATTTAAGAATAAATGTCACTGTATAGAGAATTTGTTAACATGTTTTAGATTGCTTAACCTATTAACTGAAAATTTGTTGTATGGCTGTATTTTTGAAGAAGTTAACAACACTACAGAGATGCAATTCAGAAACCATTTTCTTTTGAAGAGGAATGCTGTGAGTAAAAATCAGAAACTACAGAGTTGTGCTAGGTTTTTAGAAATTCTTGACATATATTGTGCTAAAGAAGCACTGGGTAGAAGCAGAATCCGGCTGCTGACTTGAAGCAGAAGTGAACTGACCAAATACCCTAGCAAGAAGAGGCAGGGTAGGTGCATTAGCAAATGCAAGGAATGGTTACATTTACTGCACAACTATTTTTTTTTTCAATTAAGGGCCCGGCTGCTAGCAAGGTAAGTGGTAACCCTACCTCCAAACTTATATTTTCAAGAATTCTGAACTAAGTCAGAAATAATTAGAGGTGAGGACAAACATCAAGTCAGAAATGGACAAAATCAGGGACAATTTTAAATATTAAACTCACTCACTTATAAAATTAATAGAACAGCAGGATTTGAATCAACATGCTATTTTTGAACAACAAGAAGGATGGAATTTTAATGTTTGCCATAACTAACAGGCTAACTGTAATCCTCAGTGAGTTACCAGAAAATGAAAACATTTTGCAAGAAACAAGACAGAGGGTGATACATTATGCTTTATTATTCTAATTTTATATTTAAGAATGTGTAGAGCTGTACAAGTAAGACAGTACAACTGCAATGACTGTATCACTCATACTTTTAACCCCCTATTATTTATTTACTGGAAAAATGTAAATAAAAACTGGAGAACATTACTATTACAACACCGAGGGAGGGGAGCTGCTCTGTTTACCCCCTGGCATTTGTTTACCAAAAAATAAATAATATTATAACTGAAGAATATCACCTTTATTTGTTATTATAACTTTTTTATTTTCGGGCTTTCTACTTAAATGGAATTTCAAAAGAAAAAAGGCAAGAAAATACAATTGGCAGGGGTTAAGGGAAGGCAACCTACTTCACAGTAGTAAAGTTATTTTTACATTTTGCTTATTTTATTTATGTTTCCCTTTTTGGGGTATAGGGAAGTATGGCTGATATGTATACACTGATTGACAGTAGTGACTGGCAGGAATTCATGTCATTCCTGCTGATTACAAAAACCTGTATGAGTGCATTTTTTCCTTATTTGTTTCCCTGTTGCATAATAGGGAAGACATTATAATAAACAAACCTAAGGGTTATATATAGCTTAACCACATAATGGATTTCATTCCTGCTCATTCCTACTGACAGTTAGTTATGCCACACCCCAAATATAATATTTTCTGTTTCAAACTGCACAGTCTTCCTGGCTAAGTCCTAATTTAAGCACTTGCATATAATACACACTATAGTACAACTTGAAATTAAAATGACATGTACAGTTTATCTAAGAATAAAATTATGAGCTCCTTATTAGAGGTATATACTGATTATGCAAGTGTCTTGTCTGACATGGTAGGTATAAATTTAAGTTTTACTGCAAAACAGCATTTAGAAGTTAGGATGGTGATGGAGAAAAGCAAAATGGAGTAGGTTAAACAAGGATGATATGGGTAGTAAGTGAAGTATATTACAGAAGGATGCAAGAGAAGAAGGAAGGTTATCAGACTAGAGGAATTATATGGAGTTACAGATCCAAGTTGATGTGAGGTAAGACATTCCTCTCTTCACTTTTTAAGTGAATTAGAGTAGTGTTTCAAAATTATACTGGGTTCTGGGCCTTTGTCCTCCAATTATTGTTGGCTTAGTCCTTGATTCCTGAATAAATAAGTTGAAAGCTGTGGCTGACATACTATACTGTGGCTTCTGTTGTGTGAAACAAAGTTATAGATTTATTGAAGCTATTATTTTTAAAGGCAATTAGCACACTGGCTATACATGTTGTGTGGGGGTTGGGGCTTTCTGTTGATGAAATCACTTTACCCTCTTGTCATCTTCTCATTTTAAACAATCTAATCTGGCTTTGCAGGACTTGCATACAATTGGACATAAGCTGTAATACTGTTCGGTACTGTGGCTGATGTGTGTTTTTGTGAAAAAATTTTGAAATGCATTACCATGGTCATTATTTTTATCACAATCAGATGTCTGAATGAGGTTTGCTTAGTTAACAAAGTGGCTCTGTGGATGAAAGTTAATTTTCATCTTCTTTTCTGCTCATTTTAAATAGTCATTAGTCTGACTTTGCAAGTATATATTTTGTGCTGGAAATTTGAATACAGTACTTTAAATTGCAAGTGGCAACAATATATTTCTGTGAGACAGACTTGAAATTTTTTATTGGGGTCATTATGGTTATTGATGTTTACAATACAGAATTTGAGGCATACCAATCAAGTAATATGACTACTTATTTTCAATTTGTTTACCATGTAAGTTTCCTGGTATTAACCCTTTTTAGCTGCTACCCAGGGAACAGTATAAGATAAGATCATTCATAAGTCAGTTCACAGGGGTTATAAACAGTTTTGTATTTAGAAATAAGATATTAACATGTTATGATAAATTATGGCAAACAGTAGTAATATAAACAATGCATACTATACATAATAGAAATAATATAAGATATAGAATTCTGGGCAAGACAAGTAATATAGCATGTATACACATGACATAAGGAAGTAGTGTTGCACACATCATATGCTAGGAATATTTGGTCCAAGTAGTGAATATGTTTTCAGTTCTGATACACCAACTTAGTTAGTTTCATGAAATCATGAGTGTTTGATCTCCTCAAAGAGTTTCATTTATTTTTTGAAAGTATCTAATGTGTGGTTACATTTACTTCATTCAGTAGGCGGTTCCAAAGAGAAGGCCCTGTTTAAAAAAAGTCCTTTTCACATACTTTAACCTGGGCTTGGTGAGAGTAAGAATGTAATCTTGACTGCTTCCATGTCTGTTCTTTTGGCCTCCCAGTGGGAGTTTTCTTTTAAGGGGACAGTGCCCTATTGTATGAATTTTGAATATAAGTGCCCTAATAGCAGTGTAGCCCTACTTGATATTGAGAGACAGTGGACTGCATGCATTTATTCACGCTGTCATGTCTTTTGTTCAGCTAGGAGCACAAATTTACATATTTTACTTAAGCTGTCTGTAATTTTTGACCGTTGCTGGTTAAATGTATGGCGAGCAGAGGTAAGGCATGTTACAGTTTTGGGAATAATACATTTTTACTATGCCTTGACATTATTCAAGAGATTGCAGGTAAGATACATGATAACAGTTTTAACTAAGAAAGAACCTTGGCCGCAATTTTGTCTGTATGATAAAAGAAGTTAAGGTGGAGGCCTTATGTTAGCCCTAGGTATCTTCATTCTTTAAGGCTGAAAATAGTAGTAATTCTGGTAATATCTGAACTTTCTTTATACTTGAAATCAGCAAGACATTAGTCTTAACTAGTAGTCTATTAGCCTGAAGCCAAGTATAAAGAGTTGAGAAACTTTTGCTGGCTATGAGTGATGTCTTTAAATGAAATGACTGACCTTGCTGTCATGATCAAGTTAAACTGCCATTAATCTATATTTGTAGATTGTGTTTGCATTTGCATAGAGTAACATGGGATATCTTACTGTGAATATGTTTTTTATTTCAATCAGATGTGAAGTATACAAAAGTCAAAGTGGCTGTGATTGATGAGAGGTCAAATTTGTGAATTATAATGATAGCAGTTTATGGTTGACATGTTCTGAAATAGGCAATTCTGTTATTATTGATTAATAAGTTTTGTTTTACTTCTTAGTGAAAAATGATCAAGACTACAGATTAAAAAAAGCACTTAAATGTTTTATTAAACAAGTTATTTATTATACCATAAATGTAATTTAAAGCAATAAGGTAGATAAGCATGCATAATTTTGCAAGGTGAATCTAATACAACCCATACCCACAGTCCAAAAAAAAAAAAAACATGTGTGTCTGGGGAGAGCATGGTTTTGAAACTAACATGGACCCAAGGTACACTTAATATGCAAGTAGTCACATCAATAAGCATAAAGGCAGTGCTGATTAAATGAGGAACAAGCTTCTGATAATAGCTGGCAAGACCTAAGAAAGCTTTCATGTGCATTTTAGTTGTTTCCTTGGGAAAATGGCGCACTGGTTTCACTTTTACAAGCCAGAGTATTGCAAGTGCTCTAACTATTATTTGGCCCAAATTGTAAGCTTTTGCAATATCTAACATGAACCTGGACTGGCCAGCAATTCAGCATGATACAGAGGGTTTAAAATGGCTTGAGTATTACAACTTCATTTGGCCCAAATTGTAAGCTTTTGCAATATCTAACATGAACCTGGACTGGCCACCAATTCAGCATGATACAGAGGGTTTAAAATGGCTTGAGTATTACAACTTCATCAAGGTAGGCTGCTGCATATCAGGTGCAGGGCCTCAGCATTTTATCCATTAGCCTCTGGAATGTTGCAGTTGTTTCATGAAGACCAAAAGGCAATACTTTGTAATGGAAGCCCACATAATGCATGGAAAATGTTATTTTTGTCCTTGGTGTTTGCAGCTATTAAGATTTGGCAATAGTCTTTACGTTACATTTAAAGTGGACAGAAACCTAGTTTTTATCGATTTCTTAAACAGATCATCTGCTCAGGTCAGAGGAAATGAATCAAATTTAAGTATGCTGTGTATCTTCATTGTCAGTTCAACACTATACAGACACATCTGGCTTGGAGAATAGCACAGTGGAATGATACAACTCACTGTAGGATTCTTCTGCATCCCCATAACTAAGTATTTTTTGTACTTCTTCATCACTTGTTGTACAAATTCTGATACTCAGTTTGGTTTTACATATATTTCTGTCCACACAGAATTTCTATGTTGTGCTGAAATAAACTGGTTTTACCATGTAATTTTAAGAACATCTCCTTCTTTTAGCAATTATTCTTTTGCATCCTGCATCTGAGACATTGATTGCATGTCCCCTATTTTCACAACAGAACAAGCTGCCAGAACATTAACTTCCACTGCAAACAAACATCCAACACAAACTCCAGTAGAAGACTCTATGGTTTCAGAACATATATGGGATACAGCTGTTCCATTTTCCATTTCTCCAACTGCCTCAGCCTATAATTCACTTCTCTATCACTTTGTAAAGAACTTGTTTTCAGCAGTGGTAAGAATGTAATTACATTATCTCCTGGTTTGAAGTCTTTCACATGAGCATTTCTATTATACATCCAGTGTTGATCCTGTTGTGCCTTCATACATTTTCTCACTACTGGCATCAACATTCATAACCTGCTGCATATCCAAACTTCTTTTATTAATCTTTTAACTTTTCCTCCCTTCATCTCATGTTTCTTTTTGACATTGGGAATATCTGCCATACTGTAAGTCAAAGGTATAAACCCATATGAGGATTAGGAATAACTCTTACAGCAGAGAAAAGACATCTCAGCAGCTAGTCCTAGTTATTCTGTACTATCTCAATAGCCTTTCATTATATAGAATTTAAAATGTGTTAATGCATTCAACCCATCTGCTTGCAGGTGATATACAAATATCTTAGCTGTTTTACTTCAAATAACCAGTAAAGTTTAAGTGTCACTTTGGGCATAAACGGGGGTGGTTTGGTTAGCAAGAATTTCTTGGGAAATTCTTCTCCTAGATAAGACTATTACCAGTTCTTTCACTATGGATTTTGCATTGACTGTTTGCAGATGTAGTGCCTTAGGAAATTTTACTGCATAATAAATAACTACCGGACTATACTGATGGTCATTATTCAATTTCACAAATACACCCACAATATCCATTGCTGTGTATTCTAAAGGGACCTCTATGATGGACACATGTAGCAGAGGATTCTTTAATCCTGGATTGAATGCTGTCATCTGGCTCTCAGGGTGGATGTACAAAAGTTATTTTTGTCCTTCATAATACCATGCCAACAGACTCTATCAAAGACACTAGCCCTTCATTAGTCCATTCCTCAATGACCACAAAAAATGAGGTTGCATGCTAATTTTATTATAAGTGCTCTAAACCATTTTGGAAAGTTAATAACTGGTTCTGTTCCCTCTCTTTGATTACTCTACATAGCAGGTCATTTCTTAGTTCAAAATAGCAGTATGCATTGGGACTTGCTGTGTTCTTTTGGTTCCCTACCTATTCTCTCTCACCCCCTCTCTCTAGTTCTACCAAGAGTATTACTTTACCACTGATATTTCTTGATACTAACAAAACTTATCTGAAGGTGAGCTAAGTCAGTACTTTATGTAGTATTCTGGTGTGACGTGAAGGCATCTTGGTGGCACCGTACTGGGGCACCCTGGGACATGTACCCCAAATCTGGAATACTATGTCACAGTGAGTGCCCCAGATGAAAAAAAATTGAAAGATTTTAATCTGTTCATAGTAACAGGACATGGGTTGCCAACCCATGTCCTACTGTTACACAGTGTAAGTGCCTATGATTGTTTGCCCTTAGCATTCATTGTACTTAGTGTGAATAAGCTATTATTAACTATGCTGTGAAATTCTAAATTGAAGTTAGCAAATTTTCCTGAGTTTTGCACTTTCTCCATTTGTTCCATTTTGTGTGAGGTAGTATTCTACATTTGGAGACCAAAGGTTGAGAGTTATGGAATGCAGCTGGTAGAAGAAAACAAATGGCAAGCTGAGGCTGATCACACTAAAATAACAGCTGCTTTGGCTTGTTGGAGAATGGGAACAGAATGTAATGTCTGAAAGCTCCAAGCAGAAGTTCATTACTATGATTTCATGTTATTGTACTTTTTCCTATTAGAAAAACAGACAGGTCTGTGGGTGAAGGCAACAATATACTCTTCTGACACTACTATACAATTGTATATATTTATTTTTTCAATTTAACTTTTATGAAAATCGATATGGGGGTGTGTAACTTTGGCAACAAGTGGAAATACTTGTATGCATTTTTCATTTTCTTCTCAAGGAGACATTAGGAGTATAGAGAATGCGCATATCATTGTTTGGTTGCAGGTCATGTATGAAACCAAATGGCAGTTACAGTATCTTGAGTGGAAAAAATAGTGATTTGTCAATGAAAAATGTGGCCACTATATTTATGTGATTCTTTAACAGTCAAAGGTAGCGTAATATCTCAGAAGGAATGCATTACACTGGATCACTTTGCATATGCTTTGTACACAGGTATCTTTTTAGAAGTCCATAATTTTTATAGTGAATTGTCACTGGGCAATTGACATATGACCTCTTTTATATAAAGCTAGTGATTTCAGTTTTTTTTACAGTCAGGCACTCTGCTTGGTTTCAGCTTTGGGCAAAAAAGGCCAAGTGAAACTAATCTCCAGAATATATGTGCATGAAGTTTTTATTATGCAGCAAAACAAAATGTATATTTTTTCACTGGTAACCTACTATGGCTACAGTATCATGTATTCATACAGCTAAAGCTATGGGGCCATATTTAGAAGTGTGTGGCAACAGAAGCTGTTACTTATGACCTGCAGTCTTATGTGTGATTTGTAACTAAATTCCCAGTTGTTGGCAGCTGAAAGTTTTATAATGATATCTCAATGTATGACAAAGACATGGCCTTTCCAAAACTGCACACAGTAGCTTTATTTAATGCATCTTTGTTATCAGTCTGACATTTTCATTAAAATCATATTCTACTTAGGATTCAGAGATTGCATTTTATTCAGTATGCTGAGTGCAATAACGGCCTAAAATGCTACTTTACCGAGTTGCATTACAACACAATTAAAAATTCTAATGATTTGTCCTGAATAATGAAGTTTTTTTTGTCACTGGACTTATGACCATTTGGACAAAAGGAGGTACTGCCAGCCATGCTAGGAGAAATAGGGCAGCAGATGTATGACTTGTGCTAGCACAGCAAGCTGAAATTTTGTAAATAATTGTATGTCACTAGTATATCAAACTGATCTGTACATATGCTTGTGCTGAAGATGTATTTGTGAGCTTTGCATTTTGTTAATTGTGTTAAAATGTATCAACAGTGCACCTTGCTGAAATGAAGAGAAAAGTACATGTATTATGATATCTGAATTAAATGTATATGTTTTAATAGAGGGCACTGACACAAATATGGTTAACCAGCTGGCTTATTTTAAGAAAAATAAGGGAAATCTAAATGAGCTGTTAAATCATTGAATGCACCCCACAGTGCTGAGTAGGCCTGGAGACGATGTTTCATGTCAGACCTACTGGCTTGTCTATGGGAGGGCTGTGAGGTGAACCACCTAAAGATCACCCCCTACCACCCCCAGACTAATGGTCTTGTAGACAGGTTAAACTCTACACTAAAAACTATGCTACAGGCATTTGCAGACCAGTTTAAGAGGGAGTGGGACAAATATTTGCCTTATCTATTGTTTGCTTACAGAGAGGTGCCCAGGAATCCACAAGTGTTTCACCCTTTGAGTTGCTGTATGGACATAGGGTGAAAGGACCTCTAGATTTGATTCTTTATGAGTGGGAGGTTGAGTGTGAATCTCACAAGGAGTCTGCTGTAGCATATGTCTTAAACCTCAGGACAAGGCTTAGGGAGATCATGGGCTTGGCCAATGAAAACCTGGCAGGAATCCAACAGCAGAAAAAGCTCTGTTATGAAAAAAAATGCTTGAGCCAGAGAGTTTCTGTGGGACAGCAGTTGATGGTGCTCATTCCTGTCAGACACATTAAACTGCAGGCAGCTTGGGAGGGACTCTTCAAGGTGGTAAGGAAGGTCAGTGATGTTAACTACATTACAGAACTGCTAGGCAGGAGGTAGTGGCACAAATTGCACCATGTTAACATGATGAAGAATAACCATGATAGAGAGGCCCTTGTGCTGAGTATGTGCAGTGGATGGCAGGCAGAGCTTGAGGGGGGTCTGATGACTGATATCCTCAGTGAGGCTCAGACTCTCACCTCAGTGGAAGGGGTAGCAATGTCCCAGTGGTTATCCTCTACCCAGGTTTGAGAAATCTGAGCAGTGCTACAAGAGTTTGGGGACATGTTCTCTGGGAAACCAGGGTGCACCCACCTGGTGCATCACCATGTGGATACAGAAACCCAAAGACCTATAAAGCAGGCCCCTTACAGGGTACCTGCTGAAGTCAGACTCTTTCGGAGGAGATACAGTTGATTTTGGAACTGGGAGCAATCCAGGAGTCCAGCAGTCCCTTGGCCTCCCCATTGGAGCTGGTACCAAAAAAGGATGGCAGCACCAGGTTCATTGTGGACTACAGGCAACTAAATAGCCACATGGAGTCAGATGCTTACCTTATTCCTAGGACAGATGAAGCCCTAGAGCAGCTGAGTGGGGCTAAGTATTCCATCACTATTGATCTTATCAAGGTCTACTAGCAGGTGCCCTTAACTCCCAACCCTAGAGAGGGGTGAGCTTTTGTGACTCCTTTCTGCTTGTATGAGTTCACAAAAATACCATTTGAGATGAGAATGTCCCAGTGACTTTTCAGAGGGTAGTAAATCATATCCTTGCAATAACAGCAGATTATGCCCTTGCATACCTGGATGATATTGCCATCTACAGCCATTTATGGCAAAAGTACCTTCAGCACATCAGGGAGGAGCTGGGCAGACTGCAGAAGGCAGGGTTGACCATTAAGCCCAGTAAATGTAAGGTGAGTATGGCCATTCAGGCTTGGCCTATCCCTGTTACTAAAAAAACAGGCAAGGACATTCTTAAGGACAACAGGGTAATATAGAGATTTTGTCTCCAATTATAGTTTCATAGCTGCTACCCTCACAGTCCAAACAAGAAAAAACAGGCCAAATGAGGTAGTATGGACCCCAGCATGTAAGCAGGCATTCCAGAAACATAAAGGAGCTTTGTGAGGACCCCCTGTGTTAGCCAGTCTAGATTACAGCAAATAATTTGTTGTGCAAGGTGGAGCTTTAAACCATGGGGTGGGGGCTGTACTTAGCCAGGTTTCCTCAGAGGGAGAAGAGCACCCAGTGGTATGTCTCAGCTGTAGACTCCAACCCAGGGAGGAATGTTATGCAGCTGTAGAAAAGGAATGTCTACCCATGATATGGGCACTTCAGCCTTATCTGTATGGAAGGAAATTCTCTGTAGTTACAAATCACAATCCCCTAACCTAGCTACATAGAGCTGGCCAGAAAAAATGCCAAGTTATTAGGACGGAGCTTAGGACTGCAGGCATGTGACATGACAATACAACACTGTATCAGCAATGCCAACACAGATGGGGTCTCAAGACAGGGAATGGGGTAACATATTCCCATATAGGAGTATTTCTTTCAAGCTAAATTTCTCAAGGGTCACTTGAAAAGCTAGCTTGACTCTTCAAAGGGGGGAGGGAGATGTAATGATAGGAGGTAATGACAGCCATGCCAGGGAGAAGTAGGGCAGTGGATGTATGACTTGTGCCATCACAGCTGGCTGGAAGTTTGTAAATAATTGTATGTCATTAGTATGTCAAGCTGATATGTACATGTGCTTGTGCTGAAAATGTATTTGTGAGCTTTGTTTGTGTTAATTTTGTTAAAAGGTATCAACAGTGCACCCAGCTGAAATGAAGAGAAAACAACATATATTATGGTATCTGAATTTAATGTTTATGTTTTAATAGAGGACACTGGCGCAGCAATGGTTAACTAGCTGGCCTATTTTAAGAAAAATAAAGGAACTGTAAATGAGCTGTTAAATCATTGAATGTCACCCCCACAGTGCTGAGTGGGACTTGAGACAATGGGTCTGGGACAGAGCCTTTGTTCATTAGCTGAGTGAAAAGAAGGAAGGTGTCCAGGCACTGCCATTAACATTTAAATGTGTATTGTAGCAGTCTGCTAAAGTCCTGTCTCAAACTTCAAAAGGAAATATTGTGGAAACCTAGAGTCAGGTTACCACATTAGGTCATCTTGGATATTATATTTTACAGGGAGTAATCTAAGAATATAGAATATTCTGTTTGGGAGCCTGGCTAGAAAGTCTGCTCACATATTTCATCTTGCCTTGTCCAAGTAAGTTACAAGGGAACAGTAAAATTATTTTAGATTCAGTCAGGAAGATAGTGAAGCTTAGTTTATATATTATCTTTCTTTATTTGTCTGAGTCTGTCTTTCAAAGATGTTTTCAATATTTTCTGTGATTTAAACTTTGTGGTTTACTGTGGATATATAGTCAGCATTTCATGTACTTTTATTATTTATTAGTAAATATATTTAATGATTTTATTCTGGCTGGTTCTTGTAGAGAGTGTCTAACCTTTGAATGTACTTATATTTATTTTTTGACAGTGTGTAGGATACTCCAGAAGGCCTAGCCATTTTGGTGAACTACTACCATTTGTATTGGTATTAATATTGCACAGTATAATTGGAAACCTGTATGTCATCCAGTGGATAGTCAACTAGCTCACAGACAGGACCCAGGAAGTTAGAATTTAGGAGTCCACCTCTACAAAAAGGCCAGTTACAAGTGGAGTCCTTCAGGGATCAGTCCTTGGACTGCTCTTTTTTGGCATTTACTTCTCAGAAGCCAAAGCCAATGCTAGTGGTCTCTGGCTGACTAAATTCGCAGATGATTGCAAATTAGGAGGTGTCATTGAATCTCACACTGACACAGAGTTTCTCCAGGAGGGGCTGACACAGGCAAACAACTGGTGTCAGAGCCATGGACTAAAACTAAATGCCAAGAAATGCATAATAGCATCCTCTGGGAAGTCGTCCATCCCTGGTAACTATCATATTGACAACACACTCCTTAGAGTTGACCCAGTAGTCAGGGACTTAGGGATACACACACTTTCATCATCATGTGTCTGCAGTGGTGAGGAAATCATTCTATGTTGGACAACTTATAAACAAAGGTATGGCATCCAAGTCCAAGGAAGTAATTGTTCCACTGTATTCGGTATTAATCAGACCTATTATATAGTACAGTGCCCTTTGGTATGTACCTAACCAGGCATATCCAACAATTGGATTGTCTACATAGGTTTCTCACAATACAAGGCGGAGCAGACTGCCTCAAGGCCCTCTCTCTGTATTCTGTCTCCTATAGGCTTTTGAGGGGAGATCTATGCCTGGCATACAGGGCATTGTCAGACCCCACTCTGATGGACCTCCTAAATATCCACAAAACAAACAGCACCAAAGTTACCTGTTCTAAAGACTTAAACCTTGCCTGTGATATAAATAGGACCTGCTGGAGAGATAGGCATGTATCCCAGAGACTACCCCATCTGTGGAACAGGCTCCCCATCCATGTGAAGTAGAGCTCCTCCCTAACACAATTCAAGTACAACTTAGACAATTTGATGGGAAACCAGAAATTCATCCCCGGTTTGGCACCTATGTCTCTAATGGACAGAGGTGATCTGTAAATGGTTCATCTCCCAGGACCATACTTAAACTTATCAAGGATACCAGAATGTGACATGAGATTTTGGATATATGGCTAGGCTTAAAAAGGCCCTTGTGGTTGTTAGCCTAGTAAACACCTATGGACCTATGGACACCCTTTGTCAAAGTCCTTAGAGTAACTGATTGTGATGTGTCTGGCAGCAGTGATAACTACTTTATGCTTTAGACAGAAGGGGGCACAGCAGCTAAACCTGTGCCAGCCTTTCCCGTGTGTGTGTGTGTGTGTGTGTGTGTGTGTGTGTGTGTGTGTGTGTGTGTGTGTGTGTGTGTGTGTGAGCTACTTGGGGCAGGGAAATGAAGCACTGGGTTTACAGAGAGGGTGCAGAAGACTTGGCTTGGACACTCAGCTGAAGATCTAACCCTACAGCTGTACCAGTGGGGAGTCTTACTTGGGATCTTATTGGGAGGTTGGTGTAATGGTTAAGGTGTTTACCTTAGAAACACAAGGTGCAGGGTTTGATTCTCACATGGGGTAATTGGCTAGGCTTAAAATGGCCCCCGAGGACAGTTAGCCTAGTACTAATCAATGAATCTACATTCTCAATGAATCTATCTGGAGGGAGACAGATATAGAGACATCCAGACTCCGGGCTGAGTGTGTTCCCTGTCTGCTCTTAAGGGAAATTGTAATTGATACAGAGAGGTCTGCATCTGGAAATATTGAGTGGATTCATTTGTATTCCAATCACATATCCATCTTCAATGTCAGTGGTGTGGATTCAGGCTCCTTGATTACTGGCCCAGTGTGGGATGGCACGTATTGGTGCCCATCACATATTCGTAGCAGTGGTGGGTGTCACAACCATTTTGGACTGCTGTGCAGTAAACTGCATATCAAGGTGGTGAAGTTGTGTATGTTTCCTTACAGTTGGAATGACCAGCTAAGTTCATCTTGTATTTGATGGTCAGAAAAGAAATTTGCTATTAGAACATTGAAATGGTTGCAGAGAAATTGTCATTTATTACTTGGTTCCATAGCAGTTTTATATAACCATTTAGATGTTTTGCTATTTGTTTCATAAAGTATGTACTTTCTGCATTTTTTTTCAAGTTCATAAACTCAGTATGTATGTATGTATTGGAATCACATTATTGGTGTGTTCATATCAAACTTTTCTATGGAAAAGTAATATTTTCTGAAAAATTTGCAAGCTTTAGAGAAATACATGTTACATGCTCTGAGAAGCATACATGTATTTGACATTCTCTTTCCTGTGTTCGTAAAAGCAATTGGGATATGAAAAATAAAATGAAAGTGGAATTGTCAAGTACTGTTGTCTGGAAAATATTCATAGTAACACATGGAAGTAGTAGAGAGAGATTCTCATTTGAAGTTAGGGACAACTTTGAAATTAGACAAAGTGAAACATTTACGTACTCCCCGGGATTCATGAAGCTTGCACCATGCGCCGGAGTAGTGTTGGCGATCTAGCACCAAATATGGCCACCGAGCAATTCAGGTAAGAGCTGTTTCCACGTGCACTACCAGTGTACAGCAGAGCTGCACAGCTCCTGGCGCATGTATGCTAATTACCCCATGAGCAGCAGTGTAACATGCATATGAAGGTATATAGCAATTCATGAAGTGGTGCAGGCATAGCGTAAGCATGGAGAAATGTAAACAAACAAAAAAAAAAAACGGTTTACATTTTGTCAAACATAAAATCGGAGCCATGAAAGTGGACCAAACGTACGTATTATAATGTTAATATATGCCAATGGCTAAATATATAGCCAATGGCATAAAACAACATGCACAACATATAAAAAATAACATTTAATGTCATGGCCACACCAACGCAAAGTAAAACCGCAGTGCATTGGTGCACAAATGGGATCACAAGGAAAATATATTTAGATGTCATAAAATTGTAATGTAACGCAATTCATGATATCCCCATAATAGTCAATGGCACACATGCTACACCACAACCATGGCGCAAGGGTTTCTAAGGGTCTGTGACAGTGTTCTGTGTGGTAACTAGGAATTAGCAGTCAATGCCATGCAAATGAGTCAAGTAATATTGAATCCCAAATGCTCTGCTGGCATAAGGATGTACCACACAGTGTAATGGTACAACACTGAGGAGTGGCTAGGAGGTAAACGTGACATCAAGAGAGGAGCGCACCACTGTAGCTGTAAGCACGTTGGATCATTGCTAATCCATGTTGCGTGTTGCTAAGCAAAGCCAGAGGATAGGGGTGTGGAAGTAGCCATAGCTTTGCTTAGCTGAGAGCACACAAGGTAACCAAAAGTTCATGTGAATGTGGATGAAAACGTGCATGAAACCTGGTAAACAGCTGTGCGCGGCACGCACCACAGCTGAAACAGGAAGGACACGGGAAGACAATAAGGAAATCCTGCAGCATGGTAATTGGAGTACAAATGAGTAATTAACACCTAGAAACTCACAGTGGGCCATAGACAACAGCTAACAAGGCTGCTAGCAGTTACCTGCAGAACAGGAAAGGATAGGTGCTGTACAGCAAAGAAAAGAGAACTGTCACAGCAGAACAAAGCAAACTTGCAATAGATCAGCTACATAACACATTTCCCAACACAATCCTGGGTTGTGGAAGCACAAAACAAGAAAGGCAGCAGCTGGATGCATGCCAGGCAATGGGAGGGGAATCGGGTTGAAAATAGAAGTAAAGGGTAATAGATGAATCATGGTAGACAAGCGTAAGTCAGCACCAAAGGCCCCACAATAGCAGTACCTGCTGTAATACCAATAGTTAAGCTACCCTGCAGGTGGAATAGCACAAACACATCCAATTACACCAGCATCATCCATTGCACAATAGTATAAGGTGTGAAAGCCTCACACACACACTTGTGTATTCCCAGACACCACTCTGCACCATTGGTGTATACAGACGGGGAACTTTTAATATGTACATGTTAGGGGCCGCCATAGCTTTGATTCACCAGCATGTGTTGGAGACTGACGGTGGTGTGGAGGATAATGCTGATAACCATCTCAGGCACCGGAGGAGGAGAAGAGTGTTTAGACCCAGAGTAATCTACCAGGGAGATTGTAGAGCATTACAGGGTGGACAGGGACATCATACAGCAACTTGTTGAGCTGTCGGCCACACCTCAGAGCCAGAAGTAACAGAGGGAAACCTATCCCAGTGGACATGAAGGTATGTGTAAGCTTGAGAGTACTAGCCACAGGTACCTTCCAAAGGCCAACTGGGGATATCATAGGGATCTCACAGGCATCAGCATCCAGGGTACTCCACCAGTTCCTGGATGCCATGTTACCACTTGCCAATGAACACATATACTTCCCCCGAATGCAGGAGGAGTTGGCCAGCAATAAGTGTCTCTTCCACCGTGTGGTAGACTACCCGGAGGTACTGGGTGCAATAGACTGCACGCACATACACATCAAGTAGTCACCACCCAGTGAGTAGGGTAGGTGTTACATAAACTGCAAGGGATTCCCCTCCATCAACTGCCAAGTCATGTGCAATGACCAGGGCATTATCATGGATGTGTGTGCTGGCAGCCCTGGAAGCTATCACGACTCCCACATCTGGCATGCCTCACAGCAGTATCAGGTATTTGCCAGGGGGGCATCCCATATGGCCACCTGGTGGGGGATGCTGGCTATGCACTGGAACTGTAGATGATGACTCCCATTAGAAATGCACACACAGCCACACAAGAACACCATAATGAGGCACACGCAGAAACCAGAATCATCATAGAGCACATGTTTGGCATGCTGAAATCATGGTTCCGTTGCTTGGACATATCTGGTGGATCCTTGCAGTACTCTCCAGGAACATGTGCCCACATCTTCATAGTACTGCCATGCTACACAATATGATCCTGCAGAAACGGCTGCAAGAGGGACAGAATGGTGAAGGCCTTCACAGCCCACCACCATTGCCAAGGGACCCACAGGCACAGGGGGACTCAGACCATGAACACCCTGTGCTAGCCCCAGTAGGCAGACAGAGGCGTGCCCAGTATGCCCATGCCTTGGCAAAGAGGGAATGTATAGCACACACACTGACAGTGTAGGCACTCATGGACTAACACCCTTTTCCACCTGCACACACAGCAAACATGGATGGCACACACACACGACTACCTGTAAATTGTCATGTATAGGTGGTCTACTGTGTGCATCCTACATAGGTAGCCCTCAACTATTGTACACACAACCGCCATTGGCACAAGGTAAGTCAATACCTGATCAGTAAATTACACTATCAGCATGTGTCCATACTGTATGTACAGGTTCATAGATACATAGGTAGGTACATGCCCAACTGCCAAGGCCACTGATAATAATAGGCAAAAAGTGTCTGCTGTTGCCACCTCATCGATTAACTAACTGTCCCTCTGTGAAGCAAAGCCAATTGTGGGATCTCTGGGGTGTAGCTACTGTTCACCAACCACTCTGCAAGGATTCCCGGAGTGTTAGTGAGGGGTTTTGTATAATGTAATCAGGGATGTAGTTCCAAATAATGAGGAGTATCCCTGACAGGAATCTTCACAGATGTGTACGTTACATAGTATACCTTAAACACATCTTGCATATATAGGTAGTTCTCCACAGAATAATAAACATATGGAACACACAACCACTGAAATGTGCGTTAATCACCATTGCACTATCAGTGCCTGCTCTGAGAGGTAAGATATCACTGCCAGAGTTAGAACATGCAACCATGTACACATTCATCACAATAACATACCACTAAGCTACCTGAGATGTACCAATGGCAATCGTGTATACTGACAGGATAAAACACAAAATGTAGGAATGTGTTCAAATAGGACAAACCGGCATGTACCCAATGAAAGTTGTATGTTTTTATATATATATATATATATATATATATATATATATATATATATATATATGTATGTGTATATATATATATATATATATATATATATATATATATATGTATATATACATCATAGATAGACAGAGAGAGGGAGAGGGAGAGAGAGAGAGAGATATGTCGATATATGGGGGTATACATATATATATATATATATATATATATATATTTATATGTATATATGTATATCGAGGACTAACATCATCTGCATGCTATACAGGAACAACATAACGGTGCCTTAATGAATCAGCCTGCAATTACCATTGTATTAGTCCACAAAAGGATAGGTGTTCAAATAGGGAAGGAACCCTCACGCACATAGCGATTATGTTTAAAAGCAGTTCCTACACACCTGCATCTGCTAAGCACACCCAACAACATCACCCCCACACCCAAACATATTACAGTACGAACTGTAATAACATCACAAATCATTTACTCGCTGTATGACATCTGCAGAAGCCTTAACATACCTTGTCAGAGACACACTAACATGGCCCTATGTGAAATAGCTGCTGTTATACAATGGAACAGCTGCTGATGTAACAGGGTTTGTTTGCACTAATCCCATTTCAGAGGGTTGTGCATACATCGGGATGTGTTAGCAATTAGTGAGTAACAGCACAGTATGCTACACTTGTACACCAAATCAAGGATGTCTGGTGAGCACACTGTACACCACATAACAGTTCATGCATAGCCATACAGCCTTGAGCTGGCCAAACATCCTTACCAGACTTAAAAATCTGCAGAAGTATCAGGTACAAACAAACCCTGCATAAGTAGCACTGTTCCGAAATATAACTGCTGTACTCACATGTAGATCTAAATTATCTAGCCATTACATACAGTCCATGGGAGTCATGAAGCTAATACATCTCTGTGCGTCTCCATATAGCTGTTGAAATATATCGCAAAAACACATCTAGGCCATCTCCCTCAAAGGTAAGGCAAACGGACAATGCCCAACAGGAGTACTCAGTTATACACCACTGTTGCCATGGTATCAGCTAATGGTGTAGCTGCACAGCTGATGTGCATCTAATTAACTACTTTGGAACAGCAATTGCTGGACATGATACCACATGTACCGATATGTAACTAGAAAAGGATGTGTTATCACACATTCAAACCATCCGTATATACCAGTGGAACGTTACAAAGAACATTGAAACACAAACTGAAAAGGATTGAATCAACAGTTAACGACACCTCAGGTTACTAATAAGGTATGTAGAACAGTCAGTATGTCAGTGTATGTAGTACCTTTCTGTAGTATTTAAAGTGCACGCAATCCATATAGTGGAAGCAGTTATCTTGTAGTGATGTATTGTTGAGCATAGTAACGCTTGTAGTATTTGTGTGCATGCTGTAGGTCACAAGGCAAACACCGCATACACCACAAAGGATGCTATATAAGAGCTTTGAACAGAAATACTCCTCACCAGCCGATGTCAGTGGCAGGGCTGGTCCAACAAGTATGTGCTATAACAGGGGATAGTATATGTTGATATATTGTAACTGTAGCTATATGTATGGGTGTATTACAGAGAATAACATGTGGAAGATTGGGCCACTGTTCAATTATGATTTGCATTGTGGGATATTGTGCCAATAACTGCGTAATGTACAGTATTGTAGGCAGATATGTATTACAAGCTACATAGCATTACTGTAATGTTAGGCAAACATGAATTATGTCAATTGGCATTTACAATGCACAATAACAGGATACATATGTCTTTTAGTGAGCCAAAAGTTTATCAGCATGATAGCAAAGTAAAATGGAAGAGCTATTTAACTATCCATGCACATAAGACATGTAATATGTGCAAAGGTAGGTACTAGGATGTCTTACCAAGGGTATTTGTAAGCCTAGCTAGAGTCTCTTGGCTTTCGACACCCCCATAGGTTGGTTCCCTGTGCCTCTGAATGGCAGAGCCAATAGTTCCCTGTGCCTCTGTCCAGCAGAGCCACTGCAGTGATCCCCAGAGTACATGTCTGTCTCCATCCACACGTCAAGGTTTCCCTTGAAGAGTGCTAGTGAGGGGCCCTGCCTGATGTACATTGGAATCATGTTCCAAAGCATGGGGAGTGTCCAGGTCAGGAATCTATCTGTCCAGCATGTCCTACTCATTGTTGTCATTAGGTGTATATCTCTAGAGCATGTGGCTCTCAGGGGCTTCTGTTTAGGTGGAGCATATCCAGCAATACAGGGTTGGACATGGGCCTTATATGTCAAGCAGAGATCACCTGTGAGTATGCAGTATGCAACTGAGTACAGCTGGAGTTTCTTAGGTTGGGCTGCATAGGTCATCTGTTTCAGGTCAGTAATCCTCTTGGTGTGGTACTGGTGTGGTCTTCCAAGCTGTTGCAGTTGTCTTGTAAGGTATATCCCAAATGGAGTGTTGTATCCTTTAATGGGTCTAATATGTCATGTGTAGCACCACAATGGCCCCACTGATCTGGATGCGAACCCATTAGAGATTAGGGGGCCATGTAGAAGGATATTCTAACCACCTTGTCATTATGAGTATCGCAGGAGATATTGCTATTTACTGGGGTTCCCAGATCCCTTATTACCTTTTCTGTATGTAGGGGACTAGCACCTATGTGGTAGTCCACGGGTAATTCGTTATATCCAAAGGGAGTGACTATGCACTTTTAGGCATTCAGCTTGATGCCATGATATCCAGGTATCCATCTCAGTGTGACCCTTCCAGAGGGTGTCTGTAACAGCTGGGGAAACAATTATCTCCCCTGGTTTGCAGTCATCTGCAAACCTTTTCAGCCAAAGCCCTCCTGTGCTTGTCTGTACATCAGAGAAGTATATACCGAACATGAGGGGTCCTAGGACTGAGCCCTGGGGAACGCCACTTGTAACTGGTATACAGTCACACCTAGGGTATGTAACTCCCACTGTGTGGGTTTTGTCCGTGAGCCACTTTGCAAACCATCACATGACGTAGCGGTTAATGGTCAGGCGGATGGGTATGTTGATAATACCAGAAGGAGGAATGGTGTTGAAAGCCTATGAGAGATCTAGGTAAGCTGTGTGGACCTCCTTACCCTCATCTAATGCCTTGGTAACTGTCTCTAAGAAGTCCACCAGGTTTAGGAGGCATGGTCCACCCTTAACAATGCCAAACAGGGAGGAGTCAAAGGTTTTGAGATACCCAATGTCTCTGTGACAGTGATCCATGATGTGCACCATAGCCGTGCAGACCAGGCTAGTCAGGCCTATAGGGAAATAGGTCCAGTGGTCCATTGTGGCGCCACCTTTGTGGAGTGGTGTTGTTGGTATTAGTTGCGGTTTAGTTTTTGTAGCTAGCTTTGGAGGATCTTATAAGGGATCTCACCTTCTTACTGAGGTTGGCCAGGGAGCTCCTCCACGCATGGTATTGTACTCTCGTTTGCAACAGTGTCTTCCTCCTGTAGTACAATATGTTTATGACAGGGGACCACCAGATTGGTTTTGTTAATTAGGAGTATAGCATCCTGGTTCTGTTTGGGATAGCACAAGCCATGCACTTGTGTAAGTGCTTATAGAGTGCATTTGTGTAGGATTCAGCAGTTGTAACAGTACTGTCCATTTGCATGGGTGTCATGACGTCCACCATGTCTGTCTTAAGAAGTATGTAGTTGGCCTTGTAGACATATTATACTGTGGTTCCCTTAACGGGGGGGTGGGTGCTGGATGTGGATATCAACGGTGTGCAGCACATGGTCTGATCGGACCAATGAGGAGTTGGCTTCATGTGTGGAGCACCAGTCACTCATGTTGGTAATGCCTAGGTCTAGGATATTGTTGCCCCTGGTGCGTTTGTGGATATGTTGAGTCAGGGCATTGGTGTTTATGAATTCCAGAAACCATTGAGCTAATGTGTTGGTACATGAGTAGTTTTCCCAGTTAATGGTGGGGTAGATTCAGTGAGACTTATGTGATGAGTGTGGTGTTGTGCGAATGTGTACCTTCTCCACATGACAGTCAGGGTCAGGCTTGGTTGGAGAGACCTTTACCTCCAGTTTGGCTAGATGAGTGCATCTCTCACAGGTTGTAGTGTTGGGTGGTAGGCGAAGAGGATTGTCTGTGTACATGAGGCAATCTGTACATTGCCTCAAGATGTCCAGATTCATCAGATATACAGGTGAGAACACTGGCAGTTGACTCTTGGACATGCCTGAATATAGAACTACATTCACCTAGATAAGTGAGGAAAGTGAGTACAAGAGCTAAATTACTCAAAGCAAGTGAGAAAAGTATGTACAAAACCTGTTCACCCTTACCTCTAGGTAATGAGGAAGATTGAGTGCTATAGTAATTATTAGCTTACGCAGTGATTACAAGTCCTGAACAAGTGCATAACATGAATAAGCAATCCAGATAGGGTCTTGGATAACATAAACACATGGCCCCCTCCCTCCAAAAGGTACACAAACATATATCCATGTACACCACAGGGCCCCTGTGCCCACAACTATGCCGGTACAAGCTGCACTCAGGCTGCATGGGACCTGTCCACATCACAGGTTGTATCATACACATATGGCTAAACAAGATGCTCTCCACGTACACATCATGTAAAACATAGCTCCATGTCAGGTTGTGTACACACTGAATGGTGCACACCAACAGGTATCACAACCCACAAAGGGGGAGACACCACTGATAATGGGAAGTACTTTACTACTACCCTGCTGAGTCTGGTCTGGAAGGCCATGAACCTTGATCAATTAAGTGATGTCAGCAGTACAGTTGTAGATGACAGTATGGTTGATGTCACATTGCATATCATAACCTTGCCAGGTCATAGGACATCATCACCCATACTGTGTACCACCTACACTCGGTATACTAGATGTACATTCCTATGTCACAGGAGTGTTTTGCAACAGGACTGTTGGCAGAACCAACACTACAGAAGGTGTCTGAATAATACATGATCATCACACCAGTGGCAGCTACAGTATGTCAGAGTTAATGAATTTTATTCCCCCTCATTGTAGTTCATACCTCACAGACAAACAGAAGGCATCTGCCTATTGAAGTATGTGAATGACTATGACCTAGGAGCAATAGCTGACTTAGGAGTGTTGTGGACAACATACGGAAGGGGCTTTGTGGGTGAGATGTGTGTGACATATGGCCACAATCTGACAGCTACATATTGCATTGTCACTCCTATGTTAATAACCCTGTACCCATGAACTACCCCCTAGGCATTGGTCAACATAATGGACATGTGTGTGAGGGATGCAGCTGGGCAGTTGTCTTTCCTGTGATAGCTATGTCACCACACCTGTCAGGTAGTCATATGTGGCAACCCTAATAATGATAGGGTGCCATTCATGAATATAGAGATCATTGTCCAGCCATACACAACACTCAAGTGACCCATATCAGATCACATATTTCCTTTAAGGGGTATTGGCCATGTGCAGATGGCCTACACCAGCCTTCCCATTCCCCATCTCCACTATGTAGCATGATGCATATCCTGAATAAATCCATGTCCAACCCAGTGATGTTGGACATGCTACACATACTCATCCTGATCTCAAACACATACTTCATGGACATTCACCCACCACATGCTGGACAGATCCTTGTCCTATACACTTGACATAGTCCTGCCATACTATGCATTCCTGCTCGTCAAAGCTGCACATTACTCCCCTCTCAGACATGGTGTGATGACCACATGGCAATGCATGGTATATGTATCATTAACCCTGTGGATCAGTAATGTGGCACTGCTCCACCTGGCCCTACAGACCCACCTGTCGGCTACTGCCAGGTAACCTTTCATCATAGATTCATACATGGCACATGGCATATAGCTCACTAGTTGACTTTGACTGTACATGCTACAGTTGATATCCATCCCTGCAAATACCATCTGGCTAGCCAGTGTCCCATGTGTATCACATGTGCAACACAGGTGATACATGGCAGGATGTTGAATCGCTGTACAGTGCCATGTAGATGTATAAGGCAGAACACATACATGTAAAACCTTATGTGAGCATGTCTGCAGGGTCACAGGTCATGTCTGTTAAGGCAGTGTAAGTCCTTATATGTGACATATACACAGCATCAAGGTCAACTGCATTAATGTGGACACATCCTGCCATGTGCTGATAGGTAGGAATGCCAGTACAGGCAAACAGACATGCCCACATCAAGACAGCAACCACATGGAGTATGGGCAATGTAATCAGGTGACACACACACACATATATGGTGATAATATCCATTCAACATTGAGTGTGACATGTGTGTGACACAAACATGTCAGTGTCATGTAGGTTTGCAAATGCAATTATTTAAACTTAATTAATGCTATACATATGTATGTTCAGCACTAGCTCTGTATGTCTCTGTGAGTTACTGTGACCTGTCTCCATCATTATGTCTTCCAGGTATGCCGCATGCAAGGCTACCCCCTTTTACCCACTTGGAGAATGAGGCCCTCATCCCATACCTACTCGACAATCACAATATCCTGTTTAGCCATGTGCCACAGGATGCAAAGCAGCGAGATACCCTGTGGATGGAACTTCGCAGAAGGGTTAATGATGTGGGTGGCCACAACCGCACATACCAGCAGGTGTGCAGACACTGTACAGACCTCATTAGATGGGCGAAACAGCGTGCAAATACAATCGCCAGGGAACAAGTTGCAACAGGTGGTGGACCACCAACCCAGCCCCCACTCACATGTACCAAGGAGCTACTGGCAAACATGGGGACACCTGCAGAACCACATCCACAAGCCTTAGCAGATATTGTGGAGGTGGGTGTCTCTCAACCACTGAGCCTGGAGTTGCCTGGTAAGTCAGTACTGCACCTATAACAACTATATTCCATATAGTTGCATGTGTCACTGTACAATATGTAATGTAACATCATATGCAAGGCATGTATACACACATGCCGCATACTGTAGTATGCTACTCTGTGTATGCACACATGTGCATACACCATAGTATAGTCTAATGTACTGGTGTATGTGTTATGCACTTTGCACCCTGTAGACTTTATACAGAGGTGGATTATGCTCCTACTGCTGTGTTACTCCTATTTAGGTACCTCTGGCATTCTGCTGTGACAGCAGCCCATTGCAGGCGAGAATGTTATTATTTATCAGGAACCGTAATGCACAAATCTATCTGCCATGTGGCCATTTACAACATGTACACATAATGTATGGTCCTGTCACCATATACAGGTCGGACCTGCAATGCATCACAATGACTACCCATGTGCAACACTTGCAAACTATGTGAATCATCTCACCGACATGAATCCTCACAAACTGTCATTGCCAGATGTGTTGACAGCTGTTCATACAATGGTGGAGGTGCTGTTCACTTTCGGAATGTACTACAGATCTGATCTACACATGTGGTGAATACAAACAGTACTACACAGTAGACTGGAATATGGCCAGCACACAGGATTCACCAGTGTGGATCATAGCCCTGCTATGAATGTTACACAATGTGATGTGCTATCTTGATATATCCATGACATCTATTGGCCTGGCTGCTACACTGCCTACCTAACCTGAAAACATATCCCACATACCACCCTTTATCTGCATAACCCTGTTGTCAATGGAGCATATATGTCATATGGGACAACACAGACATGTGAAATAGATGCCCATCACAATAATTTGGACAACACATGTACACACATGGCAGTGGAGGATGGCCAGAGACATGGAGCAACACACACAGTAGACGTGTTGTGCTTGTGTGTACACCCTGTAGTACAATGGCTACACATAGTTCAACCATGGCCTTTGTATAATGGTCATATTGTAGATGTGGAACACTAGACATTCTAGAGGCCTATGCACATCTGTTGTAGGCGTAACATCAATCCACCACATAAGATGTGTTAAACATCTTGAGGGTGTTGCGACATGACAGCAGTCACCTGTACAGTATCCACATCAGGCCACAGATACAGTACATTCCCGTTGCTGGTGTTGCTAATAAATGTCATATTAGCTTCTCGTGTGTGTGCGTGTGTGTAGTACACAGATGTCATGTGGGACATGGTGTACCAACGTGTTCGCCATGTCTGGCCATAGTTGCCAGGCTGCAGTAATATGGTTGCAGATGTGCAGGGGTGTCATCCGTATACCCATCAGTGACCTGTGTCACAACTTCCACATCATGGTTTAGTGTGTATACACCTCAGTGACATGGGTCACATTCCACAGTATATATGTATTGTATCTGAACACAGTCATGCCTATGAACCCTGTCTGTAACTCACACTGTATAGCACTAGAGATGCCTCATGATTCCCTGCAATGGCCATGCACATCAGCTAAATGTGCAGTATATTTGTAGGGCAGACAGACAACACTGCATTGGTACACCATTGCCCCACTGTATTTGACAGGACACCATTGTGTTAAACATGTATGCATGTCATTGCACACGTCAGCAGATCACAAGTCATACTACATGTGATTATCAAGGTCATATGCCACACATCAGGCAGATGTACAGTTAACCTGTGCTGGTCCACATGGTGTAACACAGGGATGTATGCTAACTACTACTATGATTGTGTAATTTGCATGCCATCTGCTATGACACATGCATGCTGTTGTGTGCAACCCAGGGATGTATGAAAACTATCACTATTATTGTCTGCGCTGCATGCCGTCTGCCGTATCACATGCATGTTGCATGCCTTCTGTCATATCACATGTGTGTGTGTCTGTGTGTGTGTGTCTATTGTATAGATTGTAATGTGCAGTTCTTGTCTGCCCTCACAGGTGATGTAGGTGCATTGCCCTCCTGCGGTATATCTGATGTTAATGTCCCCACATACTCTAGCAGTGATGATGATCGTATGATTGAGACACAGGCAGAGTTGTCAGGGGCTGAAACTGTGACATTGGCTGCCATTCCATCTATATCACCCTCATCCCCGCACACAGATCCCATACCTGCACATACACCATCACCAGTGGCCACAGAGGAAGGACAGTTGGGGCATGGCAGCTTGAAACAGGAAAGTGTAGGGGCTATGGAAGGTGTGCCTGCACACCATGGTGTCAGCCAAACGACTGGTGGTGCCCCACACAGGCACATGGCCAGTGCTGCTCATAGGAGGACCTCTGGCCAACATGCTCCTGCATGACAGAGCGCAGCAGCTGGTGTCACCAGACGCATGTTTCAGGCTGTAATGGAGGCACAGGCATGTGCTGAATGGTGCAACATAGGAAATCAGAGGCTACAGAGGGCTGCTGTCCTTTCTTTAAACAACAACATCCAGGCAATGGTAAATGCTCAAAAGCAGATTGCTGATGCTTTAGATAGATGGTTGGGTGACATGGTTGGAGTCCTTGACCGTGGCATGACAATCCACGAGCATGAGCTGTCTGTGTTGGAACATCTGGTAGGAGTGAGGTGTTGGGCACGTGGATGTAGGCCTGCTACATCACCTATGTCAGGTCTATGTGTACAGGCTACCTCACATGCCCACTCCCATAGTGGGGGTAGCAGCAGCAGTGCATCTGGTGCTGTGCTGTCCACACCACGACACAGCAGGTCACATGCACGTGGCCCAGGATGGTCCAACAGGGACATGGTTCCAGTGGACAAGTGACATCAGACAGTACCCAATCTGCACCTCTGTCTGGTAGTGCCTGTGCAACCCCCGGCAGGCACAGGTCACATGTCAGTGGCCAGATACTGTGAACTGTAAAACCTTGCCTGTACAGTCTGCAGCTGACAATAATACTCCTGTCTAGGCCAGACGCATGGGAGAACTGTGTGCATACATACATGCACACACTGGAAACATATGTAGGGCACCGCAACACACACATGCATAACATCCACACATGCCCAGTTAGATCAAAGGCCCAAACCCACACACATGATGTCATCTAATGGTGCAGCCTAGGCCTCTGGCAAACATTAACACCCTGTTCATATGATGATGCCTGTGCCACATCCCTGACATCCACACCATCAGTGCAGGGACATGCTCATATGGTCTGATGCACAGGGTGAACAGACTAGGATGATATGTGTAGTTTACAAATGTTGAGGACTGTTGACAGGCAGCATATATACCATGTAGTACAGGTGTATAATACTGTTAACAGTATATGTCTTGTGTAACAACAGTGCAGCCTAGGCCTCTGGCAAACATTAACACCCTGTGCATATGATGATGCCTGTGTGGCATCCCTGACATCCACACCATCAGTGCAGGGACATGCTCATATGGTCTGATGTACAGGGTGAACAGACTAGGATGATACGTTTAGTTTACAAATATTGAGGACTGTTGACAGGCAGCAGATATACCATGTAGTACAGGTGTACAATACTGTTAACAGTATGTGTCTTGTGTAACAACAGTGCAGCCTAGGCCTCCAGCAAACATTAACACCCTCTGCATATAATGATGCCTGTGCCGCATCCCTGACATCCACACCATCAGTGCAGGGACATGCTCATATGGTCTGATGCACAGGGTGAACAGACTAGGATGATACGTGTAGTTTACAAATGTTGAGGACTGTTGACAGGCAGCAGATATACCATGTAGTACAGGTGTACAATACTGTTAACAGTATGTATCTTGTGTAACAACAGTAACTGCATGTTGGTCATGATGATCTGCTGTCCTTCTTCAGGTCTAATTGCACATGCTGGTGGATGTCAGTGTTTGCAGGTAGTGTCTCATATGTCAATGTGGACTACTCACAGGTATGTATGAATATACCAGCATGCACCATGTAGCTGCCACATACCAGTGAGAATGTCCCACATTACAAACATGTCTACCATTCCAAGAGCATGATAGCTGTGTATTAAGCTACTGTGGCCACAGACATGACATCCATAAAGGGTGACATCACAGGTACAGTTACATGGAGTGGTGAGGTAAGAGAGTGGTCTAGCTGATTACAAGTGTAGAGGCCAGTGGGAAGTGTGATGCCTCATTGTGAATCAGTAATACACATTCCCATGACAGGATGCCAACACACAACTGCACCCACACACTCGGGTATTGACACACATGTATTCAGTGACACAGTAACACATCCACACACTCACAAATTCACCAAAACAGTAACACACACTCTCACACAGTTGCTACTGGTGGGATGAAGACCCCTGCCTATGTGCAACTCATCATTACAGTACTGTGCACCTACATGACGCGCCACAGAGAATACACATGTACAGGTAGTCAGTACAGCCTAAGATTGGGGTCATCAACATTGATAGTAGAATGCATTGCCTGGATGGTGGGAGGGGTCTTATCAGTTCAGTATGGTAACATACATCCTCACCCCAGGGACCAGTCAGCCCTACATACACACACTGTTGCATTCAGTACTTAATACACCTATGTCATGCTTAATACACCTATGTCATGCACATACAGATACCTCACATTTGTGAGATACACGCCGCTGCCTATGTCCTGCTTTTGACATTGCAGTCCATACAGATGTGTACACTAGTGTACAGGAGAGTGAGTAACAATTAAATGTATTCCCCACAATACATGACATATATGGACACACAAGCAACCACACATGCCCGTACTGTGAATATCAGACCTGCCTAGCTCATGTTATGTATGTTAGACATACAGCAGTATTGCATGCATTACAAACTGTACTGACACTTTCTGTGGCAACAGTGCTGATATATGCACTAGGGACGTCATATCTATTAACAGGTGTCAAGTGATTTACCTTCGCTGTCACCCTGACCGCTGTCAAAGTTGTGTGTTATGTCTTTCACTTAATGAAACCATTGCTTACCAGTTACACAGGGTATTGTAGGACCGCTTGTGACACCCCTGTGAGCTGTCCACAGCAAACATCCATCTGCAAAGATGCCCCACCACTTAGTTATTTCCACACACCTGTCCATACCTGTGGTACATCTTTCTGTACATTCAGCATATAACCATATACAGTTGGCAATGTTGAGGCTGCATTGCAACTGCATGATGTACTAGGATACACACCACCTGCATACATCAGCAACTGCACACGCATGTTATCTGAATGCACAGCACTACGTGTACAGGTGTGTAGGTCATACACTCCTGACATTTGGTCATGTTTGTAGGCATTGCAATTGGTGGATATGTGTAATGACATACATGACGCATGGACTGTTGTATGATATGATGGGTGACCAGTACAGAGGGGATGTTACCTCTGTCATCATTTATATCACACCTTATGTACTATTAGCATTCAGTAGCCATGGACCTACATTCCATGTGCATGTGTGTAATGGCTGTAGTCACCTGTTTGCACAAAGGACAACAACAGCTATACTATTTACAGGTATGTCGTGTGTGTAGCATGTACATACCTAGGGCATGTACATGTATGTTATATCCAGACATGAGGTTGTGTACTGGTGTACAGCAACAGTCATCTGCTAATGGTGGAAAGTACTGCGGGCCCCTGGTATGTGTACAACTTACCTGGTCACAGACAGTGGTATCATTGCATTGCATAACACATGATGCAACTGTGTCAGTACATGTGTACTCTCAACAGTTGATGTAGAGCTTAGTACAGTACACAGGTCAAGGGTCACATGGTGGTGTATTCTTCTGTGTCATACAACATGTATGGTTGTGTGTTGGTGGTCTGAGGTCATGGTGGTGTCTGAAGTTTACATCCTAGAATGCAGCATGTCACACTGTGTCCTGCACATGGCTCATCTGTGATGTCTTTCATGGGGGGACCGGTCAGTACATGTGAGTGGCCTTTATGTATGTGGGTACTCCACCTGGAGCTGTCCATACCTGTGTTATGGCCCACATGTCTGGTTCTGAGGTATATGGCAGTAGTGCTAGGTTCTGAGGTATATGGTGGTAGTGCTATTGTGCACTACAGAGCCATCAGCCAGGTGTTCCTCACTGCACAGATGTCAGTACTCCCCATTGTTGGATCTACAGTGACCAGCTGTGAATATGGACGCTACACATCTAGCACTGGTTAGCATAAGAAAATGCAGTTGTCCTGTAGGTGTATGGGAGTTAACCTGTGTTTAGGACATTTGCCTTGGAATGGCACTGTGTGGGCAGATGCGACTTGTGTAATATCCACACTCCCTTGTATCATGGATGCATGTGATATGTGACAAAGGCCTGCCTACTGTCATCCCAGAATGACAGCTGATGTTGTGTAAAAGACCGGTGTCAAATATATGTATAGCAGTGTTCCTGCTAACAATGACAACTACTAACACCAGAGCCCATTACAATGTGTTCTTTACGTCTACCTGTAATATCATGGCCACTGTGGACCTCCGTGTTTAGCATCAGAGTGCATCCCAGTCAGCCCTGTGCTACTAGGAGTATGAGCATGCCCAGTATATCCTTGTGTAGATGGACAAATAGTAGTGCATTCCGACCAGCCTTGTGCTACTAAGTGTGTGAGCATGCCCCCTGTGCTACTAAGTGTATGAGCATGCCCAGTATATCCTTATGTAAATGGACACATAGTGCATTCCGAACAGCCCTGTGCTACTAAGTGTGTGAGCATGCCCAGTGACACCTTGTGTCGGTTATGTGCCTCTGTGTATGGCCATGGCCATTGTAACCCTGTATAGTGGAAGTAGTCTCCCATTCCACAGATGGGCATACTCCGGATCAGGATGGATTCCTACTTTAAACACACAGGTTCACAGGTATGTACATTTTAACTGCCAGCATCCCTGTTGATGTCTGCATTCCCAGACGGTCATAATGACAGTCTTGACATGTGTAGTCTGTGTGGCACGATTTGTAAGTATGTAGTATTGTAATAGTAATCTGTAAATAGGCAGGTGTTCCGTACCCGTCACTGGCGTGTGTGTGTGTCTGTCCCCATTTGCCAGTGGACTCTAAATTGCTTTTAGACTGCCCACACTCCATACATTTCTTATACCTACCGTTAGCAAGGCCGATGATGTCACCCATCTACAAATACACCTCTGGGAGTGCTGTGTCACAGTAATCTCGGTAGCGCATTCTGTAACTGTGTAATGCTGTAGTGTAATAAAGTAGTTAGGTTGGTGTTCTAGTCCCATACTTGCCGTGTGTGTGTGTGTGTGTGTGTGTGTGTGTGTGTGTGTGTCCGTTTGCCTGAGGACTGTGTAATGCTTTTATAATGCTCATACTCCATACATTTCTTATACCCACTGTTAGCAAGGCTGATGATGTCACCCATCTGCAAATACTCCTCTGGGAATACTGTGCCCCAGTAATCTCGGTAGCGCGTTCTGTAACTGCGTAATGCTGTAGTGTAATAAAGTAGTTAGGTCGGTGTTCTGGTCCCACACTTGCCATGTGTGTGTGTGTCCTTGAGGACTTGAGTAATGCTTTTATACTGCTCACACTCCATACATTTCTTATACCCACTGTTAGCAAGGCCGATGATGTCACCCATCTGCAAATACTCCTCTGGGAATACTGTGTCCCAGTAATCTCGGTAGCAAGTTCTGTAACTGCGTAATGCTGTAGTGTAGTAAAGTAGTTAGGTCGGTGTTCTAATCCCAGACATGCCAACTGTGTGTGTGTGTGTGTGTGTGTGTGTGTGTGTGTCTGCCTGCATGAGACAAGTACAGTGCTTTGTAGTATGTACCGTAGTGCATGCCCTAAATGCATGTTGCTGCAGTATGATACAGTAGGGGGTTGTATACAGGACATGGCAAGTGTGTGTTTGTCTGTCAGAGCCTGTGTAGAGGTGGCTGTGATTGTCTTACCATTGGACAT
Organism: Protopterus annectens; assembly: GCF_019279795.1. NCBI lineage: Eukaryota > Metazoa > Chordata > Ceratodontiformes > Protopteridae > Protopterus > Protopterus annectens. The sequence goes on from NC_056735.1 coordinate 554,699,569, forward strand.
GTTTGGGAGTGGGTTTTGTAGTTTTCCTATATAGTATCCGTCTTATGACACATTGGTCACCTCATGAGGAGTACAGCTGTCAGTCAGCTACGGCACTGTGTAGGCAAGCCATACCCATACATCTGGCAAAAGGGTTGATGAACTAAGTATGCAGCCTTACTAGTACCCGGTATATGTCCCACACCCATGTGCCATGCACATACAACCTTGCCTAATTCCTATTGAGGACAGCTAGTAGGCATGGTGTGACTGCAGTGGCCTGCAATAGGTGCAATAGGCACATATATATGGACATTGTGCCTTCACTATGTTCCACACTGAATGGCTGCAACATATGTGGTGCCATCATATGTGATCCACTAAGGCCAGACAATGCTGTAGACATGTGCCCTGTATGGACCCATGCCACTGACACCACGGAATGCCTGTATCATTCTATCCATGCAGGTGCAGTGCCGACCTGCTCACTATAAGCAGGTTTTGCCACACCAGGCCAGTATTGGCATATCAGGGTATAACAGGCTGTGTACACTATATGTGTCTGCCAAACCAGGTACACCTGTACATGTCACTGTACAGTATTGTGGGACATGCACATCCCAGGCAATGTCCATGTGAAGGACTATCAAACACAGCCATGGCATGCATTGCAAAGCTATGGCCCTACACATTGGTAACCAGGATGTCAGGCAAGATAATGCAGTACCCATCTGTGTGGGACATTGCAGACACTACACCCCTGCACTGCACACCATTGTCGGGTGATGCGATGGCAAGGATTACCCCTCACCTAGCCTTGTACAGCCATGTTGCACAGCCAAACACTACACACCCATGGAGCAATGCATACCTGCATGGCAGTACTGGCACCCTGTGTCTGCATGTGGGTTGTGATGCTCCCAACCACAGTCACTCCCAGTATAAACCTCATTGGCATACCAACAGTTGTCAAGCACTTTCACATGCCCTAGCCCATAGAACCTCCAGATATCTCCTGTGGTGCATGTGGTCCTGTGCATTACTGCGATGTGGCAAACTAAGTAGTTACATTGTGTATTTGCCACCCTGGCAAAGGTGTCAATGCATGCCCATTAGAGTGTGGTTGTGGTGACAATGGCATCCGTTCATGTGGACTGACATGTGCCACACCTAATGTATGTCTACTATAGCTGTTGCAGATGGCACTCACTCACCTACACTACAGCGTGTGGCAGATGATGCTTATGGTTAAGTCTCCAAGCCCTTCTCTAGTGTACATTGCCTATCCCGCACACACACTCTGAGGTGGATGTGAAGGTGTACACCTACACAGCAGCAGCATGTGTATTGTAACAGATGGAAATGGTCAGGTGATGGCCGCTGCACCTATTGCAGTCCTCCTCTAGCTGATTGCATGTGGTACAGCTGCAATGGTGTTCCCATAGCCATATGCATGATAAACACAGTACACTATCTAGGGAAACATGTTATTATCTGGCCATGACAGTCACTGTGAGTGGTACCTGGATGTGGTGTTCTGTCACGGCATCGCAGATGATATCTGGATGTACCTCAATCATTTTCCATAGTGGGAAATAGCCTAATGACAGGAGGGTGATGTGCCACACAACTACAGCATGTAAGTGTAGCTATGCTGCATTGAGACTACTGCCTGTTTAACATGTGTGTGGTAATGGCTATTCTGCATGTTATAATGCAAACATGACAGTACTTTATTCATGAGGGAACCCCATCTGTAGGGCCATCTGTGAACTGGTCAGTGTGTGCAACAATTTGCTTCCTGTGTTACACACTGAACACACTTCTGTGCAAAGCAGAAGCATGGTGTGAGGATTGCAGACAGTACATGATGATAGGGATGTGTTACTGCCATCACATCCCTGACTGGACATGTGTCACATGAGACAGTGGTATGACTGACACTGTGTGGGATTCCCAGTGACAAGCCAATGATGGCCAACTGTTCATAGCTGCAGTCACACATTTATTACACATTGTACAGTTGGCATGTGGTATATATGCATGTGTTGTGCTCCCTCTGCAAATGTATACCATCTGTTGTGTTGGGTTGCTGGTGATATCTATGCATACTGTCGTAGGTAATCCTGTATGCTGTTGTCTATCACTAAGACATATGTGGGTTTAAAATGCAACACCATATGCTGAATGGGTTGGTAGGTCCCGGCAGATCCTCCTGTACCACTTCAGCTGACCATGGCACTGGGCACTAGCACATCTGGGACCCAGCCATTAACATCAACCTCTGTTGGCTCTGCACCACCTTCTGATAGTACCACCACTGAGGGTGGAGCATGTCCCCCTTGGGATTGGGAACAGACCGGTACATATCTGCTGTCGTGTGGTCCCAGATGTGTTGCATTGGTGGCTTCCTAAGGGGTTATGAAGCCAGACATGCCAGTTCAAGGATGGAGTGTCACATTTACAGAGTGATGCTGCCCCTCCTGGACAGCCCCCAGCACTGCCAACTTTGCAGCTGTGTAGGTGCAGTGGCAGTTGCCCATGGCTGGGGACCTCCATCCCACTGTTCCTATGGGCTTTTGAATGCCAAAGACCCATCCCCATCCAGGGTGTATCCCCCCACATGTGTCATATACCAACCCTGTATGCTGTCATTTCTGTGCTCCTACCTATCCTCCACGGCCATACCTACACTCCTTCCCCAACATCTGACCCTCACCTACGGACACATAAGGCCATTTGGCTCCTAGGACACCATCTGCCCTATACATAGTTGCCCATTACACACACATGCCCACTGGACACATGAAACCCTTGTAATATGCATCATAACATACTACTGTTATCCTCACCACTGTCCATCAGGCGTACGATCCTGGTATGCACATCACTACTACATGGTCCAGGTACACGTGAGGAGGACGACCCCATTGTACACAAAACACTACCGGTCCCTCTATGGTTACCCCATTTACCTTTATCATGATGATGATGTTGCACACAGCACATTGCAGGAGTACTGTTCACACATAATGATTGGACAGTAATGTTGTGTTAATGTACATTACATGCACAGAGTGATGTATATGGCCAATCTACAACTGTTTGCGTATATGACTGACACATGTCTGTCTGAGGGAGTCTTGTGATCACATAGAGCAACACCACTACATAATACAGGTGTCGCTGGTGTTTCCCATTTCATTTGTTTGTAATGCTTTGTTGCCACATGGTATGTCCCTGATACATCTCTATATATGTATGTACCTATATGGTGGACATAAACACTTACATGTACATCTACATGATGGGATACATTTATATACTGTTGAATGACTGCATTGTATGATATCCTCTGGTTACAGCCTCTTACGCTTGATTAGCCTCTACATTGCTTAACCAATGCAATACTCGCATACTGGTAGCCAAACATGCTTACACCCGCTCGATCCCACACTTGCTAATGCACTGGCATTGGTGCTTGCATCTGTCACTCACACCCCTGTGTGTGAGCGAGGACCACAATATTACCTTGTGATGCCTATTACATCAGACTACATGACTACAGTATCGGGATTGGCTGCCTATTAGGCGACGGCATGGCATTCGACTGTATGGAATCAGCGGCCTGTCTGATGAATCATTCATATTTGTGTGTTCCTCTTACAATCTGCTCCCACTTTGTGATGCCTATCAGATCGGACTACATGATTACAGTCATAGCCGGCCTTAGGCATAGGCCAACTAAGCGGCCGCCTAGGGCGCCGCTTTAGTGGGACACTTTACCAGTATTCATTTGGTGTAGGTAGTCCAGGATGGGGGCACTGGGTGGTGTGGTGGGGGGTGCCATTGTGCCCTCTGCCTAGGGCACCAGTTGACCTAAGGCCACTCCTGACTACAGTATCAGGAATGGCTGCCCATTAGGCGATGGCATGGCGTTCGACTGTACGGAATCAGTGACCTGTCTGGTGAATCATTCGTATTTGTGTGTTCCTCTTACAATCTGCTCCCACCTTGTAATGCCTATCACATCGGACTACATGACTATAGTATCGGGAATGGCTGCCCATTAGGTGACGGCATGGCATTCGACTGTACGGAATCAGCGGCCTGTCCAGTGAATTAATCATATTTGTGTGTTCCGCATACACTCTGCTCCCATCTGGCTGATACATGGGAACCGAGATCCTGCATTACAAACAAGTAGTTGGGTTGTGGTAGCCACATCCCTTAGACGGGTCATGCTACTGCATACCTATTATAGGTTTGCCACCTTCTCATTTGGCCAAGGTAGAACTTTAGAGTTACCACCTGCCCTGCTTTGTGAGGAACACTGCGAAAATAATCAAGACATAGCACATGTCCAGATTACAGGATATTATTATATTCTACGTTTCATTAATAATTGCATACAACAGTTATTTTATATATGACACTTCTATATGTTATGTGAAGTAGCATAAGCAATTCAAATGCAACTAGAGTAAGCTTTTATTTGTGCAAATAAGCATAATCCTGTACTATGCACAGCTGTAGGTATGTTTAGTCCTGGAATGTCTGACATTTATACAAAACATGTCCCACTCTGGCCATTTGGAAAGGTGGCAACCCTATAGGACCTGTATGTAGAGACGTCAGACTTTGCAGGGCAACACACCCACAGCCAGTAGAAAGGGGAGTACTTCACTAGTTTGCCTAAATAAAAGGTTACTCTTGTAGCATTATAGTTGCTTATACTGTTACCTATAACATTTAGGTGTTTCAGAAGAACATAATTGTTTTATGCTACTTCTACAGACAATATAGGTAATCTTTGCCCTAAAATCACAGGGCATTTGCCTTAATTACAGTTATTATGCAGGACACTACTGCCCAAAGGGGAGTGTCCCTCGCAAAGGTGGACAGGTGGTAACCCCAAACCTATTATTCTATCAACTTTCTAAGGTAGTCGGCGGAACATGCGCTTTCTCTCACTGTCAGACCTCTCATACGAATGGGGAAGAATGAACACTGAATCAGGGACACTGCATAACGACCTCAGGAACACATTTAGAAGGTTGGTGCTATTAACCTGACACATTGACGGACACAGAGCACATATGTGTTCATGCACATTGTCTGAGGTACATGCTGTTTATGACTCTTACATGTTGTCATTATTCCTCCTAATATCACTAGTTCTAGGAGGGTTTATTTGGGACTGTGTTCGATTCTGATTCGTAATCATGGACATCCCTGGTAATCAGGGACAGTTCAATGATATGGTCCCTATGTGTTCCCCCAATGGTTTACGGACTATCCAGTAGATGTGCTCTTAAGGTTTGGGAGGTATAGGTATCTGCTATACCCACATCGGAATATTACTTACACCTACGGGGCGTTCCTAATACATGTCTGCCAGCCAACACCTGCATGCCTAGCCCCATAATTGCATACCCATAGTTTCCCCACCTGCTACTACTCTACAGCACTCATCCTTACTGTGGGCGCACGTGGACGCAGGTGGGATATGAACACACCCCTACACACTGCCCACTCTCCCCGTGTCGGGACACATGTTGTACGTTGTGTCAACCCATGAATTATCAGGCTTGCACAAACTACTGTTCCATGTACAGCTACAACCTGGTCGTAATTGTGCTACCCCATTGGGTGGAAGTACCAAATGTTTGGTGTCCCACAAGGGACGTCACTGTCCATGTTTAAAGTGTAGACCTTGTAGATCTCTCCCACTGGTAGTGTCCTGCCGGTGGTCTGGGAAGCAGTGTTATATTTACCTTTATTGCATGTCTGTATGGCTCATTGGCCTAGTTGGGGGGGTGGGAGGTAGACGTTTGTTGAGTGGACCTCCCACCAACATATGCCCGGTCTACACATGTTACCCGCAACTGCTGTAACATAACCTAGGTATACACATGTGTATATTTACTGTAACACATATCTATATATATATATATATATATATATATATATATATATATATATATATATATATATATATTTACATTAATATATACAGACATATCTGCATATGTATTCATACATGTATATTCATAGCTTGCTGTCATCTATATATATATATATATATCTTTGTGTGTGTGTATATATATGTATATATATATATATATATATATATATATATATATACATATATATATATGTATATATATGTGTGTGTGTGTTTCTGTATATCGGTACATACACATGCAAATACACCTACATGCTCATTTACATTTCCCATACCATTGAATCACCGCCACTTACCGTCACACATACCCGCTTATGCCTCAGGTTGCCACCTTTTTATATGGCCTAAGCGGGGCATTTTCGGGACACACATCAGATTTTACAGGCAGACACATACACACAGTCAGTACAAAGGTTAGAACTTTACTTATTTGCCTAAATGAAAGCTTATTCTTGTAGCAGTTGATTTGCTTAATCTGTTTCTTGTAACTTTAAGTATTTTACATAAATGTTTTATGCAACTGTTACATGAAATATGGGACATATTTCCTACAATCACAGGACATTTGCCCTTGTATTATATTTGGTCTGGACGCAACTGCCCAAAAAGGGATTGTCCCTCGTAAAGTGGGGCAGGTGGTAACCCTAATTACATGTGCTTTAAAGCACCTTAAGCACCCTATATCCGACTGCCTCTATGTGAATGTGTAAGGTATATATTTGCGATAATGCACGTGGGGAGATGTGCATCACAGTCAGGTGTTTCATCCCGGGTCGTAGGTTCTGCAGGATCGGCTGGAGGCAGAGCAGTCTTGTGGACAACTACTGCTCATACAACTTGCGTCCAGATGTATACAGGACAGGACATCGTGTCGTGACACCAAGTCTAATGTTTAGAACAGATACATATCCCATGAGGGATATCCAAAAATTGTGGGGACCGATGACCTTCTTTGCTTTATGGCTGTAAGGTAGGGTTATACATGCAAGGGATACATAGTTTGCAATCCTGAGACTGCCTAGGGTGAGACTGCCTACTAGATATGGGTAGGGGTCACTATGTGCAGATATAGCCATGCCTATCTAGCAGCCCGAGTATGGCTGGTTTTGGGGGACGTTCAGGAAGGGGGGGGGGTGGTGTGCTGTGAAGGGGATGATGGGTATTCAATTATGTATTCAGGTGTGTTGGGGTTGGATGGCACAGTTCAGGCCAGACCATTATGTGGGTATGTGCCGGTAACGTTTCTGTACATGTGTATTGCACATTTTAATGTTCACATGCTTGTGGGATTGTATTGCGGATGTGTATATTTGTTCTTTTGTTATCTTCCTGATTCACCCACTGCTCCCTCGTAGACCTCCAGTTCACCTATTGTGCATCCAACCCAGTCTCCCATTGGTGAATTATTACATTACCTGTCACCCCCCACCCCCATATTCCACAGACAACATTCATCCCTTTTCTAGTTGATGGCCCATGGCACAGTCAACAGAACACATTGCGTACACTACATATCTCTGGGACCAATATGGTTGTGAGGGCTACACTAGCATTTCAGATCATCCACATGCTGTACTTCATGCACATAGGTACACACAAATACTTATCTTTCATGACATGGTAGGCAGACCCGGGTAATACCCTTTCATCTATGGGCCATCCTGACAAGGACGACTTGGACCGCGAATGGCCAGATATTGGGCGAATGCTCTGACCATTGGTAGGGTTGCCACCTTTTCATATGACCGGGATGGGACATTTTCATGGCACACATCTGAGTTTACAGGCCAACACATACCCACGGTCATTACAAAGGATAGTACTTTAGTTTCATGCCTACATATAAGCTTTTATTGTTGTAGCGGTGCAGTTGCTTATTCTGTTTTGTTTACTTGCTTATTCTGTTTCTTGTAACATATAGGTATTTTATATATGGACATACGTATTGTATGGGACTATTACATAACATATGGAACATAATTATGTCCTACTATCGCAGGACATTTCACATTTATTATGGTTTTGGTATGGACACACCTGCCTAGAGGGGGACTGTCCATCACAATGTAAGACAGGTGGTAACCCAAACCATTGGGCTAGGCTTAGCAATTGGCGGCGCGCTAACACGATGTGTTTCGCTTCCACTTGGTATAACTAGCGACACTACAATGGAATACGGGCACAGGGTTTTAAATATCATTTGTTCAAGGGACGGGGACTCAATATTAAGATACGTGCCTTTGGGTATACTTCTTATTGTGGTGTTCACAATGATGTCTTGTGTGCTTTGCATACATTTCAGTATCCACGGACACTGACAGGAGTGATTACTATTAGGGGCAGGCTTACTAGTCAGCATTTTAGGTTGCGCGTATGCAGCCGACATGTTCACGCCTCCGTGCAGTGCTTGGACATGCCCCCTGCACTCGTACACATTTCCTATGCACGTGGCCATTACGGCAGCACACCTTCATTAATATGCACATGGTGCTGCTGTGCCATCTCTACGCCGCACAGTCGGCGCAAGGCTAACGCCATCCTTGTGCTGAGCTTCATGAATCCCGGGGAATATCTGAAAGCAAACAGAGTAGCGTTTAGTTGTCTTCAGACTAAAAATAATCAAAAGCATATATATATATATATATATATATATATATGTATATATTTTTATATATATATATATATATGTACATATATATTTATATATATATATATGTACATATATATTTATATATATATATATGTACATATATATTTATATATATATATATATAGATATATATATATATATGTACATATATATATATATATTTATATATATATATAGATAGATATATATATATATATGTACATATATTTATATATATATATATATATATATATATATATATATATATATATATATATATATAAAAATACACCACACACACACACACACACACACACACACATACACACACACACACACATGATGTGACTTTCAAACCTAAAAGGGCAGTTTTCATATTTACATACACTGAGGCATAAAAATGATATTAAACTGGTAACTTTTTTCAGGTCTTTTTTTTCAGTAAAATTCCAGATGCCTGCTTCTTTGTCAAGTTTGAGGCTACAGGCTCAAATCCAATGGTGTTTTTTGGACTCTTATTCTGGTAACATTCCCTCAAAGATTTATCGCTAAATGTTGAAATATTGTGGATATATAGGCTTTTAAAATAACTTAAATAGCCCAAAATAGACAATATTCAAGTGTCATTATTAGTTCTGTTACATCTTCCACCTTTTAGTCTTTAACTTTACATGATTCAGAAGGAGGTGTTTAGCTATTAAGAAACATTCTTTAAAATTTGTAAAATATATTTTTATAGGTTTTCTGTTTTTCGGTATTCTGAGTTTCATGGTATATTTTATTTTGCTTTTCAGTGCAATTTCTATGATTATTTTTAGGTGCTGACATCATTTTACTGTCTGTTTCTCATAGTCTTCTTTTTTTGGCTTTTCCCAGTCAGGGGTCACCTCAGCGGATCACCTGTCCGCTCATGATTGGCAGTGGAGTTTTACGGTGTCGAGTTGCCAGCCCGGCGCCCAACCTTCCACAGAAGGCGCACACACACACACACACACACACACACACACACACACACACACACACACACACACACACACACACACACACATGCCTAGGACCAATTTAGAGTGTTCAGCCACCTACAGCATGTCTTTGGGATGTGGGATGAAACTGTTGCACCCAGAAGAAACCCACGTGACTACAGGGAAGACATGCTGACTCTGCACAGAAGGCACCCCAGCCAAGGCTCGAACCGGAGAACCTCTTGCTGTGAGGCGACAACGCTAACCGCTGCACAACTGTGGCCACCCTTCTGTTTCTCATAGTCTAAAATACAATATTTACGGCTTCAGTTTTTTTTTTTATGTTTCAATGTGCACTTCTGTGCATTGTCCCATGTTTCTCTGGCTTCAGGACTTCATGGTACTGGTCTTTCTTTGCAATGCTTCATTTCATCCTGTACACACCCATATTGCTTTCACTTGAGTTATTTGAATGAAATATAAAGACTACATTACTTTTTCTTATTGCCATTGTTTATTTACATTATTTTGTAAAGTTTATGCAACTTGTAATCATCTTTAGTTTTGACATCATCTTGTCTACTACATTTGTAGAGGTTGCTATCTACATCTAGAAAGGTCCACATTCATTGTAGGGTTTAGCCAGACAAAATAATCCATTTAAGGAATATTCAACTGGTGAGAAAAAAAAACATTTTATCATGTGGGCATGAAACCCTGCACTCCAGTGCAGGGGGTTTACCTGCCAAATCCTTCACATTTAAGTACTGTATATTACATAGAAAATTATACAGCCTCAAAGAAGATTGAGAAAACCAAAATATTTTAATCACATTTGGCACACTAACACAAAGCGGTAGGAAAGCTGGTGGGGATTATACTCTCATGTTCTAAAGTTTTATAGCATTGCAAAGTAAAAGACTGATCTTGTTTATACAGAGAGATATTCAATATTTTATTCTTGGAATTAGAGACTTAGCAACATTTTCTTTGAACTGCTGTGCATTGACTGCCCTATGTACTAATCTTTCTCCTGTTATGTCCATTTTGTGTTTTCTAGATTAGCTTTACTTTGTTTTTATGCTTACGTTATATTGATTGTCTTAACTAGTTCTAGTTATCTGTAGTTTCATTTGCATTGTGGCCCAAGTTATAGCTGTAAAAATATCAGTTTTTAAGTAAATAAAATAAGTCTACATCAGAGCAGAGCCCCATTGCAAATGTATGCATATTTTTCTTTATGGTTGTATAAATACCAGTATACATCACTCAGATGGAATTCCAACCTGCCATAACCCATTCTCTTTATTTATTCATTGCAGCTCTTAATTGCAGTATAAATGTGGCATGTGTCCTCAGTTAATAGACACTTTTTATCTTGTCATATTATAACATTCCAGAACACCTCTTTTTTTTTTAATCCCCAAGCTTCCAAATGAATTTAGCTGGAGTATTTTGCAGAAGATTGGAACATAAACATGTAAGTATCAATATAACACATCTTTTATATGTATGTATGTATGGGTCTAACTTGTTTCACCAAAGTTTCAAAACGTTGAAACCCATATGGCCGAGACCATGTGATCAAAGTTTTGGAACTTCAAACACTTTGAATTCAGACTGACATACAGCACAGAACGTGAGATTTACCATTTTTCTCACTGTAATGTGATCTCAGAGTTGATATATTTAAGTAGCAGTGGGTGTGAGGGGTGCAGAGGGGGCTTCTCCCCTGCAAAAACGTAAATGTGAAGCTTTTTCTTTAGGCTTAGCGTTTTTGTTGTAGTTTCAAAGTTTCAAAACTTTGATCATATGGTCTTGGCCATATGGGTTTCGATAAAGCAACATAGACCCATATATATATATATACAAATCTACTTCACATGAATGAAAACTCAAAATACTGAATTTCATTTGACTGAGACCACAATACCTAATTTTCAAAATACAGAAAACTCATTTGACCGAGTCTCGTTATACTGAAAGCTCACAATGCTGGATTTCAAAATACTGACTTTTAAGCCACAAATGCACACTCACAACACCAATGACTAACTCTTTCCAAAACTTAAAAACTGCTTACTTACGCTCTTAATAGAAACTTGACAATATAAAACCAAACTAAGTTGGGGGGGCTATGCCCCCCAACTATATATACTAACTCCAGGATTGCACTACAGTGGGGAAAAGGGCAAATACCTTTTACTTACCTTAAAGTAATATACTCACTGCCACTACTGCCAGGAGCACATGAAACACCTGAAATATTACTTTAGGTACTGCCCATAAAAATGTAAAGAGCCATACCTGCATTTAGAAACACTATAGCACCACTTTTTACGCTACTATCGGTATTCTGACAGTCGGCACTTTAAGTTGCATAATGTTTTTTTTACCACAAGCAAGTCACAGGTGAAGGGAAACACACATCACAACTATGGCTTAAATTTCAGTATTTAGAAATTCAGCATTGCAAGCTTTCAGTAAAATGAGACTCAGTCAAATGAGTTTTCACATATATGCACATAGGGACAGTTTTAATGAAAGAAAACAGCAGTAACCTATTCCCCATTATCACTCCAGCTAGATTATAATTTGCTAAGCAGTGAGATGAATACAGCATGACACATGAGGAGTTTAATGGAACACACCCCCTTCCAAAAACATTTTTCAGAGACACATCACTCATACCTTTCAACTGTACAGATTTCTGCAGAATGTCCAGATTCTTGTCATATATTTTTTCCATTTTTCATAAAGTTGTGGTTTTCTAGCAAATCATTTTCAAATCATTGGATATTTAATTCTGAAAATAATGACAGATGTTTAAGTTTTAGAATTCATACCCTTCAGAAAATTCATGCTAATGCAAAATATCATTCTATGTACTTTCTAAGTTTTTTGGAGCAATATTTAAAAATGTTCCTTATTTTTGGGAAATTGTCACCCCATTACTTATGGTTTTGTCCATATTTCTTGCTTTAAGAGGTTGAGAGGTATGACACCACTGTAAAAAATAAAAATTAACAAAAGATCAAGATTTATTTTAAAATGGTCTTCAATCGCATCAATACACATTATATATGACTACATATACATAGATATGTGTGTATCACATCAATACACATTATATATGATTACATATACATAGATGTGTGTGTGTGTGTGTGTGTGTGTGTGTATGTGTATGTGTGTGTGTATAGATACACACACACACACACACGCACGCACACACACTATATATATATATATATATATATATATATATATATATATATATATATATATATATATATAAACACACACACAATTGGGATAAACTGTGGCATACATCTTTGAACTTATAGTGAATAGTGTAATGAAATTACCCAGCCCATGAATATCCTAGGTATGTTACACTTCACAATGTTTAAACTAATTCATGTGTGGTAGCATTCTTCTTTTAGGCTATTTAAACATGGATGGCCAGTCATAGCAGTATACTGGCAATATCAGACACCAGAGGCATATTATTGCATATTATATGCAATTGTATAATCACTAGAAAAATGTGGGAGTTAGTAACTGATGCCATATCTTTGTTGACCAGAAGACAGTTACAGTCATTTACTGGATGTTGCAGAATATGCAGTTGAACTATGGCTGATGACATGCATCAGAAATGCACACACACACAATGAAAGAATGCTATAATGAGGCACATGCTCAAGCAAGAAATATCACAGAGCATGTGTTTGGGCTGCTGAAGTCACTGTTCTTGTGATACATTAGGTAAAGCCATGCAGTACAATCCCAGTACTTGTACTGAAATTCTTTTACTGTCTGCGCTATCCTTCTCAATATTATCCTGAGAATACAGCTTCAATAAGAACACCAAGGGGTAGGAGAAGACATCCCTACACCACTGGCAAGGTCACCACAGCCACACACAGGTGAGGAGTAGAAGTGGAACCACCAGACACTGCAGGTGTCAGTAGACCACATGCACAATTTGCCCTTGCCAAGAAATAATGGATATCAGACATGCTGACCACCTAATGGGGTACAACTCTCATCTATGCACATACAGTAAAATTGATGCCAGGCAATGCTCACAACCTTTATTTACCCATGTAATGGCTGTCTACTGCTAGCATCAGACAGAGTCAGCCTCAAATTAAAACCGTTCTAACTACAAGACTATCAAGGTGTTGAACCTTGAATAAGAAAATAAATGGCTAAGAATGCAAATGAATGGTGGATCCCTGCATACTGTTACATGTCCCTAAACTGAAGGTGTGTGAGTTTTTCAGCAATGACATCAATATGTGACAGGACTGACTTATGTCAATAGATGTGTACTCTTTATCAACTAATAGGCCTCATGTATCAAAGATACACACAATACAAAAATTTTTAAGAAAGCAGTACCTTTTTCAAAAGAACATCACAAACACATATATACTAAGCAATCATTCAGCTATGCACCCTATGCATCAGACAAAAGACTTGTGTATCCCTGAAGCCAAAAGATAGAATCAAGGATATGGCATAGTTATCATCATTTTCACAGGGTGTTGTTGGGGGTGGGGGTAGAAGGCCAAGGCTGACACAAAAGGTAGTGAGTGTGTGTGAGTAAGAAAGACATGTGGGCAGAAATTTAGATAAATTATCAAATAGTCAATGAGACAGAATGAGCTGTAAGCCTCACAAATGACCCATGTACTTTGTGTGTGTGTGTGTGTGTGTGTGTGTGTGTGTGTGTGTGTATGTATGTGTCTGTATGGGCACTGAAGGTGAAATGTGTGTATGAGTGTTTGCAGCCAAGCTCTGTAGCTGTATGTTCAGGCATGTTGGATATGTGTGAGCCATGCGTATGTATGTGTCTGTATGTGTCTGTATGGGCACTGAAGGTGAAATGTGTGTATGAGTGTTTGCAGCCAAGCTCTGTAGCTGTATGTTCAGGCATGTTGGATATGTGTGAGCCATGCTTGGTAGTGGTAACAGTTCATCATCATTGCCCTTGACTCTAACAATTGGCTCTGCCAGGAGTTACACTGGCTCATCCATGCCCATGGTCAGATGTGCTGCTGCTACCAGAACATAATTGATGTCTGATGGATAAGGTCTGCTCACAAGTACACCACGACCCCATAGCCCACCACATTTGAGTGTGGACACCTTAACTACCGACAGCAGTGGAAGTAGTGCCACTACAGGAGCATGATCAGTCACAGCCTAGTTGGCTAACAGCAAATGATGATGCTGGCCTGCATCCATGTGGATGCTATTGCACTCCCAGCACGATCCATCACAGACACTGCCCATTCCATCACTTCATTCACCAAACTGACTGAATCATCCACATGCTAGAGGCAGTCACACATGTCAGCCTGTGCCACATCTTCAACCTAAGCATGTCAGTGGAGACCCTAGTGGAACATGCCTGTGCCTCCACGATGGCCCTAAACATATGTCAAGTGGCATGTAATGACACATCAGGATCAGGTGGTGGGTGGGACAGCAGGCTTCCTCCAAGCACCCCTAACAACCCTTGTTCATGACACCTCGCCCACACTTTGGCTATGGCCAGAGTCAACTGGTACTGAAGCCACAGTAACCACCCTACCCTGATCAAGTGTGTCACTCTCCACCTGTCCAATATCTGATGGCTCAGTGGAATAAGTATGCATATGCCTACTGACTGTGTCCAAGGGAAATACAGAGGATGGCTGAATGTCAACTGCAGTGTCAGATTCAGTTCTACACCCCTCAACTGTGCCTCTGTTTGGTGACCATCATCATCAAAGTCTGCCGATACTCTGACATCTGGTGGTAAGAGTCCTATACTTCCACCATCATAAGCAAGAGAAACTGCAGACTTACTCAACAAACACTTCATAGACAGCATCTCTAAACTCCTACCCTCTGGTAACTCTGCTCATCTCCACTCTTTTGTATCACCCTCACCTCCCCCTAAACCTCTGTGCTCCTCTGTCTCAGCCTTTTACCTTGCGACCAGTTTCTACTAAATATATCAAATCCCTGCTTCTTAAACTAAAACCATGCTCTCCATCCACTGATAAACTCCCCCTCAGTTTCTGAAAATTGTTGCTGACTCTCTTGCATATCTTGTATCTATCTTAATCAACCGCTCCATTCAGTAATCTATCATACCAGCAATATGGAAATCTTTCTATACCGCTCCTCTGCACAAAGGTGGCAACTTTGTTGAACCCTCTGCTATTCTGTCACCACTCTGTAAGATCCTTGAAAAATGTATTCCTTCTCAACTACTGTCCTATCTCATTCAAGAAAATCTCCTCACCACCTCACAACATGGTTTCCGCCCTAAACAAAGTATCTCAGCTTTTAACAGAAAGGCTCATCCAGACTCTGCTACACTTTGCTGTGAAGGAAATGTTAGTTTTCTTTTATTTGTTGTATTTTGTATTACTTTATTGCCTTTTTATATTTTGAATACTGTGGTTTGTTTTCTTTACCTTTTGTTTTACTTGCATTTTGCTTTAACAGCATATTAAAACTTCAAAAGAGACCACAGCTCTGTCTATTCTGAGTCAGGCAGAATTTTTTTCCCACTCTTCTACCCAGTTACAGTTGTCTTGATAAATACCACCGCTACCTGCCTCTTATGTTAATCTGACCATATATCTCATTTCCTCTCTGCTTTCACTGGCTTGTGTGAGTAATCACAAAATCATCATTTTTGAAATCCCTCCCCTTCAACTATTTAAATTTATTGGCCATCCTACTGTGTTCCATAGTACCAGAATACAAAAGTGACCACCCCTTTCAATCCATCTTGCTGTTTTAAAAATAGTAACTCTCCATTAAACCTTAACTTAAAACTTAAGTTACCTACTTTCACATCTAACTTCTCTAGTGCACACTGCAGTGTGCATTTTTTTTAATCTTACCTTTAAGCATCCCTGTGACTAGCACTTTCTCTAATACCTGCTGGAAAGCACTTGGAAGCCTTAAACTGATACAAGCACTCAACTCTCCTTGTTAATAAGGAGAAATTAATTGTAGGCACTAAACAGCCTATAATTGCAAAGTACCTTGCTAAGGTAAGGGAAAACAGCTCCTGTACTTTACAAAAAAATAAATAAATAAAAAGCACCAAACCAGGCATGTCCAAGGGTCAGCTTCTGGTGATTTCTCCTGTCTACCTGGTGAATCTGGGCATACTGGGGCAATGCAGCAATTGCCTCATGTACACAGACAAACCCTCTCCTCCTACCACCCAACAATACAAACTGAGAGAGATGCACTTCCATAGCCAAAATGGAAGCAAAGCTCTCTCCACCCAAGATTGTGCTAGACAGTCAAGAGGAGAAGGTTAACACCCACACTACACCTCAAGCAACACATAGCCATTCTAAACCCACACCACCAACACCCACATATAGCAACACTAAATCCACATATGCAGAGGTCCTTAACTGTAACCTGCCCAAGCAACAAGGACCTCTGAAGCTGAAACGCAAACAAACACC
The DNA here is from genome assembly GCF_019279795.1 of Protopterus annectens. NCBI lineage: Eukaryota > Metazoa > Chordata > Ceratodontiformes > Protopteridae > Protopterus > Protopterus annectens. The sequence continues at coordinate 554,716,606 of NC_056735.1, forward strand.
AGTCACAACCAAAGTGACACATAGCACACAACACCAGTGTGCCACCCAGCAACAGCCCCTAAGACAAGACTACGTACCTAACACTTTAGTCATAGGTGACTCTATAGTCTGGCACACTGATGTCCAACTCACCAGGTTGAACAAGGAGAAAATTACAGTCAGCTGCCTATTGGGTGACAGGATCCACCACATAACGCATGCACTCAAGTCACTCCACAACAAGTACAAATATGACTCTGTCATTGTCCATGTTGGAGTGAATGACTTGAGATGTACCTCCCTGGACTACATGAAAAGAGACATGGAAGAGCTCTTGGATCATGTGGCCCAGGCAGGTATGACCCTAGCCCTGAGCAGCATCCTGCCTTCGCCTAGAATGATACTACAATATAAAGACAAAATGATTTACTTCAACAACTGGCTAAGCTTCTGGTGTCATTCAAAGGAGATCCAGTATCTGTCTGCCTGGGATGACATGATTGACAGACCACGATGCTCTGCCAGAGATGGTCTGTACCTGTTTCCCCTGGGATTCAGGTTACTGGCTAAGGCTCTTGCCTCCCCTATAGTGCCTTTTTTAAGCAAAGTTCAAAGGACAAAACCACCACTGTAACGTGTACAAGCATGCAAAATCTGAAGGTAATGCTACTCAATGCTAAAAGTCTAAACCTCAAAATGCACTCTCTCGAGGCACTCCTAAAAATGGAGAACATTGATATCTATGCAGTAACCGAGACCTGGTTCAAGGCTCGAGAGAGCACCCCTGCAATACCAGGCTACAACTCTTATCACACTTTTCGGCCACCAAACGAGGACCGAAACACTAAAGGTAGAGGAGTGTCAATATTCACCAATGATATTCACACCACCAGGCTAGCTGCCCAACACAATGCATCTGAAATTCTTCAGGTGCAACTAACACTAGGTAAGACTGCAATCCAAACTGTAGCTTGATACAGATCCCCCACCATGCCCCAAGATTCTCACTACACCTTTCTAAACATACTGGAAAATATTAAGATAGAACCAAATACCCTAATACTGGGTGATTTTAACTACCCTGCCATTAACTGGGAAAACTACTCGTGTACCAACACCTTTGCCCAACGGTTCTTGGAATTCATAAATTCCAATGCCCTGGATCAACTAATCCATAGTCCCACCAGGGGCTCCAATATCCTAGACCTGGTCATTACCAACATGGGAAATAGATGTTCCACACCTATGGTCAACCCCTCGTTAGTCAGGTCTGACCATAAGCTAATCATCCTTAACATCCACATTCCACCCCCACCCCAGTAAGGAAACCTCCATAAAAAAACTTCTCCAAAGCCAACTTCATGCTACTCAAGTCAGAAGTGACAAACTTCATGACACCCATGCAGACGGGAACTGAAAGTTCAACTGCTGAATCCTGCACTAAGGCACTGTATGAGCACATCCACTCATGCATGAATCATGTCATCCCAAATAGAACCAAGATGCTCTCATCCAAAAAAAGGAAGCCAATCTGGTGGTCCCCTGCCATAAGCAAACTTTACAACAAAAGGAAAAAACTGTTGCAGAAAAGAGGAAAATCCCAGGATGCAAAAAACTCCCTTATCAGCCTCAGTAAGAGACTGAGACCCCTCATAAATTCCTCCAAACCTAGTTATGAAAACAAAATTGCCAAAGATTCCAAAGACAACCACAAGGCATTCTATAAATATGTCAAGAATCTAAATGTCAATGCTCATATCTGCTCTGAGCTAAAACAAAATGGCATTAAATATACTGATCCCAAGGATATTGCCAATATCCTGGCAGATCAATTCAGTGCCAACTTTACCCCCCCTCTCACCACCTAAATGGCCCATCTCAATACCAGAAGATTGCCACATTCTGGTAATAACGGCCACACAGGTAAAAAACGCACTCTCCAAAGCTAAGAATACAGCATCCATGGGACCAGATGACATCCTGGGTTGTGTACTTACATGAACTACAATATGAACTGGCACCTCACCTAAGTGTCTTGTTTAATCATAGCCTCACCTCAGGTTTCGTGCCTACTGAGTGGTGCAGAGCTACAGTTATCTCACTCCACAAGGGGGGATCCACCTTGGATCCCGGAAACTACCATCCCATCAGTCTGACGAGCCTTATCTGCAAGGCCATGGAGCGTATTATCATGGAACTTATAAACAAAGACATTGGCAACCTTCAAACACTGAACCCAACCCAGTTTGGGTTCGTGAAGGGACGATCTTGTCTCCTGAACCTGATTGACTTCTTCAAATCAGTCTCCAGAGCCATGGACAAGGGTAAGGTGGTTCACACAGTCTATCTAGACCTTGCCAAGGTCTTTGACACCATCCCCCACTCCGGAATCATAGATAAACTTACTAAGCTGGGCATTAATCCCTACATCACCCAATGGGTTGCTAACTGGCTTACTGATAGAACCCACACTGTAAAAGTAGCTGACTCCAAATTCATCTCCAGACAAGCGACAAGTAGAGTACCTCAGGGTTCAGGCCTGGGACCGCTCTTGTTTGGCATCTACTTCTCTGAAGTACAGGCCAACACTAAGGGACTCTGGCTAACAAAGTTCGCAAAGGACTGCAAACTGGGAGCCATTATTGAATCCCCAAATGATGTGGATTCTCTACAAAAGGGCCTTACAGAAACAGATGCTTGGTGCCAGAGCCATGGGCTCAAGCTCAATGCCAAGAAATGTATAGTTATCCCCTTTAGGAAAAAACATGTACCCATGAATTACCAAATAAGTGGCAGTATGTTAAATACCAAAAGTGTGATAAGAGACTTAGGGACACAGGTGGACAGTGGTCTCACCTTCGATAACAACATCACCACAACAGTCAGGAAATCATTCTATGTGGCACACCTCATCACTAAGGGCTTTTAATCCAGAAAAATGGAGGTCATTGTCCAACTGTACTCATCCCTCATTAGAGCCATTATAGAATGCACCGCCCCATTTGGTATGTATCTCTCAAGACATCTGCAACAACTGGAAAGGCCACAGAAATACCTCACTAAAAAATTCACAGGCCTAAAGCAGATGCTCTATGCTGACCACATTAAAAAAAACTCCAGCTATACTCTGTTGCATATCGTCTATTCAGAGGTGATCTCTGCTTAACATACAAGGCCATATCAAGCCCAGAGCTGTTGGACATGCTACACTTAAAGAAATCCTAGTCTCTCAGAGCCACACGCTCCAGGGATCTAAACCTTGTCATCACAATAAACAGAACAGGCTGGAGGGATAGGTTCCTGACCCAGAGGCTCCCCAGACTCTGGAATAGATTGCCCATACATGTCAAGCAGTGTGCCTCTTTGGCCCTCTTCAAAAGGAACCTTGACAATTGGATGGGAGAAAGGAAATTCACCCCTGGGATCATGTCAGTCGCCCTGCTAGACAGGGGTCCAGGGAAGGAAATAGTGTGAGAAGAAATAGCCAGGGAAATGTTATGGCTAGGCTTGTATAGGCCCTAGTGCTGATAACCTAGTGCCAACCTATGAACCTTACTATCCTTTATTCTTTACTCAAAAGTTTGCAGAAGCTAGGGGCAACAACCTCCTCATCTCCTGTCTATTCCTTGATCTCTCTAAAGCCATCAACACTGTGTCTCATCCCATCCTTGTTAACAAGCTCTCAGACCTAAACCTCTCCCCTTCTACTCTTGGCTGGTTCCAATCCTACCTTACTGGCAGAAAACAAGCTGTTAGATGGCAGCAGGCTTTCTCACCCTTCCTTGCTGTTCAAACAGGAGTACCCCAAGGCTCCATACTTGGACCGCTCCTTTTCAACATTTTTACCAATAACCAACATTCATCCTGCAGTCTCTCATCTGTAATACAATACACAGATGACTGTACTCTCTTATCTATCTCCAATACTATCTCTGAACTACACACACTAACACAGAATTCCTTTATCTCTGTTGAAAAATGGCTCAGAAATAAACAACTAATCCGTAACCTGAAGAAAACTCAACTCCTTCTCTTCTTACCTCAAACACCCTCTCACCTTAAATCCAACTTTTTTCTTTCCTCCCTAGATGGTACCACTATGTCCCCTGCCTCATACACCAAACTCTTTGGGGTAATAATTGATGATCAACTAAAATTTGACTTGCACATACAACAGGCTATCAAAAAAAACCCACCAAAAACTTGGACTACTTTATAGGAACAAAAAATGACTCACTACTGCCACTAAATGCACTCTTGCGCAGGCATTTCTCTTATCTAGTCTTCTATACACTTCCTCTGTCCTTACCAATATCCTAACTACCTCAGTGCAGAAATTGGAACAAACATACAACAAAATTGCCAGATTTATTCTAAACCAACCACTCTTGTTGCATCACTGCCTCTCACTAAACAAACTTCAGAGGCTGGAATTTCCACACCTTTGCCTACAATCGCAACTCCACACTACCTTTTCCATACTCAACAACCCCTCTGCCTGCCCTGATCTTGCCTCCCATGTTACTCTCTACTACTCCCCAGCCTCTCCAGAGTGCTGATCAGCAACTTCTCTCATTTTATAAACCCAAAATGAATACTAGCAAACTACTTTACAAACTCTCTGTCTCATTAAATTAGAATAAACTCCTTCTCCATATTAGACCCAACCTTTCCTTTCCCTGTTTTAGAAAGGAGCTTAAATCCCACCTACTAAACTTAAAATTATGTTGTTGCCTTGATCACACATAGTCTTAGTCAGTCCTACTGTATAACCTGTTGCATCTCCTAACTTTCTTTCTCTGTTAGTAACTTCTGCTTAAACTAACCTCCTAAACCCTCAGCTCTACTACTATATCCCTACTATAGGTTCATAGGTTCATAGGTTTTTACTGGGCTATCTGCCAGAAGGCATATATTAGCCCAGCCACGTTGTGTGGTATTCACCACCCCTTTAGTAGTTCCCTAGACCCTTGTACTAGCAGCTAGTACCTTTGGCCCCTATCTAGTAGTGCTGTTGGTGTGATCCCCAGTGTGAACTTTCTGTTACCCATCCACTCATCAAGGTTCCTCTTGAAGAGTGATAGTGAGGGGCTCTGTCTTATGTAGATTGGGACCCTGTTCTATAGTAAGGGAAGTCTCTGCGAAGGGAATCTATCCCTCCAGCATGTTCTATTCATTGTTGTGTTGAGGTTTATATCCCTAGAGCGTGTAGCTTGAGTAGATTTGGTTTTGCTAAGATGGAGCATGTTCAACAATTCTGGGTTGGACATGGCTCTGTACGTTAGACAGAGATCACCTCTGAGAAAGCGGTATACAACAGAGAACAGTCTTAGCTTTTTCAATCGTGCTGCATAGGGCAACTGTTTGAGGCCAGTAATCCTCTTGGTTAGGTACCTTTGTGGTCTCTCCAACTGCTGGAGATGTCTAGCCAGGTACATTCCAATTGGCGCATTGTACTCAATAATGGGTCTGATGAGGGAAGAGTAGAGGGGCACCATTACATCCTTAGATCTTGATGCCCCCTCCTTTCTCCCCCTCCCATTCTCCACACTATTTATCCTCCCCACTTTCTATCAATGTCTGTACATTTTCCTTCTTTTAAACAACAATTATCCTTTTGTTTTTATTCTCATATGTAGTAAATTTTAGACCACTGCTATCAGTGCAACCCTTAATGCTCATAATTTTTCTTTTGTTTTTCTCTTTATAATTAATTTCGTATTTGCATTGCTATTTTTAATAGTTTTTGTCCTGTATGTTTATCTTTGCTTATGCTTGCTGGGGCTCTTTCCCCTTGGGTCTCCAGTGAAAATGGGTTGCTCACTAACAATGTTATGCAAATAGTTAATAACCTTTTCTTTTTTGCAATTATTTTGTATTGTGATTGTTATTTAATATTTTTATATCGTCACTTTATATTTACTTATGTTTGCTGGGGATTTTCCCCTTGGGTATCCAATGAAAATGGGTTTGTTTGCAAACTCAGTTGAACTAACCCGGTTAACAAATGTGAAATAAATAAATAAATAAATAAACAAATAAATTAAATAAATAAATAAATAAAAACACAAAAATAAAATTAAAACTGCACTAAATATTAAAAACAATTTATATGATAACAAACTAACACTGGTGCCACTATCTCAGATGGAACTGCAATACACACTCTCGTTACACCCACCCCACACATACAGATAAATGCATATCTCTAACAAATGGTCATGAATAACCAAAGAAAATGTTTGGCTTACCATGTGATTCCACACTTGATAGGGAAGATGGTCCTGGAAGAAATTAAACAAGGTAAGGATGCAAATTAAACATCGCATTCAGAATAACACAGGGGACAGTGAATACATGATTTTGCCTATATGCCTGTTAAGAATAGTTTTAACTGAAACTTGACTGACACGTCCATGCACAGCCCATGTGTAATGAACAAGTGTGTCATTAAGTCTATTAATTTACTGATAGGTTAATAAAAAAATCCACAAGAAGTATTACTTAAACTTTTATATATTTTACTTTACAAGTAAATCTAAAACTTTCCATATGTAAGCTTACTTGGAAACTTCTCCTGGCAAACAGTTGTCCTCCAAGACACATCAGCACTGACATCAATTACATGTTGGTGTGCAGTTTTTCCACTGAGCTCTCTGGATCTGTGACAGTGGATACAAACTCTTCTTCTGGTGTCAGTGGCAGCTTGGTAGCAATCCCCCCCCCCCCCCCCCCCATAGCCAGCTGGCTCTCTTCCAGGGTGATGAAATCAGGTCAATGGCCCTATTAAGCAATTGGTCATAAGTCCTGGTGTGACCCTCTACTGCATTGATGTTGTTCACTAACTGGTTCCAAATCTGCATTCTAGCAGCCGTATCCCCACTTCCAGTCTCAGGCAAAATGTCACCATGTCACCTGAACGCCTGCACTATGACATCATTTTCTGAGTCACTGAAAGGGGAGTTACATGGATTTGTACACTTGGGTGCCATAATCCTATGTGACATAAAACAGAGAAGGATACAACCCATAAATATAGCTAAACTAAATTCCTGCTTATGTACACATATTTTTCAACATTAAACACTGGAAGCACATTTCAGTTATTAAAATTGAAAGTTATCTGGTTGTACCACATCACACTCACACTCAAACCAATATTTGGTCCAAACCAAGGACTATCACTTTAGTAATATATTGTTTCCCACTGAAATAACCAGATTACTACACATTTTCAAGAGAAACGCACTTGAAACACACGTTTGTTGTGGCAACACACAACTGGGGGTGGCACCCCTCATCCACAAAACAACAAACAAATGAAGGTTTGTAGAAATGAAGGAATAAATACCACATAATTCAAATGGTATATACCCATTCAGCACAATTCTTACAAAATGTGCACACTTACAACAGAAAAGATAATTTCATATGATTTCCAGTCACCTCTCACTGTGCTCATCACTCCCATGGAGGTGTCTCTTGGACATCTTAGAAGCATAACTCTTGTGTCATTGACAGAGTACATTACATTACCTGCAATCACATAGAAGATTGTGAAATAATTTTAACAATAACACTTGTGATGAAAGTTAATAACCTGTCTATCTAAGAAATGTAAATGCCTGTCAAAAATGTCTATGCCAACAGTGAAATATAAGAAGTATATATAGATGAAAGTTCCATTTTCTACTGCATATGTATAATTTGTAACATGTTACAAAATCTAGAATGTATTTGAAAAATGCAATCATACCTTAGCACAATTCGAAGCTTTCTCTGCAGATTAATCAAATGGAATAGCAATCTTCTGTTTTCTCCAAATACACAAGTCTCCTCACTTTCAAATTCCCTAGCTACACAGTTAACTCTTTATAGTGTAGATTCAGGCCTCTAAGCATGATGAAGATGCAAATGAGGTGTGAACTCATTAGAATTGCTGAATCCCAAACTTTTGACTTTGTGCAATAGGTGTTAACATTGTGTAGGCACTATCTCACTGCTAGTTGCTATTGGATTGCAACTGTTGATGTTTAGTGGGAGGGAGAAGGAAAGAGCAACAGCAATTCAGACTAACTTACCTGCATTGGGTATGTCACCCAGGATATACTTACAAAGGGCAGAAGTAACTTTAATAAGCTTTTAAATGGAACTATACAGCACATATTTATCATTTTTGTTCACTAATAGCCAAACTCTCCTGCCTTTGCTGAAAAATATTTTTCACTGTCATGTATATTTATCATACATTTAAAGGGCAATGATACAAAATACTCTGTAGACTGCATGTCTGAGAGTACAGCATAGATAAGAAAAAAATGAACACAATACAAAGAGAAGACTGAGCTGCATTGCTGCAAACATATTCATAACTGGGTGTGAGATCAATGATTGCACTAACTATTGAAGCCACAAATGTACAAACAAATGAGAGGGTATAAATGTATATGTCTTGTTAATACTGTGGAGGAAATGGGAATTGCTTGTATGCACATGATTTGCAAAGTTGTTTCTGTGGCAAAGAGAGAAAAGGCACTCCTACTCATACCTCTCAGCTGTCCAGATTTTCACAGAATTTCCAGATTTTTGCCTAATATTTTTGTATGAACCTCATAAAATCTGTGGTTTTCTGGATTTTTGTGGCAAATCAGTGAGGACTTAATCCCATAAATAATGACAGGCATTTGAGTTAAGACTTCATATCCTTCAGAAAATGCAGGATAACACAATGGGCCAGATTCACGAAGGCTTACACGGAGTCTTAGAGTAGAGTAAGACTCCATGCAGCCATCATGTCCAACGAGTGATCCAGGAACAGCCTGCAGGGGCGTGCAAGAGAGCTCCTAAAACGGCTCTTACATGGACAGGGCTGGGATATGCAAATTACCTCAATTTCAGGTGAAAGGCATGCAAATGAGGTAGATTTGCGATTCAGAAAACCTGAACCTGTCCGAGTAAGAGCAGTGTTATTTGCAGAAATGTACTCAGTTGACAACTGAATACCGTTCTGCAAATAGCAAAACGGAGCTGTGACAGCTCCAAATAAAGGTTGCATCCAGTGCAGAAAGCATGCCAATGGCCAAATATACAGCCATTGGAAATGTTTCCTGATGCAATATGAAAATAAAAATATATTTTTTTCTCCGATTTCCGATGTTTAAGCATAGCGCAGCACCGTGCAAACGGGCTGCGCTCTAAAACCCAGAAAACTAAAAATTAAAACCCACAAATGTGGATCTTATTTAAATTGTTAATGTACAATGCAAGGGAATGGCAGGCTGAAGACAACATGGCCACCGAGTAGAGGTTGCTATGGGGGGAAGCTCAGTCTAAGAGATGTAACCAAGCATTAGTAGGCAATCCTATGTAAATGAGGGTTAGGATAGTGAATCGCAAGTTTACATAGCAAATGAGCACAGTCAGTGGAGTGTAGGAGTAGGATAAGGGGAGTAACAGAGTAGAAGATAGGTGACATCACGAGGGGGGTATGTATGAAAGAAGTGAAGCTCATTGGAGCAGAGCGGCATGCGTCTGCTGTCATTTACACATCATGGAAAGAGGTGTGTCAACAGGTAGGCTAGGGAAAGGAAAGAAATGGAAGGTGTATGCCGTGGATAACACCAAAGTTTCTTGCTGAGCGTGCATGCGTACGTATGCGCGCCTGTAAACCCGAGTAAGACAGAGTGCACGCGTGTAAGTGTGAGTGTGTGCGTTTAAGCTGGAGTAAGCATGTATACGGCTGTTTAAAGAGTTGTAAGCGCGTTTGCACTGGTGTGCATGCGTTTTAACCCAAATAAGCAAGTTTGAGTCCGTGTAAGCAAGTGTGCGTGCGTGTTAGCTGCTGTGCATGTGTTTGCGCTTGTGTACACGGCGCTCCCCCCTAAGGAAACAGAAAGGAAAAAGGAAGCACAACAAATAGTAGGAAGCTACCAGGGAGTACTAGCAGAGCTAGCAGGTGAAAACAATCAGAATCAGACAATTACACAGGCAGTACACTAGCCCAGCCCAGCCTAGCACTTAAAACTCTGCAAACAACAGTCCATTATGTTTCTCACAACAGACACTGCAGTAAGCTAATAGAAGTGAAAACTGAAAAAGCCTTACTGAGACTAAGAAATGTTAGGGGCTGCCATTGCTGTTATAAGGCAACATATGCAACATGCTGAGGGTGGTGACAATGGAAATGCTGCTGGACAACCCACAGTAAGGAGACGGAGAAGAGTGTACAGGCCCAGGGTAACCTACCAGGGGCTGCATGAGCTGGAGATAGTGGAGCGCTATAGAGTGGACAGACACCTCCTGCAGAAAATTGTTGAACTGTGCAGGCCACGCCTCACACACAGAAACAACAGAGGGGAACCCATCCCAGTGGAAACCAAAGTATGTGTTGGCCTAAGAATATTAGCAACAGGTACCTTCCAGAGACCAACTGGTGATATGATGGGGATATCACAGGCATCAGCATCCGGGGTACTGCAGCAGTTCCTGGATGCCATGTCAGCACATGTTGGTGATCATGTATATTTCCCCAATTCCCATGAGGTATTGGCCAGCAATATGCATCTCTTCCAGCAAATAGCGGAATACCCTGAGGTAGTAGTTGCAATAGACTGCACGCACATACGCATCAAAGCACCAGCCGGCGAGCGGGGTAGAGTCTACTTCAACCGCAAGGGCTTCCCCTCCATCAACTGCCTGGTCATGTGTGATGCCCAGGGCATAATACTGAATGTGTGTGCAGGCTGCCCTGAAGCTACCATGATTCCCATATCTGGCATCTGACGCAGCTGTACCAGACATTTGCCAATGGGGACATCCCACACGGTCACCTAGTGGGGGATGCTGGCTATGCACTGGAGCCGTGGCTGATGACACCCATCAGAAACGCACAAACACCTGGACAGGAACGCCATAATGAGGCACACGCACAAACACGTAATGTAATAGAGCATGTGTTTGGGCTGCTCAAGTCAGGGTTCCGGTGCCTGGACACATCTGGTGGAGCCTTGCAGTACTCACCAACTACATGTACCCAAATTGTCATGGTATGTGCTATGCTACATAATATGATCCTGCAAAAACAGCTGCAGCAGGACCAGCATAGGCCTGGGCCAAACAACCCCCCACCATTGCCAAGGCCATCACAGGCAGAGCATGACTCAGAGGAGGAACAACCTGAGCCTTCCCCAGTAGGCAGAAGGATGCATGCCCAGTATGCTTTGGCCTTGGCAAAGAGGCAATGCATAGCACATACACTGGCTCAGTAGGAACTCTGGAAATTATACCTCTCTCTGACTCGCACATATAGTAAAAGGGATGCCTAAGTTGACACTACCTGCTTTCAAACATGTACAGGGAGTGTAGTATGTGCATCCGACATAGGCAGCCCTGCAGCACCACCTAAGGCATGATTGCTATGTGTTAAGCAATATAAAGCAGTGCTAAACAGCATTTACCACCATGTAGTAAATGCAAACAAAATCACACACACCAACTAGCACAACTGTGGTCAATGTTGAGTAATATTGGGCAACGTCCAGCAATGTTGGTGAATATTGAGCAATGTTGGACAAGCCTGGTCTAAGTAGGGCATAGCTGAACAAAAGCCAACATGCTCATATTTGTTTAACTGGCCCTTAAGCAGTCTGGTCTGCTTGGTATGAAAATATAAAGCAGTGATGGGCCTCGAACCCAGGATACTGTGCACTGTAGTCAAAGCACTGAACCACTAAACCATGACAGCAGTGTAGTGGTCAGCCTCTATGAAGGAATGTTGATAAGTCTATGTAAAGTATCTCATGGAAACCTTGCAGGCACAGCATAATCCCTGTCGAGTTATGACACAAAGGTGAGTCCTGCAGTAAGAACAGAACCTGACTTCCAACACACACAGTATAAATGTTAATATTGGTCATGTTCACACACATCAACAAATGTAGTGGACCTCAGATAGCAACATACTGAAAGGTCACACTGGGCATGCTCACACACTTGAATAAATGAGACAAATGTCAGGCAACAAAACACGGAAAGCCTGAACTAGGCATGCTCACACACTTGGGCCATGTCTGAGCACAGCAGTGGGCCACGCATATCTGGCAGTTGCATGTGTTAACCCAGAAACCTGTCACTATCCAGCAATCCACCCTGTGCACACAGTTATATGACAACAGACACATCTATAATATAGTGGAGCCCTGTCATAATCAAATATGTTCTGCAGATACTGAAGTTGTTCATAGAAACTGGTAAAGCAAAGACGATAAAGACCTGCAAACAGTATCAGCAATAAACATTGTGCATCCTGAACATTGGCATAGGTTCAGAGGTTCATACTAGGCTATCTGCCCTAGGGCATGTACAAGCCTAGCCAGAGTGTGTTTGGCATTCGCAACCCTGTCAGATTACTACACTGTGTGTGTGAATAGTAGGTCACACAAGATAGCCCATGTACGTTTAGGCTAGTGTGCCTCTGTCTAGCAGGGACACAGAAAATATCCCAGGGGTAAACATACGATCACCCATACAGTCATCAAGATGTCCCCTGTAGGTGGTCAGTGGGTGGCTCTGCCTATGTGAAACTGGGATTACAATCTGGCATGAGTGGAGGCTCTGGGATAAGAATCTGTCCCTCCAGCATGTCCTATTAACATCTGTGCTGAGGTATACATCCCTGGAGTGTGTAGCTCAAAGGGAGTCTGATATCCTGAGGTGGAGCATGTCCAGTAAATCTGGGTTGGGTATATCTGTAAACAACAGGCACACATCATATCCGAGTAGGTGGTAAGCGACTGAGTAGAGCTGGAGTTACTGCATTCGAACTGTGCAGGGCATCTGTGTGAGTCCCTAGATCTGCTTGGTGAGGAACTTCTGTGGCCAGTACAGTTGCTGCAGGTGTCGGGTAAGGTACATCCCAAATGTGGCATTGTAACCAAGCATGGTTGTGATGAGTATAGAGGCACAATGACCTCACTCGATCTAGATGTGAAACCATATGGGATAAGGTGGCCCACATAGAAGGTGTGTCCAACCACTTTGGCAACGTGAATGTCAAAGGCGACAGTACGAACAAGTCATGTCCCCAAACCCCTAACAACTCCTACCATATGTAATGGAGTACTACCTATGTGGTAATGTGTGGGCATGTTGTTATTTCCAAAGGGGATGACTATGCAACTAATGGCATTTAGCTGTAGGGCATGGCTCAGGCACCAGTCATCCATCTCTGTGAGACCCTATTTGAGTATGCATGTGGCAGCTGGAGAGTTGATCATGGCACCCAGTTTGCAGTCAAGTGCAAACATGTTCAGCCATATTCACCCTGTGGTAGCCTGTACATCAGACAAATATATACTGAACAAGAGAGGTCCCAGGACCGAGCCGTGTGGGATGCCACGTGTAACTGGTGTATAGTCAGACATGGCACCTGCAATTCTGACCATGTGGGTACTGTCCCTGATCCAGGTAGCAATCCATTGTGAGAGATATGTGTCCATATCGACGCTGGTCAGCCCATACATAATGGCCGAGTGGGTTATTGTGTTGAAGGGTTTTGCAAGGTTAAGGTAGGCTGTGTGGACAACCGTCCCTATGTCGATGAACCTGTTAACCGTTTAAAGAATACAAACAGGTTCAAGAGGCAAGATCTGCCCACAACAATGCTGAAATGTGTAGGACACAGTGTCTGTAGGTTCCTGATGTCTATGTGTATGAGTCCCATGACAATACGCTCCATAGCTTTGCAGAACAGGCTAGTTAGGCTTATAGGGCAATATTGTCTCTGGTCCATTGTGGCACCAGCTCTGTGGAGTGGGACCACTGTCGCTGTATGCCATTCCTTGGGTACATATCCTGTAGTAACTCCAATATTGAACAGTGATGTAATGTGAGGGTTACGTCTGTCATGAAGCTCGTGTAAGATGCAGGCCGGGACACCATCTGTTCCCATTGATACTGTGATGTACGCTTTGGGGAGGGCAGCACTCACCTGTTACTGTGTGATGTCAGGGAGGTTATACTCTGTTGGGATGGATAGTTGCTCCTTAGGGGGGATGGGGGGAGACATCTGCACTGAACCTGATTGCCAGGATGATGGCAATGCCAGTAGGTTCAGGGTACGTTTAGTCAGTATGCAGTAACTCACAGCATATCAGTGAGTGTCCACCCAGGTTCCTGACATAACTGAAGAAGGCCGTGTGATAGTCCTACATGTCTGGTGCAATTGTCCAGTAGGAGCGGCCCTTAGAAAAGTTCATGAGTGATCGTAGCTGTCTGCTAGTACAGATCAGAGATGCCTTCCCAGTCTGGGATTGTGCTCTATCATGTAGTAGCATCCTCCTGATGTTGTACAGCTTTTTAATGGCTGGGGTCTACCAGACAGGTCCCCTGCCATTGGAGTAGTGAGTTCTGTTGTTATTTGGGATAGCACAATCCATGCAGTTCACTAGGTGTCCATAGAATGTGTATGTAAAGGATTCAGCAGTGTGAGCCTTATTTGCCACTGTCTCAGGGTCTCTGAAGGATACCACCTTGCTTTGGTGAAGTGAGACGTTGGCTCATGAGAAGTTCACCAAGATTACCCAGGATGGGTCTGTGTAGGGTATATGTATGTCCAGTGAGATACATGTATCTTCTGACCTTACCAATGAGGGATATATCGCTGGTGTGGAACATAGAGTCCCTATGTTGGTGATGATCAGGTCCAATATGTATTTCCCCTTGTGGCTGTGCTGACTGTTTGTGCCATAGTATATGAGTTTACAAATTGTAGCGACTGTTGGGTGAGGGTGTTGGGGCTTGAGTAGTATCCCCAGTCAATATTTGTGTATATGAAGTCACCCAATATAATGGTGTTTGTGGAGACCTTCATATTCTCCATAGTTCCCATGAAAGCCGAGGGTGGTCTGTAGGAGGCAACAAACTGAAAGGCAGTTTTGCACAATGGTAGTTGTATATGTATGGTTTGTGATGCTTTGTGCAGTGCTACTAACCCGGAGGTGTGTGTATCTGTGATGTATATGGATACCCCCCCCTAGTTGTGTTGTCTGTTCCAAGTCTTGTCAGAAAGCATGGTATGAAACATAACCCGGTAGTGCTGGTGTGCATAAGTGAGCCTGAACCAGGCGTCTGTTAGGGCACAGATATTGCTATCCTCTATACTGAGGAGAGTCCTGAGTGGCCGCAATATGAGGGTAACACATCTGGTGTTGAGCAGCATTACCCTTAGTTTCATTTAACCT
Source organism: Protopterus annectens (assembly GCF_019279795.1). Taxonomy (NCBI): domain Eukaryota; kingdom Metazoa; phylum Chordata; order Ceratodontiformes; family Protopteridae; genus Protopterus; species Protopterus annectens. Next base: position 554,731,824 of record NC_056735.1, read on the forward strand.
GTGATGTCTATGGAGGTGGGTTTGTCTTTTGAGCCCTGCTTAAAAAAATGCACTATGGTGGTAGCAAGAGCCTTAGCCAGCATTCAAAAGTCCAAGGCTGACAGGTGAAAGCTGTCCATAGTGAAGCTACGTGGCATGTTGAGCATGTCACCACAGGCTGACAGACACTGTATCCCCTATGAATGAAACAAATTTGTTAGGCAACTGTTAAACGTGATATGTTTGTCTGTATACTGTGACATCATAATTGGTAGGTGTAAGATGCTAGACAAGGTCAGGGTCATACTGGCCTGAGCTACATGATCAGAGTGTTCCTCCATGTATCATGTCATGTGGTCCAGGGAGTAACATCTGAGGTTTTACGCACCAGCATTGACAATGATGGTGCCAGTCCTGTACTTGCTTTGGAGTGACCTGACTGCCTGTGTTATGTGGCAGATCCTGGCACCTGACAGACAGCCCAAAGTGACTATTCCCTTGTTAGGGCTGGTGAGTGGTACGTCAGTGTGTCTGACAGTAAGTGTCGCCTATTACAAGTGTATTAGGTGTGTTGTTTAGCCCGAAGGGCAGTGACAGTGTGGCACACTGACATTGTTAACTATGTGATATGTGGGTATTGTAGTGGGGTAGCAGTTGTGTGTGTGTCTGCTTTGGAGGTCTCTGCTGCTTAGGCAGAGTACATTTACAGCATCAGAGTATGTCTATGTGTGATAATGTGGTTTGAGTGCTGTCGCTAGAGGATATGTGAGACTGATATGTGGTGTGTGTGTGGTTAACTTCACCACCTGATAGATTGTGCCAGTCATAGGTCGAGACAGTTCAGCACCCTGTATGTCTCTATAGGTGCATCTTACATATATATCTGAGTTTGTCGGGAGGAGGAGAGGGTTGTCTGTGTACATGAGGCAGATGTGACATTGTGTCAATATCACAATATGCACCAGCTGGACTGGAGAGTACACACAAAACCGACCCCTGGACATGCCTGGATATTATGATGACATACTCTGTAGCCTGATCACAAAGGATCAGTAGGGTGTTAAGTGTGTAAAAGAGTATAACAGGGATTAGTGCTCATGTTCATTGGTGTTTTGTAAAGAGTAGTTGAGAAGGAGTCCAGACTGAATAATGACACCTCCTTCAGCTATGTCATAAATAGCAATGTACACCCATATATGTCCTGAGTCAGGGCCAACTGTACCTGACTGACAATGCTGACATCCTGACAGACAGGCCCATATGTACATACCCACCTCCCACTGACAATAGGCCATATCATCATACCAGGAGATATCACATGTAGAATGGATGAGCAGCTACCCCCACTGCCAAAAACATGGCAGCAAGTGGAATACATTGATTCCCAATACGTGTCATGCACAAACTACAGAACAAACAGATCCTGCACCTGAACAGTCAGCTGAGCCTCACCCCCTCCACAGGATATGGAACCACTGAATGTGTCACAGCAACATATGGCACTCCCCACAAGTGTTAGTGCACAACACACATACTTCACACTTCTAAAAACTAGTGTGGTCTCCTTTAAGGCCCCTGAGCCAGTGGTAAACATTACTCAAACCGCTGAATCACTTACAAATGCCTTCTACCAGCACCTACAGGACTGCATGGATCAGGCAATCCCAAACAAAACTAAGACTCTTTGTACCAAAGGCAAGCGTCCAGTCTGGTGGACCCCAGCCATAAACAAGCTCTACAACAAAAGGAGGAAGCTACTACAAGATAGAGCAAAATCCTGGAAAGGTAAGACACCTTTGATCATTATAAGTAAAAAACTAAGAGCTCTCATAAAATCATCCAAGGCAAATTTTGAGAGAAAAATCGCCAATGACTCAAAAGACAATCATAAGGCCTTCTTTAGCTATGTTAGAAACCTAGGAGGAAACTCCCAGATATGCTCAGAATTAGTTCAAAATGATGTGAAGATTACTGAACCTACACACATTGCCAACATACTGGCTGACAGGTTCAGTGCAAACTTCTCCCCCTCCCCAAAGGAGAGATATCTATACCAGAGGATTGTAGCCCCCAAACATCTCCAACGCCCAGGTGAGAACTGCTCTCCAAAGCAAAAAACACAGCATCCATGGGACCGGATGGTGCCCCCGGCTGTGTGCTCCACAAACTCAATGAGGAATTAAACCCGCAGTTAGGACAGCTGTTTAATCTTAGCCTCATCTCAGGATACGTACTCAAGGAGTGGCGCACGGCGACTGTGGTCCCACTTCACAAGGGCGGTGCCTCCACCGACCCTGGAAATTACCGTCCCATTAGCTTGACAAGCCTTATCTGCAAAGCCATGGAGAGGATCATAATGGAACTCATAAATAAAGACATAGGGAACTTGCAGACTTTGGATCCAACCCAGTTTGGCTTTGTCAAAGGCAGATCATGCCTTTTAAACTTGGTTGACTTTTTCGAGACAGTCACCAAGGCCATTGATGAGGAAAGGCAGTCCATACAGCCTACCTTGACCTGGCAAGGCCTTCACACAATACCCCACTCGGGTATCATGAAAAACTCATCAGCTTGAATGTAAACCCATACATCACAAGATGGGTTGCAAACTGGCTCAGTGACAGAACCCACAGGGTCAGAGTTGCTGGAGCCATGTCAGACTCAAAGCCTGTCACAAGTGGTGTCCCACAGGGCTCAGTCCTGGGTCCACTCTTGTTCGGCATCTACTTTTCTGAAGTACAAGCAACGCAGGAGGGTTATGGCTGACAAAGTTTGCAGATGACTGCAAACTGGGCCATAGTCGAAAACACATCTGACACAGATATCCTTCAGAAGGGCCTCACAGAAACAGATAACTGGTGCCAGAGCCATGGCCTAAAGTTAAATGCCAAGAAATGCATAGTCATACCCTTCGGAAAAACAAGGTTACCCTAGCTACCATATAGGTGGCAATCCACTGAGCACAGAAGAAGTCATTAGGGATCTGGGGACCCAGGTTGACAGTAGCCTTCGTTTGACACTCATGTTGCTAAATTAGTTAGGAAAACCTTCTACATTGCCCACCTGATCATGAAGGGATTCACATCTAGATCAAGGGAGGTCATCGTCCCCTGTACTCATCACTCATTAGACCTATGATTGAGTACAATGCCCCATTCGAATGTATCCGACCCGACACCTGCAGCAGCTGGAAAGGCCCCAAAGTTCCTCACCAAAAGGATAAAGGGTCTCAAAAATATGTCTTATGCTGCCCGACTGAAAGAACTCCAGCTCTATTCAGTCTCATACCGCTTGCTCAGAGGTGACCTGTGCCTGACATATAAGGCCATGTCAAACCCTGATTTGATGAATATGCTTCACCTCAAAAATCTAGATCCCTCAGAACCACAAGGCGGAGACTTAAACCTTGACACGGTTATTAATAGAACGTGCTGGAGGGACAGATTCATCACCCAGAGACTCCCTATGCTGTGGAACAAAATCCCGGTACATGTGAGGCAGAGCACCTCACTGGCCTTGTTCAAGAGGAATCTTGACCAATGGATGGGAGATCGCAGATATACCCCAGGGATTACTTCAGTGTCACTGCTTGACAGAGGCACAGCAAAATAATAGGCATAGTTTTATTCAAACTAAAGGGGTGGCGAAAGCCAAATAACTATGGGCTAGGCTTATAAATGCCCTTGGGCAGATAGCCTAGTATGAACCTATGAACCTATGAACACCATGGGAAGTCAAGTCCAGTACGCCTATGAAGTCTGATCTGCAAGGTCATGGAGTCCATCATGGTTACAGTCATAAACAGAGCTATTGGAAGCTGACATACACACAACCCTACCAACTGTGGTATGTTCATGTGCGGATCATGGTTCCCAAACATGTTAGACTGTTTGCAAGACAGCCACCCAGGACATACATCAATGAAGACATCTACACATGTCTCACATAGACTTTGAATAGCCCTTTATCAACATCCCAGACACATGTATTATCCACAAAACCAACAAGCTGTGCATAAATATGTGTTGACATATGACGGAATGTCAATGTGTCCACAGATAGATCACACAAGGTAAGGATTATGAGGTCTTGTTCAAGCTGTTGACACCTGCTGACCCACATGGACCATTCCTGAAATGGCATAAAACAAATTGTACACACATTACCATGTCCAGTCTGATGATATCACCATCCTATAAATACAACAGGAGAAGGGAAACCAGATAGTAAAGCAAATAGCGTGCCGTGTTAATGCGTCTCTTTCTCTCTAATATCATAACATAGTTAGGTAGGGGTTAGAATCCTGCAAACTGTGTGTGTGTGTGGGGTGGGGGTGTGTATGTGTGCAGTTTCCTTTGAGAGGTGTTCCCTTTTTGGAGACTGGGAAAACTCACTAAAAGAGGTACATTCCTCTTTGGAAAGTCTGATGATGTCACCATCCTACAAATACAGACGGAGAAGGGAAACCACCCAGTAAAACAAAAAGCGTGCCATGTTAATGCATCGCTCGCTCGTATCGTAACATAGTTAGGTAGGGGTTTGAATTCTGCAAATGCTGCCTGTGTGTATGTGTGCAATTGTCTTTGAAAGGAGTGCCCTTTTTGGAGACTGGGAAAACACACTAAAAGAGGTACATTCCTCTTTGGAAGGACTGATGATGTCACCATCCTACAAATACAGACGGAGAAGGGATACCACCCAGTAAAACAAAAAGTGCGCCATGTTAATGCATCGCTCTCTCGTATCGTAACATAGTTAGGTAGGGGTTTGGATCCTGCAAATGCTGACTGTGTGTGTGGAGGGTGTGTGTATATGTGTGCAATTGTCTTTGAAAGGAGTGCTGTTTTTGGAGACTGGGAAAACACACTAAAAGAGGTACATTCCTCTTTGGAAAGACTGATGATGTCACCATCCTACAAATACAGACAGAGAAGGGAAACTACCCAGTGAAGCAAATAGTATGTCATGTTAATGCATCGCTCTCTAGTATCATAACATAGTTAGGTAGGGGTTTAAATCCTACAAACGGTGGGTGTGTGGATGTGTGAAATTGTCTTTGAAAGGAGTAACCTTTTTGGAGACTGGGAAAACACACTAAAAGAGGTACATTCCTCTTTGGAAAGACTGATGATGTCACCATCCTACAAATATAAACGGAGAAGAAAAACCACCCAATAAAGCAAATAGCACGCCGTGTTAATGCATTGCTCTCTTATATCATAACATAGCTAGCTAGGGGTTTGGATCCTGCAAACGCTGACTGAGTGTGTGTAATTGTCTTTGAAAAGAGTGCCCTTTTTGGAGACTGGGAAAACACACTAAAAGAGGTACATTACTCTTTGGAAAGACTGATGATGTCACCATCCTACAAATACAGACGGAGAAGAGAAACCACCCATTAAAGCAAATAGCGTGCCATGTTAATGCATTGTTTTCTAATATCGTAAAGTACTTAGGTAGGGGTTTGGATCCTGCAAATGCTCACTGTGGGTGTGTATATGTATGCAATTGACTTTAAAAACATTGCCCTTTTTGGAGACTGGGAAAACACACTAAAAGAGGTACATTCCTCTTTGGAAAGACTGATGATGTCACCATCCTACAAATACAGACGGAGAAGATAAACCAGCCAGTAAAGCCAATAGTGTGCCGTGTTAATGCATCTTTTTCTAGTATCAGAACATAGTAAGGTAGGGGTTTAAATCCTGCAAACACTGACTGTGTGTGTGGGGGGTGTATGTGTGCAATTGTCTTTGAAAGGAGTGCCCTTTTTGGAGACTGAGAAAACACACTAAAAGAGGTACATTCCTCTTTGGAAAGACTGATGATGTCACCATCCTACAAATACAGACGGAGAAGGGAAACCACCCAGTAAAGCAAAGAGTGTGCCATGTTAATGCATCGCTCTCTCGTATCATAACATAGTTAGGTAGGGGTTTGGATCCTGCAAACGGTGTGTGTGTGTGTGTGTGTGTGTGTGTGTGTGTGTGTGTGTGTGTGTATGTGTGCAATTGTCTTTGAAAGGATGTCACCATCCTACAAATACAGATGGAGAAGAGAAACCACCCAGTAAAGCAAATAGCACGCCGTGTTAATGCATCGCTCTCTAGTATCATAACATTGTTAGGTAGGGCATTGGATCTTGCAAACACTATGTGTGTGGGGTGTGTTGTATGTGTGCAATTGTCTTTGAAAGAAGTGCCCTTTTTGGAGACTGGGAAAACACACTAAAAGAGGTACATTCCTCTTTGGAAAGACTGATGATGTCACCATCCTACAAATACGGACAGGGAAGGGAAACTAGCCAGTAAAGCAAAGAGTGCGCCATGTTAATGCATCACTCTTTAGTATCATAACATAGTTAAGTAGGTGTTTGGATCCTGCAAATGCTGACTGTGTGTGTGTGTGTGTGTGTGTGTGTGTGTGTGTGTGTGTGTGTGTGTGTGTGTGTGTGTGTGTGTGTGTGTGTGTGCAATTGTCTTTGAAAGGAGTTCCCTTTTTGGGGACTGGGAAAACACACTAAAAGAGGTACAGTCCTCTTTGGAAAGACTGATGATGTCACCATCCTACAAATACAGACGGAGAAGTGAAACCAGCCAGTAAAGAAAATAGCGTGCCATGTTAATGTATCTCTCTCTAGTATCATAACATAATTAGGTAGGGGTTTGAATCCTGCAAATGCTGACTGTGTGTCACTGTTGGTCAATGCGGTGTGGGTTTTGCTTTTACTATGGTATGACATATTATGATTACAACAGTAAGTGCTTTGCACACATCAGGTATCTGCGTGGCAAATATATATGTGTACATGTTCCCTCAATCAGTGTGAAGCCTGCATACTACATGAATACATTTGTTTCCATTGACAGGTTGTGCCGCTGCTTCTCAGATCATAGGTCACATATGTATGTATGTGACAAGGCCGTCCACTGTCGTGTTCTGTGGCCAAGGTCATCTGTGCCACACACACCCATGACAGTTACTTAAGAGTAGTGTGAGTGAGGGTATATGCCTGGGGTATATGTCAGACATGTTCATACACAACAATGACTGGCAATAATGGACAGTCTTTATAGGTGTACAACTGCCTTGTGGATATTCATTCAGGCCTCTAATGTCTTATGTGATACACCTTGGGACTCCACAATACCTATGGATATGTGGATACCAAGGGACACATGACATAACATGAGGCTGTATGTACACATTGGTACCCAACATACATGTTGAGGGCTACCACCTGTGTGGTACTGATGGGATAGTATGTATAGTACATGAGGATGACTATGCCATAGTCAGCTTACTGCTATACAACATGTATCAGACAACAGGTATCTGTCTGTATGATACCCTTGTGTAGGATATGCGTCCCATCCAGGGAATGCATTGTAGGCCAATGCATGCATTTCCAGATTTGGATGGACACATCCCTAGTGTGTTTGCATGTACCTAAGGGGGCTATATGCCAAACAGGTGTGGTCACAGGAATGGGTGGTGGTCATTACCATTGCTTAGTGTTATAGTGTAGCACCAGAAGGATCCAACTGTTACTGAGGTCCCTATGACTGTGTGTCATTTGTCAGGACATCATCCAATGATTGCTTATAGTCATGCTGTTGAGGTTGTGTATACTGCCAGACCGCAAATCATTGACAGATATTAACGGTATCACCCACAGCATAGTGTCAACCCTTGTCATACACACATGTCTACCCATGTTAGTACATAACTGTAGTAGAATGCATACTGGCCATTGAAAGATACTATGAGATGTTAACAATGTGTATGACAGGGTATGCCACACGTCCCATGGGTCCACTATGCACATACATGCAGACAGTGCGCACCCACCATGTTCACAGATGTACACTTGCTAATCTGTACTGCACACATCACACACGCACTGTCCACTCACTAACACATACACTTCAGCCAAGTGGCACATGGGTGGACAATACATACTCAGACCTAACAGTGGTGTAAACAATGCTACAGTGACAATCAGAGCTGTTAGGTATGTATGTGGCCTTTCCACTTGCTGTAGTTGTCATGTGAGGTACATACCACATGGGGCATTGTGATGAGTAAAGGGGAACACCGACCTATATTTCCCTAGATGACACACCTTTTGTGATGACACGTACCATGTAGACAGATTACATGACTACTGTGGCACTGTAATTATCAAAGGGGAGCCTACTGTCCACCTGTGTCCCGTGTTCTCTTCTGACACCTTCAGTGTTAGGCAGGCTACCACCTATGTGGCAGTTACTGTGTAAGGTGTTTTGGAATGGGGTATGGCACTGCAGTATCAACACTGGTGTTCAGTCCATGCCTTGGAAACAGGCACCTGTTGCAGTACATATGACCCCATGTCTCCCTCTCACTCTCTCTCTCTCTCTATATATATATATATGTGCATACATATATACATATCTATACATATCTATACATATCTATCCATATATATACATATCTATCCATATCTATACATATCTATCCATATCCATACATATCCATACATATCTATATATATATATCCATATATATCCATATATATATATATATATATATATATATATATATATATATATCCATATATACCCATATATATCAATATATATCCATACATATATCTATATATATCTACATATATCTATATCTATCTTTATATGTATATATGTATATATCTATATATAGATCTATATATCTATAATTGTATATATCTATATTTCTATATATCTATATATATATATATATATATATATATCTATATGTACACACACACACACACACACACACACATATATATATATATATATATATATATATATATATATATATATATATATATACATGTATATATACACATACATCTAAACATCCATTGCTGTATATACAGCTGCACATATAGGCACACATACTGTCCACCTTTCATGGTGGGGATGTCAATTATGCAACAGTTGTGAGACATACGGTTATGTAATACTATTGCACAATGTTGTGCAGAATGCATTCTGCTGTCCTCAGGCCATATAGCTGTAGCAGGCCTCAGTGTTTAATCACCACATGACATATACCGGCACTGCTTGCTGTCTGCAATGCCACACACTACAACCTACATACATGTGTGCACATAGCAACTTTCAACAACATACATATGTCCAGCTTTCACTAACAGTTGCAGTACGTCCCTTGCCCTATGCAAATGTGCATGTACATATAGATACGGACAGCTGCCACATATGGATGATTCACAGTATGTAGGGTACCCTTCAGACACATCTTTTGGATGTCAGCAAATGCATATCTGTTACATATCTTACCTTTGTATTCCTCACCTCCGTCTGATGTAGGTGTTGTACTTTTTTTTTTTTTTTTTAGTTTTGGTTTCCTCTGAGTGTTGCTGTTTGTTTTCAGTGTCTGTCTCCTACTGCCTGTTTGTATCCATCTGTCTGTCTGACTTTCTCTGTCTGTCTCTCTTGCTCGCACTCTCTCTCTCTCTCCCAGTTGGTGCAATAATATTATTGCATGTGTGGACAGCAGATACAGGCTGCTTTTCTAGGTATCTGCACATGTGCATGTGATGGCCTCTGCACCAATTGGTGCCCACCATTTAGTAATTGCATGCAGCCTGCTGTGTTGTAATTGCAGCTCTCACTGTGATTTCAGGACACTGCTATAAAATGATAGGTTAGGTAGGCGTAGCCCTTTCAGTTTTGCAAGGTGGGGACCATGCTTGTTTGCTGTGGACACTGTTGTCTCAGTCAGAAGGTTGGTATATGTCTCATATCTGGATTCTGAGCATATGTATTACTACACCTTTTCTGACATGAAAGCAGTGTCTACTCTCACTTATTGACATTTATCATTAAGTGGGATTCCCCACCTTTCTGCCTACTGCTATTACATTTCACAGGGTGTCTGAGGGGCACAGCTAACATCTGTTTGCAAATCAGGGATATCCCTGTAAACCAGTCACAGTTGGGAGGTCTGGCCTCTGACCTATTCAAATATGCCAGTGTTTATCCTGCTCTGATACTGTGTGGGTTTTGTAAGGTGCTACTGTAACATTATTCCCTACTAGCATGGCTGGTTCTCTTTTCACAATCATGTCATGCAATTCCACAACACTTGCTGGTTAAGGGCCACAGAACATGATTTGTGTTATGCCATTCATATTCTCCATTTACATTCACTCATTTTAATGCATGATATATTTATTTCAGCACCAAGTTATTGTATATCTGCTGTGGTGTAGTGGTACTTCATGCAGACTGGTGAGCCCAGGGTCTGGGGTTTGAGAATGATAGGTGTGTTTTGTTTTGCTGCTGAGCAATACAAGGGCCCTGTCATACAGAGTGACTAAGGCACTTTTAAGCAGCTGTAAGTGGATTTGCATGGGTTTGCGCAACGCTTAGCGATGCTTAGCTAAGCGCACACAAGCTCACACTCACGCACCCCCGTTAACTACTGCTTAAAAGTGCTTACTCCCGCTAACCCCCATGCTAATTTCTTTGAAAGAAAAGAAAATGGGGAGATAGGAAAGTGGTGAAAAAGGGGGCACAAAGAGAGAAAGACAGTAAGGAAACCAGCTGGGATATGCAGGAAGGGTGTAGGGAAGGCCCATAGCTGCCCATTTCTGTACCAGCAACAGCTGTGCATATGATTGTAATTTGGTGTGAAATTTGCAACCTTCCACCCCTGAGAGAGGGGTGAGGACAACAGAGTATGTTGTAGTGCCAATTATAATTATCAGTTTACATGTCCGGCGGACATGTGTGCGAAATGGGCAGCTATGTATGGGGCGTAATTTTTTTGTGGGAACAGATTGCCCTTTTTTAATTTTTTTTTCAGGTGAGAGTGGAATGTGAGGTAGGGGATGTAGGTATATTTGTGGAGGTAGGTTGGGGAGGTAAACAGACAAGACAAACAAGACGCATACAGGGGCGGAATTTGACACATGGGGTGGGTGAACACAATTGATGGGGAAGGTTGTTTGGAAATCGCAAGCCCATGAGCCCAAAGATGGTAACAGTGGAACTGAGATCCCCACCCATGGGCAGTCACCACTGCACCTTCACAGCCCCGAGGGTGGCTGTGCTGGGGGCTGCGTAGGATGGGCAGGCTCACCCGTGAGATGCACCACTCTCACCTCAAGCTGGCGTAGGGGATCAGCAACTGAATGCTGGATCTCCCTATGCACCACAACCTGGACCCTTCGAAGGGTGACAGGTGGCCCTTCTCCGCCCATGCTTGCACGGGGGGGGACGAGCCCCATCCCCTGCAGTGCTTCCACCCGAAGGTGGCACAGGACCAATGGAGGAGGGGAGCCCGGGCTGGGCACCAGACCTGCTGGTGCCAGGTGCACTTGCCGGCTGAGGAGGGACAGGTGGGTCCGCTGGGACCTGCCTTCCCATACGTTCTGTGATTGGGTGTGTTTAATTACAACATAAGCAAAACAGCATTCCAGATTAGTTGTAACAGCATGCAATAATATTCCCATTAACCCAATACACCAAGGGTACAACAGTTGAACAGCAAGCATAACACATGCATATATTGAACCACAGAGGCTATTCCAACAGCATGCAGGGATGTTTGGTAGCAACAGGCCACCATGATTGTGGTGTTCAAACAGGGCACATGCATCAACATGAATGCAAATATTTATAGAACAATAGGACATATGTCCCAACAAATATTTAAGATTACACATACCCATTGAGGTGTGGAATTGCATGGTTTATGCACATACAGTAGGGTGTAGAAAATACCTCGGTTAACATGTTTTAATGACCTTTTCATCTACACTACATTCCTAGTGACTGCAAGTGTATATCCCCTACATGTATTATATAATTGCCACCATACATTAGGTCGTGTAATGGATTTGGCTAGTTCAATATATGCCTGACCTATATCTGACAAACTAACTGTCCAGGATGCAGATGTTACTGCTACATATTTCTTGATTGCATTTACATTTCTTTATCTACATATCTGGGATGTTTTCACATGACATTTTCACTTTGATTTATACAGAACCCTGCATTTCTTGACACACACTCACATTTTTGGGGAAAATATAACATGCTACACATGTGCCAGTTTTACTTATTCATGCCAGCCAGTAACTGACTGTTGTGGACTGTATATAAGTTTCACAGCTACTAGCACTTCCATCACCCAATTTATATGGGACTGCACAACTCTGGGTTGCCAGTACCTTTTCAAACAGTACTGTTTGTATAATGCAAGGGTACAACAACATTTCAGCCTCTGTGACAGAGACACACTCTGGGGTTTAGACCTTTATTAATGACATTACCCACTTTTCCACAGGCTCACTCCTTTATTTGTTTTAACGGTGTATATGGCAGACATGTTCAAGACATATTATACCTTTATTAATAGGTTAGCATACTCTTTTTTCAGGCTCACTCACTTATTTTATATGACAGTGCCTGCAGAGATATTATTCCAGACATATGTTACCTTTCTTAATGGGTTTCTACACTCTTTTTCTGCCTCTCTGACGTTTTTATCTGACAGTACATGCAGAGGACTTATTCAGGCAATTTTATGGCTGTATTATTGGACTACAACACTTTCTTTCATGCTCTCTCCCATATTTTATATAACAATACATGCAGAATAATCACTAACCTGCCTGGTGGCGCAGCCTTAGCAGCCTATCAGCATAGGCTTGCTGATTCATAGCACGGTCACCTGCAGCTGTAAAGTAAATGAGGGGATATTGAGACATACCTATCTGTTATACATACTCCATTATCAATTCTTACATACTGCATTCCATGGCTACATACTCAGTTGTGGGGCATCCCGCATCCCACGGGCCTCCTGTATCCACTGGTTCAGGCAGTCCTGCTTTCGTCTTTTCAGGTCTGCATGGTGGTGACGGACCTGCTCACCAGTCCGAGGAATGCCTGTGGCACTGGTGAGGTCACGTGCTAACTGGTTCCAAGCCTCTGCCTTGTACTCCATCCCTTGGAATTGGCCCTGCAGGAGTCTTGACTCGTGACGGTGGACCAGGAGCCAAACCATGTATTTGGACTCCTCGATGCCCCAAAGTTGCGCTCGGAAGCCTGTTCCCTCTCCGACACCAGACATTCTAACTGCAGATGTGAGCTACAATCAGTTATGGAGTGTATTCCCACCTGTGGGGCTTAAATATGCCGCATTTCCCGCACTTTTTTGTGATTGGCCATTTTGTAAAATTCTCGGCTGACTGCAGACCTGCTTAGTAATGGTTAAACTATCATTCGTAAGTATATGAATGTTGTCATGGCTTAGTGGTTCTGTACTTTGCTTCAGATGCACAGAGTCTGGGTTTGAACCTTGTCATTCATTTTATTTTCATACTGTCCAGACAGGCTAGGGGATGTGACTGCATTTAAGCAACTTTGCTCTACGTTGCTCCTCGGTGCCCTACGGTGCCCTGGTTGGTGTGGCGAGCACGTCCGTGCAAACACATTGCAGTAGGTAAAGCACTTTTAAACTGTGGGCAACTCTATTGCACTGGGTAAAGTGCTATTAAACTATGGGCAACTCTGTTTAGCTGGGAAAGCGCTATTAAACTATGGGCACCTCTGCTTAGCTGGGTAAAGCACTATTAAACTATGGGCACCTCTGTTAAGCTGGGTAAAGCGCTGCTTAACGGCAGGCTATTATATATCTGGATCCTTTAAAAATATATATTTTGTTCACTGACACATTGGCCATTTCACTGCTTTTAATAATATTTTAATCATATATGTCTGGTCTTATTTCAAATACTGATTTAAAACATGAAAAAGAAGGGGAGTGGTGGGACTCGAACCGTGAATGCCTCCTCTTTGTGCATACGCTCTACCATTATGCTATTGCAATTTGGTGTGATTTGTATAAAGATTCTTTCTTATGCTCTTCCATGTCGGAATTGCTAACTATAGCTAAGCAATGGGTACACCCATGCACACACGCGCAAATACGGGCAGCTATATCGTGGATTTAAAAAAATATATATATATTTTAATTTTTATAACTGTGATGGGGGTTTACAGTGTCAGGGTGTGTGGTGTTGGGTGCAAGTACATTTGAGCGAACCCACTCTTGTGTGTTGACATTTTGCTTTTACTACACTTGCAAGGGCGTGGACATTTAGACTGCTCGGCAGTCGGACATGCACCCTGCTTTCATACTCAGTCCGTGTAGGAGTTCCGGTTGAGTCAGCGTGCCCTCATGAATATTCATGGCACGCTGATGTCATACCGTTCAACTGCAGCCTCTGTTTAAGACTTAAGTCTTACATGGAGGATTCGTGAATCCAGGGGAATACCTTTTAATCTATCAAACTTAGTAAGTTTATGAGAGCAATATTTAAAATGTGTCCCTATTTTTGGGTCTTTGTCCTTCCATTATTTTTGGCTTTGTCCAGATTTTTTTTTTTTTGCTAAGGGGTTGAGAGGGTATGCTCCTAGTGTGTTTTGTAAGTTCATTAGTATGATAGCTCCAATCCAGAGTTGTGTAAAAATCTGCAAAGTGTTATATATATCTTGTAATTTTTTTTTATTAATATTAATATGTGCAAGTCCTCTAGCTTAGTGCAAACAGGGTGAAATGTATTAATACTTTGAATTTAATGGATTCTATGGCAAGTGTGTTTAGCACACCTGGTAAACATGATGAAGCACACAGCACATAGGATATGTAGATCATGGTCAACTCCCACATTATTCTTTTAATGCTAAAAGTTAACCAGTTTTTACAATAATAATGTATACTGGCCCATGCCTGTCTCGTTTGTGCATGGCTCACTTTTGCACAAACACAATGTAATGCTGCAGACAAAAAGATACATTGTAACTTTCAGAAAAAATACATTGTTACATCTTCTGCCTTCCATCATGTAAACAGGCTATGTGGTATTGCGCAGCAGTCAGTGTGCATACACAACACCTGCAGTTTCACAACACCTGCAGACAATAAAGAGACACTGTCAGTTTCAAAAAAAGATACATTATTACATCTTTTGCCTTCCACTACGCAAGCATGCTAAGAGTCATTGAATGGCTGTCAGTACTCAGATACAGTAATGAGTGTAAAAAATACATCTGTTGCATAGCTTTCTCTGTGGCAACAGGTGTAAGTTAGTGGCCATAATACAGGTGAGCCACAGTTTTAATCCAAGAAACTCCAAGCTTTATTAATGCTGTTCCACTTTAATTTATATAAAAATTAACAATATAAAAATAATAATGTATAGCAGGTGGATTGAGCATACACATTATAGTAAATATATTATATGTCTAACTATAGATATCAGTATAATTATGGTTCTGCAATTAACAATTTTTTATAAACTATGTCCCACACATACATGGTTAACCAGTCAGCTCTTTAATGTGTCTTTATAACTAATGAGCATGTTTGACAAACATGCCCACTGTGCCACTGAGCACTCTGAATAGTAATGTGTGTAAAAAAATAGACCTGTTGCCCAGCCTTCCCTGTGGCACATGGTATACATTCATGAACACAGTAAAGGCAAGCAAGGGTTTTAATCTTGCACACTCCAAATTATGTTAATGCTGTTCTACTCAATTTTTAATAAAAATCAGCACTATAAAGATAATTATACATAACAAAAAATATGTATTGCGGTGGATATCATGTGAATCATACATATGTGTGACTGGGGGTATCCTGACAATTATGTTTCTATAATTAAAAGTTTATTTTCTGCCCTGGGATGGACTTCATATTTCAATGGTAGTCATGTACACATCTCAGATACTACAATTCTAGCTGAAAGACTAAATGTATTGTGTGGTTTAACCCAGATATCTGAAATCTTTACTGCAAGTAATACAAGTATATACATTTTTCACTATATTTTTACACATTACTACTGCTTCACTCATGAGAATGTACAAACCAGGACCTTGTCAGGTCACACACATGCATTGTTAACCACTCAGTGTTTAATGGGTCCATATAATCAATGAGCATGTCTGATAAGCACGTCTTCTTTGGCAAGGAGGAAAAACACCTTTGTGGAAGAATATGTATTCTCTCTTTTACATATTTTTGATTCCCACATTGTACAATTTATTTTTATGAGTGTGTAGAGACACACAAAAGATGTGTTAGGTCATAAAATGTATACCCACAATACATGTCTTATAAGTCAAGTCATATAACAGGTATAGCACCAGACACGCCATAAATTAATGCCAACTCTCACATTACCCTTCCTATTTCATAAACTACCTCCATCTCTGTTTGGCAGTGTTGCTCTCCACTTAACATCATGCAAAAGTGGATGGCATGGTTGTGCAGGTTTACTCACTAGCCATAAAATACAATATCATGAATTGGTGGGAAAACACTTTAACTGTTCCTGGATGATCTGTGTAGACATGGCAGGAGCTAGAAAGGAAAGAAGTTTCCCAATTTAGGGCTCAACGATGAGGTGTAGAGGAGTCTATAATATTCATTGCACTCTTCCTAAAATGTCACAGCTGTAGGCTTTTACAGGGGGACTATACCAAGTCTCAATATAAATCGGAGGCTTATACCAGTCTAGCCAAGGCTGTCCCCTATGTGACTGGCATTCCATGCACTGGAGAGCAATACAGGCAGCATTACAATTACCTGAAAGGGTGCACGCAGGAACAACTACCAGTGGCTGGATGAGTTTAGGATTGCTGACATCCCACAGTTGTGTAAGTATGTAGATAAAGATATTTTAAATTATATACAAAGCTGGATGTAGTCAAGAAGGGTATGCATAATGCACTTCACTTTTTCTCTACTCTTTATTTTACAGCTGCCCAGGAGATTTCAGTGGACAGGGAGGCCCATGCTGAATGCTTGGAAATCCTGAGAGAAGCAAGGGGTATGAATGCAGCACAAATTAACAATTATTTTATTAAATGTATGCTCTTCCACACATTAGTAACAAATTAAGCATGCATATCTTAACTGTAAAATGAAGCATGTATGCTTCATTCTGTAGCCCTATGTAATTGTAGGAGTCAACTAGTAATAGTGAATGCAGGTGTGGTGGGTTCAAATCCCACAAGTAATAAATACATTCTAAAATAATAAAAAAACATATTAAATGTCAGTTTCAACAAAACTGGTATAAATGCTATGTTGTTAACTTAATCAGTATTATTTTTAAAATCATATTTGCAATATATGCATATTGCAAGGATTATTCGGAATGAGTTTCAGTCCTATTTTAGATATTTAAAAAGTATAGTTAGCATAAAAGTAAAAATGTATTTATATTGTAGTA
The DNA here is from genome assembly GCF_019279795.1 of Protopterus annectens. Lineage (NCBI taxonomy): Eukaryota > Metazoa > Chordata > Ceratodontiformes > Protopteridae > Protopterus > Protopterus annectens. The sequence continues at coordinate 554,749,111 of NC_056735.1, forward strand.
ATTTATTATATGTGACATATGATGGTTCTAATTATCTTTTTTTTTTTACCTCAGCCTATATCTCTGTTTTTTATTTTTATATGTGTGATCACACCACTCTGATGTCATAATTTTCTGACAACCAGCAAAATGATTTCCAGCACAGGGAGGGAGACCAACCAGTGTGGCTTAGCCTGCCACCCCTCTAATGGCTGCCACACCAATTCCCAGTACATCTGGGATGCAACCTGGCACTACTGTCTCCACAGCCCATGCAATACCTGGGCCCTCAACATCAGGTAGCATTACACCAGTAGCTGGTGCATTGTTACCCTCTGGTAGTATTGGTGGAGGTGGGGATTTCATCACCTGCCAGGAGCTGCCAGGCATGGTGCGTGAGGTCATAGAATGTACCATTGGTGCATGCCTCAGCCATATGGAGAAGATGCTTGATGGAGTACAAAGAAAACCAAGATGTTAAGCACTGTAACAGGAAGCTGAAGAAAAGGACCGTGAGGGCAGTTATGATGGTGAGGACTAGATTCATACTGTCCTCATGCTTGATGAACATGGGCCTCAGATGTCTGCTCTCTATCCCCAATAATGGTGCTCCCCAACCTTTTGTGTCCCTCATCATCCCTGTCTCTGTCTTCTTTGTCCTGTTTGTCTGCACCTACTTCCTCACTACCCTGCTTACCTGACCCTGACATACCTATATCCCTTCCCCAACATACCTTTCTTTTTGAAAAAAAAACATAGGCACCTGTCCCATAGAAAAAGCTCTTGTATTAAGTACTGTGTTCTCTAGCTTGTGTAACTAGTTAGGTACAGGTACAGTCAAATGGTGTGTGTGTGTGTGTGTGTGTGTGTGTGTGTGTGTGTGTGTGTGTGTGTGTGTGTGTGTGTGAAAGTCTGGATGTGGATGTATCTGTGTGTACATAGTCAGATGAGCATAAATCTGTATCCTAGTGTCAGCAATCCAGTCAGCAATACAACAGTATATGCCTACACAACTATTTCATACAGGCCTCCAAACATCTTCTCTCAATCATACAATGATGATGTCATCTGCTATAAAGTGTCCAAAAGCAGTGCAAAAGTCAGGCTTGTGGTGTAATGTGTGCATTAAGTACTGTATTTTCTAGCTTATGTAATCAGGTAGGTAGGTGGTTCAATCTAACTGCAGGCAACTGGTGTGTTTGTGTATGTGTGTGTGTGTGTGTATGTGTGTGTGTGTGTGTGTGTGTGTGTGTGTGTGTGTGTGTGTGTGTGTGTGTGTGTGTGTGTGCACATAGTCTGAAGAGCATAAGTCTGTATCCCAGTGTCATCAATTCAGTCCCATGGATAACAAAGCCGTACATGCCTACACAGCTGTTTCATACAGGCTTCCCAACATCTTCTCCCAAACATATCGCTATGAAAATTTGTCTGACACAACAAAAAACAGTCTTGTGCTGTGATGCTTGCATTCAATACTGTGTTCTATAAGTAGTTAGAGAGGAGTTCTAATCTCACCATGGTCAACTGGTGTGTGCATGTGTGTGTTTGTATTCATTTTGTTCACATTCTTGAGACCATTTTTAGAATAACGTGAGACACTTCTGCCATCTTCATCTCACCAGAAACAGCTGATGTCATCAGCTATTAAGTGTTGTCTGATACTATGAAACCCAGCCTTCCCGTATGCTGTGGCACTTGCATTAACTGCTGTATTCTATGCATAGTTTGGTTGGAGCTCTAATCTCACTCCAGTCAACTGGTATTTCTGTGTGCATGCTCATTCAACAATCAGTCTGATGAGTGTTTTAAAATGGCATGTGGGTCCACAGCTATGTCAGATACTCCTCCAGACATCTTCTTGTTAACATACAGTGATGATGTCATCCTTTATAAAGTGCACTCTGACAGTGCTTAAGTCAAACTTGTGCTGTGACACTAATATGAAGTGCTGTGTTCTTTAGCTTCTATAACTAGATAGTTTAGAGTTCTAATTTGACAGCAGACAACTTGAGTGTATATTCGTTCAAAATAATATATTTGAGACAATTTTACACTGAGATGCGACTCCACATCTATGTCAGACAGTCCTCCCAACCTCTTTTTCTCAGCATACAGTGATTCCATCATTCTCAATAAAGTGCATTGTGACAGTGTTAAATGTCAGACATATGTGGTGGTGCTAGTCTTACATTGTATGAAATCCAGCTTCTATACCTTCACAGGTTTAATGTTCAAATCAGAACCATTCAACTCCTGAGTGTGTTTGTGGTGATCCATTATTGTTATTGTATGATCTTTTGAATCACTTTTCATTTAACTACCACTTAACAGAACATTTAACATAGTCCTGTGAAACTAACATCCTCTTTTTCGGGTTCAGGCACCTAGGCAGAGAGACATTTTCCTGTGGTACATTTGACTGGGGACACATGCCTGAAGTGACAGTCAACTGCAGAGAAATATGGCTGTTTGCAAATTCCCTGTGGGCAAAGAAAAGAATGTGTTGCCATGCCCACAACTTCAAGAACCAAAGTCACAGGGAGAAAACAATGTCCATGTTCCCCAAGGGAACATGAGACAGCAGGCAATATGGCAGGCATCAGCAGCAGGCTGGCCAGAGGGTATGTCAGTGGCAGTACAAATGCAATGCACAATGGGCAGTACCTTTATAATCGGTGTGTGTGGACCATTACCCCTTTTACATTCTCTAGGGAACATTACCTAACATGCATACTGGAGCATACATGTGACTACAGTAGCCTGCAGGATTTCCTCCATGCTGTAGCACTCTTCCGCATGTTGTAGTTACATAAGTATGTACTCTACACTGAGCACAACACTCATTACTTCTTCTGCCTCCATGCATTTGGTTATTAAAGCTGTGAGCATGGCAGTATGTGCTTCTCTTTGCCCACAGGGAATTTGCAAACAGCCATATTTCTCTGCAGCTGACTGTCACTTCAGCCATGTGTCCCCAGTCAGATGTACCACAGGGAAATGTCTCGCTGCCTAGGCGCCTGAACCCCTCTTTTTCCCTCTGTTCACATGACATCCTTCCTGCAGAGGATTGAAGGATGTTCTTATCTTAAAGACGTATACACATATCATGAAGATGAATCCTTCCATGAGCCTCTGCAAGACACCTCCAGACCACTGTATGTGTGATTGCTAATTCTGTCTTGGGGTGGTGCATATGTCACATTTGGAGAGAGGAGGTATGAAATGCAATGAAACAAATACACACATGCACACATATCCTTACTATCTTCCATCACACAGATACAGCAATTTTGGTTTAAATTGTATAATAATGGCTAAAATGTTATGTGATGTTGGCTGTTACCCTAGTAATGTACTATGACTCTATGATCATTTCACATGTCAGTGTTGCTGTCATCCAAATGTGCTATGGAGAGATGTGGATGCATGGTAGCCCTACAAGATTCTATTGCAAACTGTGATGTGAGCTAATGTATTGATGGCCACTGCTGCCATTTGATTACATGCTACTTCCTTAACAGCTGTAGTAATATGTCTCTTGAGAACTGTTGACATGTGATGATACTATGTATATTGTTGGCTTAGTAAGGTATGTGTTTTTGTAATAGTGCATATCAACATGCTCCACAGCTCTCATTCAACACAGTGACACGTGCAGTATGCCACATGCGTGAATGTGCATACCTAACATTGTTGCATTCTCTGTGACATACATCAATATAACATCATACTGATTGCATGAGCACATAAATCATGATTCATCCAGATATTCAGATATTATAATGCTGTTATATACACAAACATATAACAAGTTTTGATTCAGTTGCAGCCTTGTGAAATTTATTGTATGAACAATTGTGTTGCTATTCCCAAAGATTATTGAGGTGGGGATTTCCATTGTATCAGCATTTGTGCCAGTAAATGTTCTGCATGAGCCACATCCACCTCATTTGTAATGTGTCCATACATGGTATCAGGGTACTCACACACAATTTTCCAATGAAAAACCAATGGGAATATGATGTGCAATTTATGTAAATATATGACAAAGGTAGAGTTGTATGACAGTGTGAACATTATCACTATGTGGCATGCGATGCATACCCAAGGTTTTATTTGGATGCATTGTCAAAAATCATTTTTAAACAAGTATGAAATGTCAAGGGGAATATACAATGAAGAGCAGAACTATCTGTGGATGCCACAATCATACTCAACTGGAGAAAACAGACAGTCTGCCAGCTGAGAGATTTGGATCAAACTTCGCCCCCTCTCTCCACTATCCATCAATCAAAGTATACATTCAAACTTTACTCAGCTTATTTTCTCAGAACAGAAGCAAATCTGTGCACCCTCTAAGGCTAACCCATGGAATCAGTGGGTCCTGACAGCATCCCAGGTTGCCTTTTCAGTAACTTAAAACCTCGCCTAGCAGACACACTTGGATCCCTACTTAAAGACAGCCTCCAGACAGCCTATGCTAAGACAGAAGGGTGTACTCCAGCAGTTATCCATTGGAAAGGGGGGGCATCACCTGATCTAGGGAATTATAGACCCTAATCTAACTCTTCTCATCTGTGAGGCAGATCAAAGAATCATCATGGACCTTATCAAAACGGACACAGGTAATCTCCCAACTGTATACCCAACCCATTATTGATACGTTAAGGCTACATCATGTCTGTTAAATCTGGTTGACTACTTCAAGGACTCCATGGCCATGCATGAAGAAATACTGTGCATCCATGCTAACTTGACATGGCCAAGGCATTTGACATAAATTCATACTCTGGTATTACACTGTCTCAAGTGGGCATAAACACCTACATCACCAAGTGGGTAGAGAAATGGATCACAGATAGGAAACATACTGCTGAAGGCTGTGAATTCACCTCTAACAAGAGTCCAGTGACCAGGGCTGTACCTCAGGGTTCTGTACTAGGCCCTTTCCTATTCAGTATTTAATTCAAAGAAGTCAAGACAAACTTAGACAGCCTTTGTCTAACCAACTTTGTGGATGACTGCAAATTTTGGACAATCACTGAATCCAAGAACACTATTGATATACTGCAGAAAGTATTAACACACATAAATGATTGCTGCCAGAGCCACAGAGACACATTAGATTAACAAAAAGCATAATTATTCCATTTTTGAAAGGAAATACAAAAGCTAATTACAATACAGACAGCACAACCTTATGAATAGACCGAGTGGTACTTGACCTGAGTACTCGAGTAGACAGTAAACGGAACGTCCACAAGAGTGTGACCACAGATGTGACAAGTCCCCTGTATGTAGCATAATTCCTAAGTATGGGTAGGCCATCCAGATCAAAGGACATTATAGTTCCATTGTTATCAGCTCTAATCACATCAATAATTGAGTACAATGCACCCTTTTACATGTACCTCATCACACATCTGCAACAACTCCTGAGTTATCACACAAAGAAGATATATGGTATGAATAACAATTCCTGTGTGGAGAGATTGAAAGCCCTATCAATGTATTATATCTCCTACAGACTACTAAAGGGTAATCTGTGTCTGGCCTACAGGGAATTCTTCAATCTGGCCAAGGTCGAAATGTTATACTTTGTTAGTGCAAACTGCATGAGGGTCAATTGTTCTAAGGAATTTCACTGAGCTTCTGACATAATAAATCATGTTGCAGAGATAGATACAACTCTCAGACACTTCCCCTTCTCTGGAACAAGCTTCCCAGTCACTTAAACCAAAGACCTTGCCTGACCCTCTTCAAGTGCAACCTAGTGCAATGGTTGGCGAATCATGATTACACTCCTGCTGTTGCAGCCATGTCCCTCATGGATAGAGGCAGTTGGTATTATATAACATAGCATAGGCTCATACCTGTGAGTACATCAGTCACATAGCTATGTAAAATTGTAAAACACATGTTACTCATGGCTAGGATCTTATGGGATGTTGAGACTTTAGCCTAGTACTCTCCTATGCACCTATAAATCTATGATGTACAATTGTATCCCAGGAACAGCTATAGTGTGACTGTACAGCATCATGGACATACCAGTACATCATGTCAGTATTGCCACTTGATAGTTTGCATGAACAGTTATGCATGCATGTCTGAATTTCATGGTAGTGTAAAAGTTTCCATGGCAATGTCAGGGTGGCAGTGATCGTGTGACACATGTCTTGGGTTTGACATGTGCTGATATAAAGTGTGCTTCATTTATCATTTGGTATGTGAATACTATCACACTGACAGTGCCCTTACTCATTGATGCTACACTTTGCTCTGCTGTAGTTTCTGTGTACATGGGCATACTGATCCATTGCCATCAGTCTCATGTCCCACATATTGCTGTACCATTCGTTATAAGTGATCACTTCTTAATTCATGCACCAGTTGCAGACACTGCAGACTATATCCTTTGTATTACCTGTTGCAGATGTATGGAATATACAGCATGTGTGGGGAGTCTACTGATAATAGTGTGTTGTTTTTAATTGTTGTTATCCATATGGCCGATACCTATGTCTTCTGGGCTGATTTGCTCAAGTGTATTACTTCTACAACAGTGAACTTCCACACATATTTTTGGTCATACATAAGTATTCTTTGGGATGCATAACCATTAGGAGTTGACAGTGCAGACTTCCCTTCAAGATGTTCTACAAGATGAATGTATGATACGTCTTCCAGTGATGCACCCAGTAAATGCAGAGCTTACTGACAAAATTGATGGCATAGGTTACATTCTTGTAAGTGTGGATTGTGGCATATGTGTCATACAAACCACTCATCTATCCAGGATTGCTCCTAATTTAAAATACAGGTGTAACAGGGTCTCTCTTAACACAGTAAAAAATCGGTCATTTTTGAGGAGGGTGTGTTTGATTCCCCTTATAGATTGATGACAAATCATTGCAGTTGTACAAGTGTGTTCATGCAGAGCATATATAATAACTCACAATCACATATTTTATGCCAATGTCACAATTTAATGGTCATATTATTCTGATACTATCCAAGATTGTGCCTGTTTCTGTCTATTGTTGTCCATAAACCTGTTGTTATATTTCCGGATTGGTTGAGACCTATGGTGACATTTCAGTCATATTCAAGCAAGTCAGTTTGCACACCTTCATAATATGCACATACCCCTATTGTATATTTCGTCCTTCCTAAATGTTCTTTCCAGTGATAATGTCATGTTGCTTATATCACAACTAGTCATCTCTATTGATATGTAACCTTGTGTGACAGTCACATAATATACAAAAACTGTGTGATGATATGTATATACCTGCACAAGAGGTATAAATACCGATATGTACTGTATTATGTACATATGTTATTAATTTTCATGCTACTGACTTGCCTTTGGAGGGTATGTACATTGACATGTTCTTATCTAGTGTATATCATCATGTTTCATGTGTTCTCTTCCTCTTTCTTCATTCCCATCATTCATGTCTGAGGCCCTTTTCAACTCCACACTTCCCTAGACTAGTGTATTTATACTGCATTGTATGTACCCTTGATGATCACCACAAAACCTTTATCTCAGTATGCAAAATATATGTTGTAGTCTACATTGCACTGAGTACACTTTTCTATAATGTGTTATTACTGCATTTATCACATTAATTTTAGCCCAGATAGTCATTGTGGCTGTTTGCGCAATCTCGCAGAACATGTTTGCCTGTAGGTAAACATCTCTGCTTGTATTATATGCCTTCATGCTGCTTGTACAGTTATCTTGCTGGCAACACTGTTGCTGGAGACAAAACATCACTTGTATCCATGTAAACGAAACGAGTGGCATGCATACGCAATTAGTGCTGCTGTTCATTGCACAAAAATGTAAACTCCATTTAGGCTTCGGGAATAGAATACACAGAGTTTAGTGAATCCCTTCTTTTGTCTTTTATGCTAAATGGAGGTAAAATATACTGTCTAACCAGAACTAGTGTTACTTTATGATATTTTCTGTACAATTCATGTAGAAAAGTACATTGAATGTGAGGAAATCTTTATTTTGGATATATACTGCTGGGATGTGTGCTAATTATAAGGAATAATGATATGCTCATAGGTGCATAGGATGGTACTAGGCTATTGGCCTGGAGGCCATTATAAGTCTATCCAAGAATTTGGCCCATGTTCTCTCAAAGTCAGCACCTGTTTCCCCTGCCCAGCAGGGACACAGGTGGGATCCCAAGGGGTGTATTTTCTGTTTCACATCCAGTCATCCAGGTTTATTTTAAAGAGGGCTAGAGAGGTACTCTGCTTAACATGGAGAGGGAGTCTATTCCACAGATGGGGGAGTCTTTGGGATACAAGTCTATCCCACCAACAAGTTCTATTAATGTCTCAGACCAATACAAAATGCTGCACTAGAACACAACAGAGTCTTTAATAAAACAAAGTTTCCAGTGCTTTCATTCCAATTGAAAAGAAACTTCATCAGAAACAATGTGATCTCTACTTCCTTCCTTTTATACACTTAAAAAAGGTGCCAAAAAATAAAAAAATGGCAAAAATTTAAAGGTATGCACACATTAAAAAATCAGTACTATTCCCAAACTTCCTGCATCAACTATATATTCATGCTAAACACCAACACCATTGTAAAGACATAAAATAGCTTGTATGATCAATTAAACTATTTTAAAAAACATTTTAGAAAAGTAATTCCTATGACAGGCAGTCTGACTTAATCTTCAAAATAGGCTTGATAGATATTACGTCAATAATACCTGGTGAGGCAGTGGCATTTAATAAAAAGTGCCAGTGAAGCTCCCTCTTCTCAACAAAGGTTTCCCAGTCACCAACTCTTTCATGGCATTAGACCTTATCTAAAATGGTAAACCCACATTTCTTAAAATCCTTGCACACCAAAGAATGCATTATGGTAAACCCACATTTCTTAAAATCCTTGCAGACCAAAGAATGCTTGTAAAGGGCATTACAAGAGTTGGCGTTACCAACTGCATATGCGCTCACAGATTCTTGTCTGCAAAGGTCCAATAGTCTTTCCTGCATAGAATGCTAGACATGATGTAAATCTAGTACAGGTACTGAAAAAGTTTCATCTTATGCTGGGGTATGTACCAAAAGTTCAAACACCAATTTCATTGATGCAAATGCTGCTTCCCGTTCTAGGGAAAGTTTTAACATTCAGGACTGGTTTACCCCAAATCATTTGTTTAAGGAAGAAATAGTCCAGAGGTCTGAGAAGAACAATAGACAGTACAATGATTGTGAACTTACATTTGAAGCAAGAATTAACAAATTTGTAGCATTATTCGAGCTTCTAATATGAACCCGAGAAAAGCATGAGGTAATGGTGTTATAATAATAGAAAACCCAAATTTTACAACCTTACTACTGAGGAGAGGGAATTGTTAAACAAATTTGCCAATGATAAAAGTTTGCGCATCATGAAACCTGATAAAGGTGGGGGATTGGCCATAATGGACAAACATTGTTATTCCTCCAAAATGTTGACTTATTTACATAATGGAACATTTTTTATCGCGGTTTCATGGAATGTAATCAACATTGTTTACAACACTATTGATTTGATTTTGGAGGACATTTTTGTGACATTTGATTTACCTATGACCACTCTGGAATTTTTAGTAGTGAAGAAGCCTAGGATTCCAGCAATTATTGAAATTCCTAAGATCCATAAATCAATATTTGACCCCTCCTTAAGACCCATTTTAGCTCCTCCTTGGTCTAAAATGAAGTAGTTGGCCAAATTTGTTGACTTTAATCTTAAATCATTTACAGTGGATAAGCAACATATACTGAAGGACTTTTGACATTTTCTTGAGAGTATGTCTAAAGCCATGTTTTTACCAGAGGCCCTCTTTGTTACAATAGACGTTGAAGACTTATTTTCTGTCATCCCCCATGAGGAGGGATTGGACTGGTTTCATCAGGCAATGGTAAGGGGCACATATTTGAGTGACACTGAAGTTAGATTGATCCTCCAGTATATGGAGCTTGCTCTGGCTAGCAACTCTGCATACTACGAAGGTGAATATTACAAGCAACACAGAGGTGTGGCCATGGGGGCAGCTTCAGCTCCCATATTTGCCAACATGGTATTATGGTTCTGCGAGACCTCCATGTTTTAGGTTCACCTTTTTCTTCTATGATTGGAGTTTATCTCAGGTACCTGAATGATATTTTTATTTAATGGAAGGGCAGTTCAGAGGAATCAAAGTCTTTTATGGAGTTTTTTAACCTCTCCACTGACTTCCTAGAATTTATCCACCAATGGAACTCATATTCTATTGATTTTCTTGAAATCACATTGTATAAAAATTTTGAGGAACAAAGATACGAGTCCAACATTTTCAGGAAAAACACTTTTTCAAATGCCTATTTGCATTTCAGTAGTCAACACCCTGCATGGCAGAAAAAGAATTTGGTGAAAGTTCAATTGATCAGGCTTAGTAGATTAGCTTATGATGACACCAACTTCCAAGGTGAAACTATCAAACTTTGTGAAATGTTTAAAAGACGGAGCTACCCAGAGGACATGTGGGCAATATTAATAGTTTTGTGATAGAGCATAGAAATTCTCGATATGGCTCCATTATATGACATCCTGGATCTGAGTCAGAATAAATACAATGATAAAAGTCCAGATAACCCTTCACATGTGTTGGTCCTGCAATACAGCAAATACATCCATTCTTTGAAAAGTTCCATCAAAACACACTGGAGTACTGTTTTTGGATGCCTCGGGTTCACCAACTGGTCGGGGCAACAACCTAGATTTGTTTTTAAAAATAACAAAAATTTCAAAACCATCCTAGAAGCAGGTAGGAGTTATGACAATGTTTCCACCAAAGGTTGGGGCATGAAGTGGTGCAGAACCTGCAAACAGTGTAGATTTATTTTTGAAGGCTGTAGTTTTTATGTGGAAGATTTTTCCTAGATTGATTACAGTCAAGGTCAGATTTGATTGCAATACTAAGGGTGTTGCATATATAGCCTTCTGTCTATCGCATCCAGAATTCTATGTAGCAAAGAGTATTGGACCTTTGCAGACAAAAATCTATCAAGACGTGTATGCAATTGGTAAACAAACTCTTGTAATGCCCTTTAGAAGCATCTTTGGTGTGCAAGGATTTTAAGAAATTTGGCTTTACCATTTTAGAGTAGGTGGAACATCTGGAAACAGGTGGTGACTGGAAAACCTTTGTTGAGAAGATGGAAATTCACTGAAAGCTTTTAATAAATGCCATTGCCCCACCAGGTATTAATGACATAATATCTATCAGTCCTATTGTGAAGATTAAGTCAGACTGCCTTTCATATGACTTGCTTTTCTAAAATGTTTTTAAATAGTTTAATTGATGATACAAGCTATTTTACTTGTTTATTGTTTACTAATTTTTACCGCATCTACTATTATGTTTATTTTATAAAATATTTACTTTTTTATGCAATATTTACTTTTATATTTAATGGTGTTGTTGTTTAGGATGCATATATATTTGATGCAGGAAGTTTGGGAATTGTACTTCACATTTTTTAATGTGTGTATACCTTTAAAATTTTCCAGTGGTTTTTGGCGACTTTTTTAAGTGTATAAAAAGAAGGAAGTAGAGATCACATTGTTTCTGATGAAGTTTCTTTTCAACTGGAACAAAAGTGCCAAAAACTTTGTCTAATTAAAGACTGTTGTGTTCTAGTGCAGCATTTTTTTTATTTTTCTTTGAGTTTAACAATGTCACAGACCAGGTTAAGGCCTTCCATGCGGGTTGAATGAATGGAGTTTGAGATACGGATATGCAGCAACTCCATCAAGGCTCGGTCTGAGATGGCTCTGTATGCCAGACACAGGTCACTTATGAACAGTTTGTAAGAGACTGAGTAGAGGGATAGGGCTTTTAGCCTATCTGTAGAGGATAAGTGTTTGAGACCCTGGGTTTTCCTGGTCAGGAACCTTTGTGGTCTCTCCAGCTGCTGCATGTGCTTGGCAAGGTACATGATGAAGGGGGCATTGTACTCAGTATTGAGTCTGTTGAGGAAGTGGTACAGAGATGTTATGACCTCCTTGTTCCTGGATGAAATGCCCTTACTTTTGTGGTGGGCCATGTCTGACCCCTTTCTTATTTGCAATGGTGATGGACAGGTTGACATACAAGATCAGACAGGAGTCCCCGTGGACTATGATGTTTGCAGATGTCATTGTTATCTTTAGTGAAAGTAGGGAACAGGTGGAGGAGACCCTGGAGAGATGGAGATATGCTCTAGAGAGAAGAGGAATGAAGGTCAGCAGGACTAAGAATATATGTGTGTCAATGAGAGGGAGGATAGAGGAATGGTGAGGATGCAAAGGAGTAGAGGTGGCGAAGGTGGATACGTTTAAATACTTGAGGTCAAGAGTTCAGAGTAATGGTGAGTGTGGAAGAGAGGTGAAGAAGAGAGTACAGGCAGGATGGAGTGGGTGAAGAGGAGTGTCAGGAGTGATTTGTGACAGATGAGTACCAGTAAGTGTAAAAGGGAAGGTCTACAAGAGGGTAGTGAGACCAACAATGTTATCTGGGTTGGAGACAGTGGCATTAACATAAAGGCAGGAGTTTGAGCTGGATGTGGCAGAGTTGCAGATGTTAAGATTTGCACTGAGTGTGATGAGGGTGGACAGAATTAGGAATAAGTATATTAGAGGGTCAGCCCAGGTTGGAAGATTTGGAGACAAAGCCAGAAAGGCAAGATTACACTGGTTTGGACATGTGCTGAGGAGGGATGCTGAGTATATTGGGAAAAAGATGCTAAGGATGAAGCTACCAGGTAACAGGAAAATTGGAAGGCCTAAGATAAGGTTTACGGATGTGGTGAGAGAGGACATGCAGGTGGTTGGTGTGGCAGAGCAAGATGCAGAGGACAGGAAGAAATGGAAACAGATGATCCACTGTGGTGATGCCTAACGGGAACAGCAGAAAGAAGAAGATGATGATGATGATGATGTAGAAAGTCTTCCATGCAATGGAGGCAACATGGTGGGCAAAAGTCAGGTTGCTATCAACCTGGGTACACAAGTCATTCACAACTGATTACGTGCTTAGTACGTTTTTACTAATGTGATAATTAGTGGGGATGCCATATTCCCCAAAGGGGATAATGATGCATTTCTTGGCATTCAGTTTGTGGCCATACTTCTGGCACTGGTCATTAGTTTGGATAAGGCCCTCTTAGAGGATGTTCACATCACTAGGGGAATTTAAGGCAGCACCCAGCTTGCAGTCATCTGCAAACTTGGTCAGCCACAGACCACTGGTTTTGGCTTGCACCTCAGAAAAGTATATCCCAAACAATAGAGGCTCCAAGACTGATCCTTGGGATACACTGCTAATTACATGTCTACTACTACAGGTGGCTTCCACTATTTTGACAGACTAGGTTCTATCAGTGTGCCAGTTAGCTACCCAACTGGTAAAATACATAACATACATCTTTAAATCTCCTTCTTGGCGTGTGGCTGCTGAGCGTTCTTTTTCCCCTAGCCTAACTTTATATTTACCATTTGTGCAAACTACTTTTACCTAATTTTCCTACTTCCTGTTGGGCCCTGCTGGACTTCAAAGACCAACTATATTCTTCTATCACACCCTGCTTGTGTCTCTCCTTACCTGGGTATCCAAAGTATACCGTGGACAGAATCTCCAAGACTAAGAGTTTGTGCAAACTACTTTTACCTAATTTTCCTACTTCCTGTTGGGCCCTGCTGGACTTCAAAGACCAACTATATTCTCCTATCACACCCTGCTTATGTCTCTGCTTACCTGGGTATCCAAAGTATCCCCTGGACAGAATCTCCAAGACAAACTAAGATTGTATGTTAATTAAGGTTCTATTATCTCTACTTGTATGGATTAATGTTATGATACTTGCTAGGTGTCTAGTTTAAACCGCCAGAACAACCAGCAGCCATACCCCCTCCAGTTGCATACTTGTACTCTGCATCCACCCTTACCAAATTCACCCCAGCCTTTGTAGTATTTCCAACACCCTCAAGCCCTTCCCTTCTGAATTCTTTTCCACTTCCTGCCTTCTACTGTGATCTCCAATCACTTTTACTACAGGTTTTGATCACTAGAGGGCAGTCTTCACCCACCTCTGATTTACTTATTATTTCTTTCAACTTTCTATAGTTGACAAACCATAGTATTTTGCCCCCTCTTCTTCACCTCTAGCCCTATACTAGCCTTTTTCTCCTTACAACCTCTCATTCTTCCTATCCTTACACCCACAACCTCTGCCTTCCTTACTTACCTTCTCCTGTTCTTAGCATCCACTATACTGATTGTTTTTCTTGTCTTCCTGTTGCGTCCTTGTACTTGCATACTTGTACTCTGCATCCACCCTTACCAAATTCACCCCGGCCTTTGTAGTATTTCCAACACCCTCAAGCCCTTCCCTTCTGAATTATTTTCCACTTCCAGCCTTCTACTGTGATCTCCAATCACTGTTACTACAGGTTTTGATCACTAGAGGGCAGTCTTCACCCACCTCTGAGTTACTTATTATTTCTTTCAACTTTCTATAGTTGACAAACCATAGTATTTTGCCCCTCTTCTTCACCTCTAGCCCTATACTAGCCTTTTTCTCCTTACAACCTCTCATTCTTCCTATCCTTACACCCACAACCTCTGCCTTCCTTACTTACCTTCTCCTGTTCTTACCGTCCACTATACTGATTGTTTTTCTCATCTTCCTGCTGCATCCTCCCTTTGTGTCTGCCCTGCTCCATTCGTCCTTTGGGCTCACTCTGCTCCCCTACCCCCAAATCCCACCCCTACCCAACACTCCAACTTTTATACTTACATCTCTCCTCCCCCTTACCTCCAACCAATCCCATCTCTACTCCACCCCTCACCTCCAACCAATCCATCCCTCACCTCCAACCAATCCCATCTCTTCTCCTCCCCTAAACAGCAATTGAATATTCACTCCCGCTCTGTCCTATATCTTCCTGTTCTCTCTATCACTCCTCCCTCTTACCTGAAAACACCCCTACAACATCCTGACACTTCCCTCTTACCCTAAAAATTACCCTAAAACACCCCTACAACATCCTGACACTTCCCTTTATACCTAAATCTAACAATGAAGATATCACCACTTCCACAAACTCTCTTCAGCCACTCTATAACTACTCTTCTCCTACTAACTGCTTTCTCTGCTACTTCTTTTTCCTCTTACAAACTTCCTCCCCCCTCTTATTCCCCCACCTCCACTATCCTCCACCAGCTCCACCCCTTCTCATCCCACATTCACACTATATCCCCCTGCCCAATTCAACCAAACCCATTTCACTATTTCAAACTCAAACTGCTACCCTACTCTATTAAACTCCATACTCCCAAAGGAAAAATGTTCTTTCTACAAACTACTATAAGTAATTCAAAGATCCTGTTCCCCTCTTCCTCTAACCTGCTTTTCCTAGCAGGAGACTTACACCCCAACCCTGGTCCTCAGACAACTACTAACTTTTCTTCCCTTACCTCACCCAATACCTCCAACCACAAATTCCTTAAGCTAGTTACAATCAATACCCAGAATTTAAAAAATAAAATGGCTCTCTTCCATGCCTGGCTTAACCATACTCTTCCAGACATAGTATCACTCTCTGAGACATGGCTAAAGCCCCACATCACTGACTCTGAGATCCTTCCCACTGGCTTTCAAGCACTCAGATGTGACCGCCAAAACAAAAAAGGAGGCGGAGTAGCATTAATCTATAACAGCCTGCTTAACCTCATTCCTTACCAAAACCCCATTCCTCAATTTAGCAATGCTGAAATGGTCATGGGGATACTCAAAATGAATAATTATAAAAGTATTTGCATTATAAGCATCTACATTCCCCCTGGAAGTAATATCCCTACTCTTGAAAACATTCTACTATGGTCCTCAACTAATATTAAACTAGAGACATACATATTAGGAGATGTGAATATAGATTGGAAAAAAAATTAATAACAATAATCCCTCTTTATCTATTAATCTACTCAACTTCACTCAACTAATAAACGGCATTGCCAGACCTAATAGAATCAACCCCCCAGGGTCCACTTTGGACTGGATCTTAGCCTCCCACCCAAATAAGATATCACACTCTGCTATCCTCCCAGACACTATGAGGGACCATCTCCCAGCTTTCATACTCTGTGCTACCCACTCCTCCCCTCATCAACACCAATTTACCTATACTAGTAATATCAAAAATTCAACCCTTCTATATTCTCAGAAACACTTAAACAAACAAACTGGGACAATCTAAAATCTCTTCCTATAGATGAAGCCGTACATTTCTTTAATAAAACCTTCCTAGACATTCTAAATGCCCAAGCACCTCCTAGAACAAAGTGAATAAAACCTTACTCTGCCCCATGGCTAACTAAAGACACTAAACCACTTATGCAACAAAGAGACAAGACTTGGAAACTTTATAATCAGAAAAAAACTCCCTGACACCCTCCTCAAATACAAGCAACTCCGTAACCTAACCAAAAAGCTTATTACAAAAGACAAAAAAATCCTACTACATTAAAGTACAGCCTACCCATTCAAAAAACCCAAAACAATTCTGGAACTCCATAAACTCTCTTCTGCACCCAGGTACAAAAAACAATCCCTGTCCTGATAATAATATAACAGACACAGAAATTACCATCCTATTCAACTCCTTCTTTACCAACTCCATAGCTGAACTCACTAAGACCTTCCCCAATAACATCTCCTCCCCTCCACTCAACCCTACATTCCCTTCCTCCACTCAATCTCCCTCTCCCACCCCTCCTGCTATTTTCCATCCAAAACCCATTTCTATCTCTCACATCAAAAAGCTTCTCACCAAACTCAAGCCTTGCTCCAGTGCCCCTGACAATATCCCCTCACACTATCTAAAGCTTGCTGCAGATGCCATTGCCATCCCCATTAGCATTCTCATTAACCGATCCATTCATGAATCTTACGTCCCCAAATTGTATTGTGCTGCCTATATCCTACCTCTTCAAAAAGGAGGCAAAAACAATAACATCTCTAATTTCTGTCCAATAGCCATTCTCTCCCCAATATTAAAAATTCTAGAAAAATGCATCCACCACCAACTTATGCCCTTCCTTATCAGTAACCACCTTCTTACCCCTACTCAACATGGCTTCCGCCCCATCCATAGTACAATAACCACTCTCCTCTCATTTTTAGACATAATAAACCATGCTCGGGACTCTGGAGAAATTCTATCCGCTGTCCTTCTAGATCTTTCCAAGGCTTTCGACACTGTCTCTCACTCCCACCTTCTAACTCACCTGTCTAACCTCAATCTCGATCAGCACTCGCTTACCTGGTTTAAAAGTTATCTTTCTGACAGATCCCAGGCTGTGAAATGGAAAACTAGTACCTCAGTCTTCCTTCCTACCCCAACCGGGGTTCCCCCAGGGTTCAATACTCGGTCCAATGCTCTTCAATATATTTATTAATTATTTCCATGCAGCCATTCCCAACACTAAAATAGTGCAGTATGCAGATTACTCTACTTTAATCTGCTCTGCTCCTAATTTTCTGCTCTCCAAGCAATTACCCAATCTGCCTTTATAGCCACTGAGAACTAGATGTTTCAAAACTACCTCTCCCTTAAAGCTAATAAATCCAAAATCCTACTTTTCTCTCCCTCTAAAAACCTACAATTTGACAAACAATCTTTCAATATTGCCAGTAATGCCAACTCCATAATAGAAGTTGTCCCCTTTGCTAAACTTCTCGGTGTTATTATCAGCGAACACCAAAAATTCGATACTCATGTCCAATTAAATATAAAAAAAACATCAAAAACTTGGGTTACTATATAGAAACTCTCACTTCCTCTCTCCCTCTACCAGGCAAACTCTTGCCACTACTTACTTACTACCATCACTACTATACGGTGCCCCTCTTCGAACCAAACTTGCTTCCTCCATCTCCTCAAAACTAGAAATCTGTTGCAACAAAATCTCCAAATTTGCTACTAAATCTAAACACTCCTCCCACCATTGCTCTTCCCTACACATTATAAAATGGCTAGAGCTTCCCAACTACCTCGATTACCTCCAACTCACTACAGCCCACAAATTAATCTTTAAACCTACTGCAAGCCCTGCTCTAGCATACATCCTTCCTTCCCCTATGATCTGCACAACAAAATCAACTTTCTATTCACAAACGAAAACTCCCGCTGGCCAGTCTCTGCTATCCTATTCCTTAGCAAAAAAAATGGAACTCTCTTCCCCCCTCGCTAAGAATCTCCAATAACCTTGAACTCTTCAAATCCCAGCTCCATTCTCATCTTTCCCATAATTAGAAATTTAATTGCTCTCTGCCCCCCTAATCCTAATAAACTCATTCCTACTTGTTCTTCATTAAATACTTCTTCACCTTGCTATTCTGCCCAACAGCTTCCCCTTGATATTTCTAACATAACTTATAAACCTTTAATGTATATAGTGTAAATACTATACATAGCCTTCTTTCTGTACTCTCTCTCCCTATATACTTCTTCCTTCTAAACCTATATTACATTTGACTAACTAATGACTCTAACATTCTACAAATTGTGTCCAACACTCTTCTACTAACTTTACCCTCCTTCCCCCTTCTATTACCCCCTATTGCTTTCTTCTCACATATGTTCTTCTTTCTAATAAACAATTTTCTCTTGCTTCACTACTCAACTGCCTCTCTCTCCTTCCTCCACTTTTAGGTATTTATTCCTACTACTCTGCATACTTTCCACTACCCATCTTCCTTACCATGCATGTTCGTTATGAACTATCCTCAAGTCTCCTATACTCCACTTATTGCACTGCATTTTTGCTACATCTCACTGTATCATCTTACAACTTTGTTTAAAATATTATATAATACTAGGTTTTATTCATAACTGCATTTTATTATACTTTTTATCGTATTTTTATTGTATTTTTTATTGTATCTTTGTAATTTTGGAGCTTTTCTCCCCGGACCGCCACTGAAAATGGGCTCCTTGAGCCCAGTGGACCACCCCGGTTATCAAACTGGAAATAAAATAAAATAAAAATACAGGTTGATGCCTAGCTGGGAGAGTTTATCTAATATGCCTGAGTGGGGGATAGTGCCGAAGGCTTTGGCTAGGTCAAGGTAGGCAGTGTGCACCATCTTCCCCTCGTCCATGGCTTTGGTGACTGTTTCGAAGAAGTCAACCAAGTTTAATATGCATGATCTCCCTTTGACAAAACTAAACTATGTGGGGTCAAATGTTTGGAGGTCGCCAATGTCATTGTTTATAAAGGCATGAAAATGCATTCCATGGCCTAGCAGATCAGGCTAGTTATGCTGATGGGCCAATAACTGCCTGAGTCAGTGGATGCTCCATCTTTGTGTAGAGAGATGACAGTGGCTGACCTTGATTCAGCTGAGATGAAGCTGGTGCTGAGGCTTTGGTTGAATAGGGTGCCTAATGGAGCTGAGAGCTCATGCCTGAGTTCATGTAGGATACAGCCAGATGTGTTATCTAGTCCCATGGAGACTGCATTTTTTTGCCTTTGAGAGGGCATTAAAGACCTGCTCCCTGGTAATAAGGGGAGGTGGGCAGGTGCTGAGGATGTCCCGGTTTACTGATAGGGGACAGGGGGTGAAGTTTTCACTGTACCTGTCTGCCAGCAGGTTGGCTATATCTATGGCATTTGTGTATGTGGTGATATTGGCTACCAGGTCAGAGCAGATTTGGGTGTTACCTTTGAGATTGTGGACATATGTGAATAAGGCCTTATGATTGTCCTTAGTGGATGATGCCAATCTGAACTCAAAGTTAGCCTTAGAACATTTCACTAGTGACCTTATTTGCTTGTTCAGACAAAGGAGAAATTATTTCCAATTTGGCACATGTTGCTTCTTGGTCCTGCACAGCAATTTTTCTCCTTTCATTATAGAGTTTGCATATTGCTCCTATCCATCAGACAGGTTTACTCTTCCTTGAGGAAGATGATTTGGTCCTGTCAGGCATTGCAGTGTACATACAGCTATGTAGGTGACCATATAGTTTTTTGGTGTAGGGTTGGAGATTAGTGCTAGTTCCAACTGAAGTGATAGGGGATGTGAAGCTGCTTATACCTGCTCTGAGGAGAATGTAGTCAGCTTTGGAATTGTTTTTGTTTGACCCTGACAGGGGGGGGGGGGCATCAGGAGAGATGATGACTTCAAAAGTGATCACTTTATGTTCAGATCTTACCAAAGGGGGTGACACTGTAGGGGTGCTACAGTGGTTACTCACATTGTTTAGGACCAGTGCCAGGATATTTTCACCTCTCATTGGGGTGTCAACCAGGTGATCCAATGCACTGGCACTGATAAAGTCAAGGAATATGTGGGCATTCATGTTTGGCCTAGAATAGGTCCTCCACTCTATGGTTGGGTAGTTAAAGTCACCCAGGATAAATTAGAGGGTTGAATCTTGATGGATTCAAGTAAGTCCAGATAAGTGGATTGGGCATCCTGAGTCATGGTTGGGGGTCTGTAGCTAGCTATGATTTGAATAGGTGTTTTGTCAATAGTTAACTGCACTTGGAATGTCTCCTGTGTGTCATATCATTTGACTAGTCTGGAAGTGTGTACGTCTTTGACAAATATTGAAACTCCACCTCCTTTGGCTTTGTAGTCCTCCATTTGGGGTCTGAAAGTATAGTAAGATGAGTAACCCAGTAAGGTCGAGGTGCTCTCTACAGCTTTGAACCAGGTTTCAGTGATTGCACAAATGTCAGCATCTTGCATGGCAAGGAATGCTTGCAATGAGTGCAGTTTCATGCTAAGACACATAGCGTTTAGAAGCATGACCTTTAAATTTTGTTTAGAAGAATTTTTCATGTTGGTAATTTTGTGGTCATGACTTTTAACTAAAGAAGGCACTATGGGGGAGGCAAGAGCCTTTGCCAGAAGCCTGAAGCCCAGAAAGACAGATAAAGGTTATCTGTGACAAAGCATCCTGGTCTGTCTAATATGTTCTCCCAGGCTGTCAAGTACTGGATCCCCTTGGAATGACACCAGAAACTAAGCCAATTGTTAAAGTCAATAATTTTCTGTTTGTATTGAGGCATCATTCTGGGTGATGGTAGGATACTGCTTAAGGCTGGACATACCTGCCTGTGACACATATTCAGCAAGCTCAATCATCTCTGTCTTCATATAAGAGACTTGAGTGCATACCTGATATGGTGGATTCTAGCACCTGGCAAGCAACTTACTGTGACTTTATCCTTGCATAGCCTGGTGAGGGACACATCTGTGTATCACGATAGAGTCTCCTATGACTAGTATGTTGGGTTTTTGGCTGGGCCTTAGAGGCTGTGAGACAAAGATGTGTGTACTATACGTGATGCTCAGTGCTGTGGGTTGTGATGTGCATGTGTGTTTTTGCTTTGGAGGTCTCTTTTGTTTAGGTATGTTTTAGTTGAGAACCCCCATATATGAAGGAGTGTGTTGTACAGATGTGGGTGGTGTTAGAGGTGTGGTGTTTTTAGAGTTTGTGCAAACAACCTTTTCAGTGCCAGATGTACTGGCTTGTGACTGAGACAACAAGGATTCTAGGCTCTTAATGTAATTGCATCTCTCACATACCGTGTTCCGAGTTGGTAGCAGTAGTGGGTTGTCTGTGTACATAAGGCAGTTGTTACACTGTCTCAGGATGCCCATATCAACCAGGCTAGCAGGGAAACCATACAAAAGTGTCTGCCTGTGGTTATCAGAATCTGTGGTAGAGAGGTCAGGGATATTAGAGTATGTACTATCTGAGGACAGTACCTATAGGTATGAGTAGGGCTGGATAAAATCAATACAGTAGCTGCAGGTGAGGGCCCCAATTACACAGGAATGCTGGAAAGGGAAAATGCAATTGAGGTACCTTGCAAAGAGTTAAAACAGTGCAGCAGCAGTGTGCGATGGGCAAACAAGCACAAGCCCATACAAAGCTGGGTTTAAATACCACACAAATGAAAGTAAAATAGAAACACTGAAATTGACCAATCAACCTTTGCCCCTGAGCACTTAGCTCAACACCCTGTGCCAGACCAGTTCCAACCAGTTCACTTACTCCAACTAAGTGCAGACAGAGCCCGGTCAACACAAGATGGTTTGGCAGGAAACACAGGAATCACACAAACAGATCTGGATACAGCAAAACCTGTAATCAGACTGTGCTAAAGATATTTAAACTCTGTTTAGGTTGATTTAACACAGGAGAACAGATACACACTTAATTGTATTATTATTTATTATTTATTTATTGACATTTGGCAACTGGGAAAGTCCACTGGAACAGAAACCCAGTTTCAGTGGAGGCCCAGGGATAAAAGCTCAAATAAAAGTAAAAAAAACATCATATCATATGAGCAGTTGCATACAGAGTATAAGGAACATCACTTGCAGTTACAATTTTACACCAGTTATCAGTTACCAGTTCAAGTAAACATCATACATATCAACAAGTATTTATAGACATTTAAGGCAGTTACAATATGGAAACTATAAGCAGTTTTGTACAGGCATGTATAAACAACATTCACATCTCTCTCTCTTTTTTTTGGTCCATAAAGCTGCTACAAGTGCAGAGTAAAGTAGCATGTAGAATAATAGGCCCTAGAGGTATAGTAAAAGAAAAATTTAGGGACCAAAAACAAAGATGCATGAGTTAAAGGACATTATTTGATGGAGACTAGTGACAGAGACAGTGACCTATTTAAGGAGATTTTGGTGAGTTGTTATAGGAGCATGTTTAATTATTGAGGTAATGGGATTTAAGTGCAGTTTTAAATGCTTTTAAGGAGTCTATATGAGTAATGGAAGAGGGTAGTGAATTCCAAGCTTTGGCAATGATGAAGGAATAGAAGCTTTGCCCAGCACATTTGTTAGGCTTTGATATGTTTAGGAGCTGTTTGCTTGAGGATCTAAGATTATGTGCAAAGGTGTACATATGTAGGATGGTCTGAAGAGAGGGGCAAAATTTAGGGTTATATAGTAGTTTCTGGGTAAGTGTTAGTTGGGTGTATTGTAGATAGTGGAAGAAGTCGAGCCAGTTTATACTTTTTAAGGCAAAACAATGATGAGTTTGAGTTGGCATGTTACACGCAAAGTTTGGTATTTAAATATAAAAGTAGGAAACAAGAGCACACTGATTTAAACACATGAATCAATTAACCAATAAAAAAGCTCAAACTGAGCCCTGTTCCAGCAGTCTTCAATCAGACAAGTTCTAACTACACACTCCTGCCACTAGGGTGCAAGGGAACTCTCTCCAAAAGAAGATGGCCTGGATTAGTGCTCAAGTTATACAAACAGAGCTAGATTCAGCAGGTCTGAATCTAGTCTATGCTACAGCAAAGAAGACACACCAAGTTTAGAAAGAAACAGTTCAAATAAGCAAGCACAGTAAGTTTTCAACCAGCAATTTCAAGCTCAGAAAGGCAGAATCTATCCTCTACTGCCACAAGAAAGTAGACCACAAACCTTCTTAATGTAAAATAACTGGCTGAAACCCAAGTGCTTAAACCAGAAATAAGACACATTTAGAATAACAGACACTAAGCCTTCAGCCAGCAGTTCCCAACTTAGAAGGATGTAGGCTACTTTTCCTACCACAAGAGTGTAGACCACAAACCTTCTTTATGTAAAACAACTGGCCTGAAGCCCAAGTGCTTAAACCAAAAGGCTTAGAATAACAGTTACAATTTAATCAGGCTACTGACAACCAGTAATAACTGCAGCAGAATAAATGCAATTGAGTGCTTTTAAAAACAAGTAGTAAAAGCAAAATAAAGTAATAAGCTAGGAAGTAACACAAATACAGTAAAAGATGAATAAAGGGCAATTTTTTTAGGTTAAGTGGGAAGGGATGAAACAAGATAATTCAAGGTTAAGAAACTAAGGGGGTGGGCCTTCCTAAATTATCTCTCTTTACTCAGTAGAATGAGCTGATGAGATTGGACTGGGAGGAGTGTCCAAAATGAGATTTATGGTAGGGGTGGCCAACTGAAAAGCCACAAAATTTGAGTCAGAGATGAGTGACATTCAGAGTAATGCAAACCACATAAACACTTCAGGTAAATACATATATTTCTAAGTAAAAAGCAATACTGTTTCTCAGCTCCCCTACTTATTAACTGATGCTATTCACAGTTTGCAAAGGAATTATTTCATAACTTTTTTTAGCTGACCATAGCCAAGAACTCTTAAAACTCCATCATAACAGAAACATTAAAACAAAACAAATGTAATACTAGAATAAGATACAAAACAGTAGTGATCAAACCTTAAATGAAGAGCTTCAATTCAAAATTAAATGCAGTCAGAAATGAGTGATATACCAGAGCAATGCAAACCACACAAACACTTCAGCAAAATACAGATATTTATAAATAAAAGCAATGCTGTTTCTCAACCCCCCCCTTCCACTAATTAACTGATGCTAATCACAGTTTGCAAATTAATTATTTGGTAACTTTTTTAACTGACCCTAGCCAAGAACTCTTAAATCTCCAACAGAACAGAAAACTTAAAATAAAACAAATGTAATACTAGAATAAGATACAAAATAGAAGTGATCAAACCTTAAATAAAGAGCTTTAAATCAAAATTAAATGCAGTCAGAGATGAGTGATATTCACAACAATGCCAGTCCCACAAACACTTCAGCTAAATATGTACTGTGTACTGTTAGAGTTTATATTACAAAGTTTATATCTCCTGATTTGCTCTTCCCTCTTTTTTCATTTGTAAATAAGACTCAAAATCTTTAAATTTCTTCACCTGAGTTAACTGGTTCCCCCTCCCCTTACCTACAGAGGGCATTCTAATATTTTGTATGACAGAAGCAGGAGATCTGAATTGGAGGTACTATTTCTATCCCAACCCCTTCTCTCTCCATAGAGAATTACTGCAGTGCATACTGCAGGTCACAGCTAGATGAAATAAATAGGACAATGACAAAGATGTCACCCTCACATCCAAAGACTAGGTAGTCTCCATGCCTTGGTTGCACCTTAATATCTCTTCATGAAAGTGAAAAATATGAAGGGAAAACATTCTTGATGGATTCCTATACACACATTTAATTTTTACAGTTGTGCAGTGCATGTGAATACAATTTTTATTCATTTAATACTGTAACCAGATAGCACACACTAGCTGTCTTGATACTCCATTTAGTTGTAGCACTTCTCAGAAGATGTTTCAAAATACATTGACAAAAGCTTTCTATAAATCCATAAAACACATGTAGGTAGCCTTAGCAAACTCCCATGATCTTTCCAAATGTAGGTAGCCTTAGCAAACTCCCATGATCTTTCCAATATATAAAAGGAAAGGAGTTGACTCAGTGTTCTATTGCCATGGTAGAGCCCATATTGACCCCCTCCCCAAATCAGAAGTTCAACTGTTTGATGAAGATTCATTTCCAACACTCTGGCATATGCTTCTACAAAAAGAATGATTACTGTGATCCCATCATAATGAAACACACCCTCCTGTACCCCATTAAAAATGAAGATCAGTGTCCTAGTCTGCCAGTTCAGAAGTGTTATCCCAGCCTTTCACACAACACTGAAAAGGCATGCTAGTCATGAAACCCACAACAGAGTCTTGCACCTTTAGCAATCTAAAAAACAACAACAAAAAAAAAAAACAATGAATACTCAAAGAACAACCACAAAAGGCTGAAACACAGAACATCACACTACCTTCAAAAAGTGCTACAGAGGGATAGGTTTTAGAAAGGCAAGCTCTAGCCATTTCAAGGGGCCTAGTCAGCAATAAATTCACACAGACTGCAGAGAGGACAATCTGGAGCTTATCTAAATAATTCTATCTTGATCTGTGATTTATTGATCTTTCCTGTTAAAAAGAAGTGTGACTGTGAAATATAGTGAGCAGAAACTACTGTGTGCATGAACATAAAGGAATTCCAGCTTTTGTCTGATTTTCAGAACTTGTATGGTCAGAACAACTTTACTGTACTTACTTTAGTATTTAGTTGTATATTGCTTGTGTGATTTTTGTCATAGAATTTGATTTGTTTTCTTTGAATTCTATGGTATTGAATTTGATCATTCTTTCCTTTTATAATATTTTATTTGTTTGAAGCTGAATATTGATTCCTTAAATGACTATGCAATTAATGATTTGCTAAAGCATGATTATCTTGTACAATGTAATAAATGCTATGCATATTTAAAGATAACACCTGATAACACTGGCGATCTGTGTTCCTCATTTCAAAAGTTGGATGATTTGTGTACCGTTATTATAAGTAAATCTAGACTTACTGATGATGATTTCATTTGTGTAATTGGCATGGCTCGGAGAACTGTTGTTACATATATTAATGACTGGACTGGTGAGATAAATAATGTTAGGCAAAGAGCAAATAGAACACTTTTAGGAAATTATGTGCGTATTGTCTGTAAAGAACATTCAACACCTGTGAAAGAAGACAATGCTCCTGACAACTTTGCAATTCTGGATGCAGGTATTCAGCAATCTGAGGATTCAGAGAGTTTAGATGGAAATAAAAAAGAAAGAAAGGAAGAAGTTCACAACAAATAACAAGGAAGAAAAATATGCTGATTAATATCTGTAAAATAAAGAGAATATGCACGAAAAAGGACACTGCTTTGTTATGTAACACAGAGATTACAGGGAATGATAACATTTTCTATCAGAAAACATTCAGGCTACAGAAAAATGCATAATTTTTCCAAAAGGGAAGGTAGAAAAAAGAGGCAATGGGCAAGTGAAAAGGAAGAAATCAGATTTGAATGTGGAAGGATTGAATAACAATACTGTAAGCAAAAAAGAGAAAGATGGATGTTGACTACATGGCTCAAGCTGTGGATGTACAAAGCCAGCTGGATGATAATTTAATACACAATGAAAGCAGTGGGATTAGTAAGACTAATGGTGATTTTGATGTCCCTCCTCTTGGCCAGTAATCAGGGAGCCTCAATCCTCACCACTGACACCAATGAGTGACATTCACTTGGAAAAAAATGGATACACACAGTATTTCCAGATGCAGCTCTCTGTGCCAAGCACAATTTCCCTTAATAGCACACAGGGAACACACTTCCATCCTGGGTTGGACCCCCCCTTCTCTCTCTCCCTCTCCCTCTCCCTCTCTGTCTCCAGGCCCCAAATGAGAAACCACACTGACCACTAAGGAGCTCTGTCTCTCTCTTCCAAGTAGCTGACACACACACTCTTTGAGATTTGATTTTCACAACAAAGAAACACACACACACACACACACACACACACACACACACACACACACACACACACACACACACACACACACACCTGGGAAAGGCTGGCACAGATTTAACAGCTATGCCTAGACTATAAGTTAGTCCTACTGCCACCAGCCAGCTACTCTAAGTCTCTTGCAAAGGTACCCAATTATACTGAGTGAAATAGATACAAAAAACAGTGGTAATGTTGACCAAACAGCAAGGTTTTCAGGAGCAGCTGCAGTGTCACCAAATAAACATAAGTATTCTCATAGGTTGAAATATTCTCTAAATGATCAGCCACAATGAAAAATTTAGATATATTTAATATAAAATAATAAAAGAACATGAAAATACTAAATATCTATTTACAATAAACACCAGAGTTTAAATCAAAGGAAATACTATTTTCACACAGATACAGAAAAACAATACTTAATTAGTCTCAATATATTTTTTCTGACTGAGCTAAAGAATTACTGTCTCCTAGTTCATTTACTAGAGCAAGTTAAGATGACATGGTTGAGTATTCCTTCTTTGCCATCTTTCACAAACAGACTGCTGAGTGCTGAGTGATATCTCTCACTAATATCTAAATATCATTTAAGTACTTGCTATAGAATGACATCACATCTGGTCACCTGACTCTGGTTCCCACACTACCCTCCTTTATTAGAAACTTGATCTAGGATCTTGCACATATGTGTCATAACACACACACATAGAGCTTTAGTAAGATGTGTAACAACATCTGGAAGCTGTAAAACAATTTTAATACTTCCACTCTTCCTACAGAGCTACTAAGCCAGCCTTCTCACAGATATTTGTCTCTGGTTGAAGTCAGAACTGTAAGATACAATCTTTATGGCCTAAACCAGGTAATTTAATATCAGACTATTTTTCAAAATTAAATTAAACAACAGGCTGCTAATCCACCAGAAAATAATGTATTTGTCTCAAGTGCCTTGGCCACAAGACCTTCAAGGAGTAACAAAGAACACAAGAAAGACATCCATTTATATATAAAAAACATAATTATCTAAATTAACTAATTAAACAATTAAAGCAAATAATTTCAATTAATTTGTGTGGTTGTGTATTTTTCAAAATTAGTTGGACTGAAATTAACCTCTTCTCCTCCAGTATCCTCCATTAAAATATATTAATTTCAACAGTGACAATATGGTTTGACATATAGGCGTATTTCTTTTCTGTCCAGCAGGATCCTTTGTTGGTACATTTTTAACACAAGCAGCTTTACAAATATATTTTCAGCACGAACACCTGTACAAATTAGTTTGACATACAAGTGACTTATAATTCTTTACAAAACTCCAGCTAACTATACTGGCATATGTTACATCTCCACTGCCCTACTTCTCCTAGCATAGCTGGCAATACCTCACATTGTCACAGTGATGAAGATAATTCCTTTGTAAAAACTGATAGAGCAGATATTATTGTATAAGAAGTTGAAGATTTTTCAGATCTGGTCAGAAAACATATTCTTGTAATTGGAGATTCAGTTATTAGAGGAACTGATACTTATATTTGCAGAGAAGATAATGAACATTGAATAGTGTTATGCTTCCCAGGAGCAAAGATATAAGATGTGAGACAAGCCTTGGAATGCCTTAGTGTAAGGAAGCATAGATCTGTTTTTATTTATGTTGGTACAAATTATCTCATCTGCAAGGACTCTGACTGTTAGTAGGGGACTTACAGCTCTCTTAGATTGTGCAGCTTGCACTGGTTTTAGGGCATATTTTTCAAAACTCACGTATAGAAAGGATAGCCAGCTCATCATGAATGAAAATATTTTTTCGGTAAATACCTACATGGAAAAATGTCCTCTTTTAAGGACATTTGTAGGACAGACCCAGAGTCGTATAGACCCTTAAGACTATTTTCATGTTGTGGAAAAATAATGGAGAAAGTAATATTGGATAGGTTATTGTCAGAATTTAATAGACTGGGACTTGAAACCATATTTCAATATGCCTATATTGCAAAGAGCTTTATTACCACCTGTAACATGATGTCCTATAACAATATAATAACAGCTATGAATGAAAAATTGTGCTGTGATGTAATTTACATAGATTTAACTTTAGCATTTTTCAGGGCCATACACAAAACACTGAGCTATAAATTAGAACAACTAATTATTGCACTCTTGATAAGATTGATAGGCATGTGGCTTACAAATAGAACATGGCAATTATCATGCAGCAAATGGACAGGTGAAATTCTTGGTTACAGTCAGAGTACCCACGGGACTCTGTCCAAGGCCCTTAGTTGTTTAGATTGTATCTTTCTGACCTAACTTTTTCATCTGAGGTGTTCTATAGTCTATATGCAGATGACTTGAAATTGGGTAAACTGATTACATGTGTTACAGATAAGGCATGTCTGCAAAAGAACTTGACTAAATTGACCATTTTTTTGAGATACATAAATTGAAAGGGTCTGTATTACTTTGTTGAAAGGCATTTTCATCGACGCATAAACAGCAAACTCCCAAAACTGTGACCGGCCACTTCAGTGAATTTTTTCCTAGGTAATATGGACCCAATTGAAAGATGAATATTTAATACAGCACACTCTGATTGAGACTGTAGACTCATTTAATGACCTCAGTATATGGGTAGATCCAGCGATGAGTTTTTCTAATCATATTACCCAACTGGTTAATGATAGTTCTTGAACTGTAGGTTGTATAAAAAGATTTATAAAGTCTAGGAAATCAGAACTGATGAAGTCATTGTTTGTTAGTTACATTAGACCCAAACTTGGGAATGGAATAATAATATGGAAACCTTATAAAAAAACAAGCATGAGTAAACTGGAAAGAGTACAGCAGAAATATGACATGGGCATCCATGAATGTGAACATTTAAGTTATTATAAAAGACTAAAATATCTGAACTTGTACAGCATCTCTTATAGATATCTAAGAGGAGATCTTATTCAGGTATATAGGGCATTTACAGACAACTCCTTCTTGGAATGTTTGGGATTATTAAAAAGTAGTAGAGAACCATCAGACAATCTATGTAGAAGATTCAGTAGGAATGAGAAGTGTACAACATGGTTCTCTGAAAGAACAGCTGATGCATGGAACAGACTATAAAATTACATTAAAACAAGTACTACTTTAGATATTTGATTAGATAAGAACAGCCTGGACATTTATTATGGGAACAAGTGTTTTGGTATATTGGCACACACTGAGCGGTCATTACTGCCCATGCTTGAAATATTTATGTATGTATGTATTAAGCAGTATGAAGTCCGTTTATTTCAGTACACAACACACATTCTACTATTAACTGTTTCCTACTGAAATGACAATCATTTGTTGTATTTTTCAGGTATAAACTGTTCAGCATTACATATTCTTTTTATCTACCTAAACAAATTGTGTAAATCCGACCCTACCTACATGATGTACAGGGATTAAGTTCTGACTGCAACCCAGATGACCAAAGCTCATTTAATGCCTTGGGCACTGGAAGAAGTTAGCATGATGGATGAGAGTAAGCAGCCAACATCCACTCAACCATACATGGGAGGGGGATGTTGGTCCGAGTCATTGTACATGGGCACCAATTGGAGAGAAGGGTGGCTTGTGTGCATCAGTTGTCTTCGTGTGCACTTGATTCCTGCCATACCATGTACATGAAACCTGTGTGTGCCCAGGTATATCCTCAGGGAAAGGAACTGCATACTGTCACATCTATAAACTTGCATATTGCTGCCTATAGGGGGCTTTGGGAGTTATATAGTAAATCAGTAAAATTAGTGTTGTTTTGAAGACAGCCTCCCATGAGCAGTGATCTCCCTTCCAGGGAAAGATGAATGGAAGGCTGTGGGAATAAGCATACTACAAAAATAATGTAAACCATATTTTGTGTTACTTACTATAAATTCAATCATATACAAGCAAATAAGTAAATCATAATATCACTTTTTCTGTGTTTCATAAAGTCAGTGAGATAAGAATATTAATGTAGCAGCATCAAACACAGCAACAAAGGATCTTATCTATAAATATTTTCATACATCCCATAAAAACAGGAAAGTATAATCTGCATCTTCAAATAACTGTATTGTCATTTATATGTTTATGATGAAAAATATATTATTTCCCCACCAATAAAATTCAGGCATTTGCTCTAAAATAGTCAATTACTAATTTAGAATTTCTAAAATTACTAATGGGAAAAGGTGATCTGCAAGTTAATTTTGTCAAAACAAGTCATATTATATAAACCTAAAAAAAAAAAAAAAAAAAAAAAAAACAAGGGATCTGATTTTTAGAAGAACTACAACAATTTTAAGTGATTTAAAGGTTAGTTACCTGTTTTCAAAATGCTAGTTATTCAGATATGTGACCATTGTGCTGGCATTTACATTTCTGATTCCCTCTTAACATCTGACATAATTATATTATGCCTTTCAGACTCTGTGTTAACGGAGTATTTTTCAAACAAGAAAACAAGTCTGAAATATCAGACAGCTAACATTCCAGCTTCAGCATTCTCCCTACAGTATTGAAAATGTTTTTATAATTGCACTGTTTACTTACTTAACATTATATGCTGAATGACTTGTTTATTATTTCTACACTAAAAGCTGGGAGAAGCAGAAAAAGCAATAAATGTCAATACATTGCCATGTAAGGAAAGTTCTGGAAACCTTTGTGCATTTGCATTTTCTAATGTGGTTGACATTCATTAGAAACTAGAGTGTGGTAATGATGGAAGTATTGCCTGACAACAAATTAGCTTTTTCGCTGTGATTTGTTACAGATGTCTGTGCTACGGTTATTATTTCATAAAATGCTTTTATTGGTTGGAGTGTGGTCATGGAAAGAAGCTATGCATTCATACAAAATGACTCAATGCTCTCCTGGTTTAAGAATTAATTTTCACAGCATTAAATTTAGTTAGTGATAGGCCTCAGAGCCAGACGTTCAATTCCAGACCTTTTGTGACAGCATAAATATCCCATGTATATTAACAAAAGTCTCTGAGGCTATGGATAATAATGCTGATGAATGCTCACTACTTAATCATGCGCACTTTGCCCTTGATGTAGTACTTTAAAACAACTATGGCTTCAGTATATTTATGAGAATTACCATAATAATCCATTGTCATGCATCAGGACATCCTCTGTAGGTTTATTTATTTAGCCAGTTTTATCGGTCTATCTGCTTGCCTATCTGGCCATGTCTGTCGAATCTTGTTTGCTAATCTTCAGTAAATTCTGTCTGTTATATCTCTGAGTAAAATTGTTTCTTCTTTTTCTTGTTTGAAAGTACTACATTTCAAATGGGCAAATAAACTGATTATCCTGTTCTTTTTTTAAAATAAAAGGGAATC
The DNA here is from genome assembly GCF_019279795.1 of Protopterus annectens. Taxonomy (NCBI): domain Eukaryota; kingdom Metazoa; phylum Chordata; order Ceratodontiformes; family Protopteridae; genus Protopterus; species Protopterus annectens. The sequence goes on from NC_056735.1 coordinate 554,781,788, forward strand.
ATTGCAGTGTCTGTTTACCTTCAAAGTGATAAGCTCCATAGTGCATGCAGTAAGTACTTAGTGCTATAGTGTATACTATTAGATAGGTAGGGATTCTAATCTCAATAAGGGCATCTCTGTGTGTGTGCAAATATATCACCTTGTAGCAGTGTGCCTGTCTCACCTATCTGTGTACAATGGTTATACATTTTGTGTCCCTGCTCGACAGGGGCTTTGGCTGCTGACTTGTCTAAAAATGGGCTAAACTCTTGGCTAGGCTTATAAAGGCCTCAATGCCAATAGCCTAGTAACTTTTTATGATCCTATGATCCTATGATAAGGCACAGTGTACTTCATCATCTCCCTCCCCTTAAGATGCAATAATTTTGAAGGTTAATAAGTTTAATGTATTAAGATATTAAGTAGAGGTCTGCAGAGGCCAACCCCCCCCCCCTTTGCAGGGTATTATGCATGCATGTGTACGGAAAGCTGCAACCTATGAAAAATATTTGCTGTTCAAAAACATTACATGCATGTTGCTTTTTTTAAAATGGCATTTTAACAACTAAATAATGGTTATGATTGCACTTTAATGACATATGTTGCAGGAAGAGGAATCCACCCAAGGTGTAGTATCCATGGACTTACTAAATTAAGTTGAAAGGTATAAGAGGGATGTGGGCCCTTGCGTGACCATTGTGAATTGTTTGCCTCACATGAAAAATATTAATCTTCAAATGGCACTAAATTATTTTTACTTGTAGGCCATTATACAGTCTGTTTTATACACATTTTACTGCAAATATAGTGCCTTTTGATCTTACTTTGAAAAATGTATGCTGCAATTTTATGTTTGTGTATAACTTCTTAGGGTAAACTTTTATTCAAATGTACCTCTTGTGGAAAAAAAAATAGAAAGGATGTTTTAGGAAGACAGTCATTTGCTTCCAAGACTGATAAATGTTATAAAAGAACATTTGTTATAAGATGCTATGGTCTTAGAGATAATTTATTTTGTATAAGGGAACAAGTTCCATCTTGTGTGAAATGACAATTTGTCAAAACTGTCCCCCAGCTAATATTTTCTTTGGGAAATCCCTTCTTTCAAATAACTGCTCCTGAAAATCCAGTTTAGTGAGAGTTGATTCACTAATTCATGGTAAATCTAATTATTGTTTTCTTATGTGCTTTATGACCAAAAAATGTAATAAAAGAGAAAGCAGTTTTCTCAGTATGTGCAACCGGATCAGTTTTGGATTCCTTAACTCTTTAAACCACAAAGGCTGGGAGAATGTTCTATTCTCTACTTTTCTAATGTTTACTTGTCTCTCTTTCATATTATCTACTTCATGCCTTATTACTTAGCCTCATGTTTTCTGTTTCTACTTACATGTCAACCCTTTAACTATATCCATGGATGCATTATGCTTTGAGTGAAACCTTGTATTCCTTAATTGTCTTTGAATAATGTCTTGGTCAGTCTTCAGATATGTCCCATAGACTAAAATATATTTAAGTGGAACAATTCATGCAATCCAACTTGCTGATCAGTATAATTGCACTAGAGGACTTCACTTTGCAATACCCTCCTACTAGACTCTATGTTAGTTTTGGGTTATGCACTTTGAAATGCTAATGAGTAGCTATAAGAAATAGCATGACATATTCCCCCGGATTCACAAATCCTCCGTGTAAGACTAACTAAGTCTTACTCGGATGCTGCAGTTGAACAGTATGATGTCAGCTTGCCATGAATATTCCTGAGGGCACGATGACCCAACTGCAAGTCTAACACGGACTGTGCAGGAAATCAGAGGGCATGTCCGACTGCCGAGCAGTCTAAATGTCCACGCCCCTGCAAGTGTCCGAAATGCAAAATGTAAACACACAAGAGCTAGTCCGCTCAAATGTCCATGTACCCAACACCACACTCCCTGACATTGTAAACCCCCAGCACAGTTATAAAAAGTAAAACATTAATTTTATTTTTTCTAATTCCCGAAATAGCTGCCCGTATTTGCGCGTGTGTGCACGGGTGTGCCCATTGCTTAGCTGCAGTTAGCAATCCCGACATGGAAGAGCATAAGAAGGAATGTTTATGCAAATTACGCCAAATAGCAATCGCGTAATGGTAAAGTGTTTGCACAAAGAGGAGGCATTCACGGTTCGAGTCCCAACACCCCCCTTCCTATTTATGTTTTAAATTAGTTATATGAAATAATACCCGACATATATGATTAAAATTTTTCTAAAAAGCAGTGAAATGGCCTATGTATCAGTGAACAAAATATATATTTATAAAGGATCCTGACATATAATTGCCCGCAGTTAAGCAGCGCTTTACCCAGCACAATGTAGTTGCCCATAGCTAAATAGCGCTTTACCCAGCACAATGTAGTTGCCCATAGCTAAATAGTGCTTTACCCAGTGCAATCAGTTTGCGTGGAGGTGTGTGCCGTGCCAAGCAGTGCACCATAGAGCAACGTGGAGCAACGTCGAGCAAAGTTGCTTAAACACAGCCAAACCCCCTAGCCTGTCTGGATAGTAGTAAAATAAAATGCAATGACAAGGTTCAAACCCTGGACTGTGTGCACCATAATCAAAGTACTGAACCACTAAGCCATGACAGCTTAGGGTAAACAGCCACTGTCAACATACATATACTCATAAATGGTAGGTTAACCATTGCAAAGCAGGTCTGCAGTCAGCCGAGAATTTTCAAAATCGGCCAATCACAAAAAAGTGCGGGAAATGCGGCATATTTAAGCCCCATAGGCGGGAGTACTCACCATAACTGATTGTAACTCACATCTGCAGTTAGAATGGCTGGTGCTGGAGAGGGTACATGCTTCCGAGCACAACACCGGGGGATCGAGGAGTCAAAATACATGGTTTGGCTCCTTGTCTTTCATCATGAATCAAGACTCCCGCATGGCCAGTTCCAAGGGATGGAGTACAAGGCAGAGGCTTGGAACTGGTTAGCTCATGACCTCACCAGTGTCACAGGCGTTCCTCGGACTGGTGAGCAGGTTCATCACCACCATGCAGACCTGAAGAGATGGAAGCAGGACCTACTGAACCAATGGATACAGGAGGCCCGTGGGATGCAAGATGCCCCACAACTGAGTAGGTAGCCATGGAATGCTATATGTAAGAAATTATAATTGATTCTGTATAATGGATAGGTATGTCTTAATATCCCTTCATTTACTTCACAGCTGCAGGTGACCATGCTGCAAATCAGCAAACCTATGCAGATAGGCTGCTAAGGCTGCACCACCAGGCAGGTTAGTGATTATTCTGCATGTATTGTTATATAAAATAGGGGAGAGAGCCTGAAAGAAAGTGTTGTAGTCCCATAATACAGCCATAAAATGCCCTGAATAAGTCCTCTGCATGTACTGTTATATGAAATAAGTCAGAGAGCCAGAAAAAGAGTGTAGTAACCCATTAAGAAAGGTAAAATATCTCCGGAATAATATCTCAGCAGGTACTGTCATATAAAATAAGTGAGCGAGCCTGAAAAAGAGTGTTCTAACCTATTAATAAAGGTATAATATGTCTTGAATATGTCTTCCATATGCACTGTAATATCAAATAAAGGAGTGAGCCTGTGGAAAAGTGTGTAATGTAATTAATAAAGGTATAAAACCTGGAGTGTGTCGGTGTCACTTACTTTGAAATGTTGTTGTACCCTTGCATTATACAAATAGTACTGTTTTAATAAGTGCTGGCAACACACAGTTGGGCAGTCCCATCTAAAGTGGGTGATGGAAGTGCTAGTAGCTGTGAAGCATATTTACAGTCCTCAGCAGTCAGTTACTGCCTGGCATACATAAATAAATCTGGCACACGAGTAGCTTGTTAATTTGTTCCCCAGAAACGTGAGTGTGCTACAAGAAATGCAGGGTTCTGTACAAATTGAACTGAAAATGTCATATGAACACATCTGGATATGTAGATAAAGAAATATAAATACAACAATAAATATGTAGCAGTAACATCTGCATCCTGGACAGTTAGCATGTCAGATATAGGTCAGGAATATAATGAACTAGCCAAACCCATTACACAACCTATTGCATGTTGCCAAGTGTAATAATACATGTAGGGGATATACACCTGCAGTCAATAGGAATGTAGTGTAGACTAAAAGTACTTATAAGATGTTAATTGAGGTTTCTTTCTACATCCTACTGTATGTGCATAAACAATGCAATTCCACAACTCAATGGGTATGTGTAATCTCAAAATATTTTTTGGGACATATGTTCTATTGTTCTATAAATATCTGCATTCACTTTGATGCATGTGCCCTGTTCAAACACCACAATCATGGCGGCCTGTTGCCACCAATCATCCCTGCATGCTGCTGGAATGTCCACTGTTGTTCAATTTATGCATGTGTTATGCTTGCTGTTCAACTGTTGGAACCTTGGTGTGTTGGGTTAATGGGAATATTACTGCATGCTGTTACAACTAATTTGGAATGCTGTTGTTTATGTTGTAATTAAACACACCTAATCACAGAACGTATGGGAAGGCCAGTCCCAGCGGACCCACCAGTCCCTCCTCAGCTGGTGAGTGCACCTGGCACCAGCAGGTCCAGTGCCCAGCCTGTGCTCCCCTCCCCTGTTGATCCTGTGCCACCTTCAGGTGGAAGCGCTGCAGGGTATGGGGCTCATCCCCCCCATTCAAGAGTGGGTGGAGAAGGGCCACCTGTCACCCTTCGAAGGGTCCGGGTTGTGGTGCGTAGGGAGAGCCAGTGTTCAGTCAATGATCCCCTATGCCAGCTTGAGGCGAGAGTGGCACATCTCAAGGGTGAGCCTGCCCATCCTACGCAACTCCCAGCACAGCCACCCTCGGGGCTGTGAAGGTGTAGTGGTGACTGCCCATGGGTGGGAATCTCAGTTCCACTGTTACCATCTGTGGGCTCATGGGCTTGCGATTTCCAAACATCCGTCCCCGTCAATTGTGTTCACCCACCCCATGTGTCATACACTGCTCCTGTATGCATCTTGTCTATCTTGTCTGTTTACCTCCCCAACCTACCTCCCCAAATATAGCTACTTCCTCAACCTCACTTTCCACTCTCAACTGAAAAAAAAAAAAAAAGGGCAATCTGTACCCACAAAAAAATTACGCCCCATACATAGCTGCCCATTTTGCACACCTGTCCACTGGACATGTAAACTGATAATTATAATTGGCAGTACAACATGCTTTGTTGTCCTCACCTCTCTCCCAGGGGTAGAAGGTTTCAAATGTCACTCCAAATTTATTGCATATGCACAGCTGTTGCTGGTAAAGAAATGGGCAGCTATGGACCTTCCTTACACCCGTCCTGCACATCCCGAGCTTGTTTTCCTACTGTCTTTCCATCTTTGCGCCCCCTTTTTCACCACTTTCCTATCTCCCCATTTTTTTCTTTCAAAGAAATTAGCGCGGGGGTTAGCGGGAGTAAGCACTTTTAAGCAGTAGTAAGTGGGTTTAAGCGAGTGTGCACATGTGTGCGCTTAGCTAAGTGTCGCTAAGCATCACCCAAACCAGTGCAAACCCACTCACAACTGCTTAAAAGTGCCTTAGTCACTCTATGTCAGGGCCCTTGTTCTGCTCAGCAGCAAAATAAAATACCTCTGCCAGTCTCAAACCCCAGAACATTGGCACAATAGACTGCATGAATTACCACTAAGCCACAGCAGATATACAATAGCCTGGAGATCAAATAAATATATCATGCATTTCAATGACTGAATGTAAAGGAAAAATAGGAAGGCCATAACACAAAGCTTGTTTTGTGGATCTTTACCAGCAATTGTTGTGAAATGCATTACATGAGTGTGATATGAGAAGCAGCCATTCTAGCAGCAAATAAAGTTACAGAGGCAATTTACAAGCCCCACACAGTATCATAGCAGGACAAACAGTGGCAAATCTGATTAGGGCAGAGGCCATACTACCCAACTGTGACTACCTAACAGGGATGTCCCTGATTGTGAAACATATTTAAGCTGTTTCCCTCTGAATCCCTCTGAAAAGTACTGACGTCAGTCAGAAAGGTGGGGTATTACACAATGAATACTGACAATAAGAACAGTAGACACTGCTTGTACTTCATAAAAGGAGTACGTATCCATATGCATTGTTTCACTCAAGTCTAGACTTTTACTGTCTCTATCATGTGTAAGGCGTACTTCACATTTAACTACCTATCCCTGACTCCATGCAAATATGTATCTGAGTGTTTCATAGGCCTGGCAGAGGCACAAACACACAGGCATAGCAGCTATCCTGCTGTTACAAACACTGCAAATAGCTGTGGTAGGACTTCCACAAGCATACCCTTATGTAGGAGTACAACACAGAAATACCAAAGGATGTAGCCATGTACTGGTAGAAACTGACTGTAACAATGCCATTGTACTAGTGAAGAAAACACCTGTGGGTTGCACAAAGAATAACAGTGTAACATTTGACTACCATCTGGATAGGTTCACAGTCGGGAACTATGCAGACAGACCACCTTCCTTGATAAACCAACAGGTACACACAAATCCTTTAAGTCCAGTAAGATAACATTCACATAATAATACATAATGCTCTCTGTATGTCAGCAACCCCCCCCCCACACTTTAAATACACTTGTGTGTTTAGGGTCTACCAAGGATATAGGTAGGCATACACAGTACTGGGATTGTCCAGTTGTCCTGTGAAACCTGTGCTAATGTCAACAATAAAACCACAAACCCTGCAGAAGTGACTACATTAATATTCACAGTATAGCAGTTCACAAACAGTTCATGCGCCAAAAGAATACTTCTCAGTAACTATGTTTTTATGGCAGTTAATTATATGAGTGGAAAAGAAACTACATAGTCACATAAATGTTGTGTAAGCATTTATAGGGGTGAGTTAAACTCTACACTGATAGCTCTGTACTGCAAGTGGCAACAGTTCAGGCCTGAGTACAACATGTACATCACTGTCTACACCTCTAGCTTCAGATATAAGAAGTATACCAACCTTCTGACTTACACAACAGTGTCCACAGCAAACAAGTATGGGCCCCACTCTGGAAATCTGAAAGTGCTACGCCTACATACCTTAGCAATGTATAGCATTGGGTTGCTATGACAGTGTGTACTGCAATTACCACACAGCAGGCTGTATGCATTTACCAAATGCTGGGCACCAATTGGTGCAGAGGGCATCACATGCACATGCCCAGATACCTATAAAAGCAGATTGTACTTGCTATCCCCACGTGCAATCATTACATTGCACGTGTCAGCAACTACTGACAAAGTTTATTACTTAATAAAGAAACCTTACTTAAGTAAATATTATATTTACTTCTTTAAAACCTAAATATATTAATTAAGAAAAAATAACTTAATTAATAACCAATAATAACTAATAAGTAAAAAAAATTACTTAATAAATAAAAAAAAACCTTGAAAAGCATACACAGATGGACCTGACAGTGAGTAACAGGTATGTAACAGATTTGTAGTTATCGGCAAGTAGTAGATGTTTATGAATAGTACTGTATATACTCAGAAACATGCATAAGTGGCAGCAGTAGGTATGTATGCAGTGATGCCATGCATAACTACTGCCATGGACAAATTAGCGTGTAGCTGTGTGCAGTGGGACATAACTGTGACATATGTATCTCAGCATTATATGTCGAACATCTGAACATATCTATGGTCTGTACAGTACTGCGTATAATGGCAGTTTGGAGAAGTAGTGCAAACACCTATATAAACTTGGATGTGACAGAGTAAGACATGCATGATAGTAACATAATTTGTAGCTCAGCATTGGCAACTGCTGTACCAGGCTAGTATAGGAATGTTATCATTTTCAGCTATTTATACTCCCTGTACTATTACTGTATGCACACATGTGACAACTGTCCATGTTGTAGCAAGGCCCAACAGGTCATCCATGAGGTGTACAGACATACAACAGTGTTGACCCTGTGTGTGTATGGCACACACATATGGAGAGATATGTATGTGTCTGATAAATTAGCATCTGAACATGTGCATAGAGCAAGGGACATACTGCAACTGTTTGTGAAAGGTGGGCAATTATATGTTGTTGCAGGTTGTTATGTGCATTTTTATATGTAGGTGGTAGTGTGTGGCAAACAAGACAGCATACAGTGCTGGCATATGACATGTGGCATTTAAACGCCATGGGTATGATTCCTCAGGTTTTAGTCTTCCAGATAGGGGGTCCTGCTAAAGGTACATGGGCTGAGACTACCTTCCATGCATTCTGCACAGGACTGTGCAATATCGATACATAACTGCATCCCTCTCAACCTTTGCATAATTGGTATTCCCACCATGAAAGTTGGACTGTATATGTGCCTATATATATATATCTATATGTACACCAATGGATGTTCATATGTACGCCCAAGCTCAATGTTGTAAACGTATTGCCATCCCTCTTGTTAAAAACCCTGTACCCAAGAACTACCACATAGGTGGTAGTCTACTCAACACCAAATGTGTGATGAGAGACTATGGGACAAAGGTGGACAGTAGTGTCCCTATTGATATTCACAGTGCCACACTAGTCATGTAAACTGAGTACGGTCCACATGTCATCAGAAAAGGTGTGTCATCCATGGAATAAAAGGTCAGTGTTCCACTGTACTCATCAATCATAACACCCATCATAGAGTACATTGGCCCTGTCGGTATGTACCTCAGAAGACATCCACAGCGACAGTAGACGCCAGACACATACCTCACAAAGAGTATTACCAGACTCAAACAGATGCCCTATGCAGTCTGTCTTACAAAACCACAGCTACACTGTGTCACATACCGCCTACCCAGAGGCAACCTCTGCCTAACATACAAAGCTATGCCAAACCCACAGGTGTTGGACATGCTCCATATATACAGATTACACTCCATACAAGCTACACACTGTACTGATCTAAACCCTGTAACGTGAAAAAGCAGAACATGCTGGAGTGGTACATTATCATCTCAGACACATACCATACTCTGGAACTAACCACCTATCAATAGCAAATGAAGGTCCTCATTAGCAGTTGTCATGAATAATCATGATGAGTGGGTGTGAGATAGGAAACATGACCCGGGAGTCACCACTGTGGCTCTGCATGACAAGGGCACATGAACCTACATTACATGGGTGTGGAAGGGCAGGGTACCATATGGCTAGGCTTCTATAGGTCCTACGGATAATAGCCTATTAGCTACCTAAGACCTGATACAAACACAAATGTACTTGTTGCATTACTTGCTATGTGAGGTTGACTGGGTGTTATGGTGAATGTGTAGGTGAATGTGTCAAAGTTTTGTATATGTGTGATAGCCTAGTGTGAAACCATGTATATCATGGTATGTAGTGTTGTAGTTAAAATCCCAGCAATGGATATGGTATGCTTTTGCTAGGCAGGAAAAGCAGTAAGGCATACAGTGTGACGTAGTCCCATGGTGTTGACTGGAGTGTGCCATTGTAGACTTAAGCAGTACATGTATGTTTATTGATTGGTAACACTAGTGAATACAAATCCTGTATGAACAGTAGTACTACCTGAAGCTGTAGGCCTGAACAGCACAGTATGGTTTATATCCACATTGCTTGGACACACTGTTTTGTTTGTTACCTGTAGTTCTCACACATTACAAGCCTCAGGCATGAGGTTTTGTAGGTGCTGACACACAGTACTGTATGTTACACAGGTAAAACTCATCTGGGTTGCCATACCTATGTGTTCTGTAGGTATGTCTGATGTGTGTGCGGGTATGCCTATAACATGGCCTTGGTGGTATGTGTGTCACAGGATATATGTGCATATCTAGCAACATGTGTAGTGTATTACAGCAGTATGCACCTATAGTGATGAATGTGCACATTTGTTACAGAGGGGTTTGTTATCAACAAGTAGCGTGGTGTACTGGTAGTACTTAAACTGTACTTAACATTCATTTCAATGGATGACAAATGTCTGCATGCATTACCTTCATACACACCCCCTGTGGCTAGGTGGTGCATTGTGTCACACAGAGTGTGCCATGCACTGTTGTATAGTCTTACATACTGGTTCCCCTTTGTTGCTGTGCAGAACATGTTTTGGAATATAGCATGTGCCAGGCACTGTCAGGCAGTTGTGGGCTGAGCAGTCCTATGTGGTATTAAAGGTGTGTATCTACTGACAGCCAATAGGTTGCTATATATGGCATTTAATTGATGTCTGTACTTTAGCATGTTAGGTGTGCCACATGACTTGCTCACAGTGACTGTTTTATTGTCTTACAGGAATATGTCTCACAACAGCAAGCCTGCCTATTCCCCTGAGGAGGAGGAGGTCATCTTTGATGCGCTGGTATAGCATTACAACCTGCTGTTCTCCAGATCTAGCCAGGACCAGCATAGACGCACTGCACTGTGACAGGATGTTGTCCGTCGGGTGAATGATGTAGGCATGCATAACCAGACTTATGAGCAGGTACGCCATCACTGCAGTGATTTAATCAGACATGTCCAGCAGCATGCCTCTAATGTCCACAGACAACAGCTTGCCACAGATGGTGGTGCATCAACACATCCCCACCTCACCAGAGTGGAAGAGCTGCTCCTCAGTGTGGTGGCTCCTGGACAAGCAGTACAACAGACATGCGTCATCATGGAGGCCGGAGTCACCCAGCACATAGATACAGAGTGTGCAGGTAACATAGCATATCTGTAGACTACTGTTGGATCAATTGTTAGAACATGCATTTACCAGATGTGTACTGTGTATTCAGAAGATGTGGAGCCTGGTGTCATGCAATACTGATAATTTGGAACATAATTTGTATGCCTGTGACTGTCACCTCTTGTACTACTGTGGAATTGCAAACACACAGCAGCAATGCCATAATTGTTTACACTGACAAACTGTCTCATATCCTTTTAGGTCGCTCTGGTGTGATAGCAAGACAGCACACCCATGCTGGTGAGTGTTCTACATTTAATATAGCATATAACATGTGCATGTCATAGGAGACCTGTAGGCCATATACACATGTAAAACACCTACACATAATGCATGATCTGCATGTTCTCTGTGGGACTATGCACATCTCAGTAACATGAGTATCCGCCTCAAACACATGCAATACACAGAGCAGCCCAACCAATTGTGGTACACTGTAGTGGACATTGTATAGGCAGAGTCAATACACATGCACACAACATACACCACTTTGTCATATGCAGTTAGTGTTAATTTGATACACATGGCATATCCCAAATGTCAACAACACAGCACACATACTATACCTGGGGGTAGAGGACTATCATGGGGCGGTGTGACATGCTTCAACACACAACACATTCATGTGAGGCAATGTTCCCTATTGAACACCTTACATACCCATGTAACAACTGGCTGTGAAATGGTTAATGTAGCCAAAGTGGTGCAGGTCAGGTACAGTAAGATAGTTGCCAGTGTGACATACATTAGTGGCCTTGAGTGACCACATGATGCTGCCTGATGATGGCTCATGGTAGTACACTACATCCAGTTACAGTAACTACAGTACTACACATAGCATTCATTGCTATACACCTGACAGTTGTGTGCATCCGGCCATGGTATGTATACTTATGAGTGATGGTGCACAAGACATTGGAAAGCGTTCCAGACTTGCACAGTAATGTTGTGTCCTTGTACACATTGTGTTCCAGGGTGAGGCCAATCATTGAACAACACACATGCATCAAAGACATGTATACTGTTATCAACAAGTACTCTCCACACTCGCACTGCATGCTGTTGAGCAACACACATCCTGCATGCTGACACGTGTGATAGGACTCTTTGGCTTGTGATACTGTACTGCACCATCAACCACTAATGGATTTGTTCCGTATTGCTGTTGGTGTGTGTGTGTGTGTGTGTGTGTGTGTGTGTGTGTGTGTGTGTGTGTGTGTGTGTGTGTGTGTGTGTATGTGTGTGTGTGTCAACTTGACTGAGTAGTGAATGTGTGCATGTGTTCATGTGTTCATGTGTGCATGTGTGCATGTGTTCATGTGTGCATGTGTGCATGTGTTCATGTGTGCATGTGTGCATTTGTGCATGTGTGCATGTGCGCAAACATCCTGCACAGATTGTGAATTGTGTTTCCTGCAGAGGGCTCACAACACCGCTATCAATAACAGTATCCGTGACCTAGCCGGTGCCATCCGTAATTACACTGAGATCATTGATAGGCGTTGGGGGGAAACACTAGATGTCCTCTGAAATGTAATGTCCATGTGCCAGGACAGTGCAGGACAGCTGAGACGTCGACGTGGACGTATGCCAGCAACATCATCAGCTGGCACTCGTCGCGGACGACACACAAGTCCCAGCCGCTCCCGTAGTGGCAGTACCAGCCCCAGCAATGTTGGGGCTGGGCTGTCAATAGACCATCCTAGACTACCACGTGCATGTGGTTCTGGCCAGTCGCAGCAGCTCCAGTCGACATCCCTCTGCCTCTGAAAATAGTATCCAGTCTGGCTTGGTACCCGATACTGTCCATGGCACCCCTGGCAGGCACACATACTGTGTCCGTGGCCAGAGACAGTGAGCTGTACAGCCTGACAGGTACAGTCTGTGGCTGTCCCCCAATCACCCGTATGTGACAGCCACAAGGTGGAACTGTGTGCATGCAGACACACACACATAAACCAAACACCTAGAGCTAACACATACACACACACATTACACCAACATTGACCCATACTGTACTGTTGTCCCTCACACACACACACACACACACACACACACACACACACACACACACACACACACATACATGTCAATTGGATGGGTCATTGTCAGGCTCTGGCAAACCAAAAACACACCATGTGCATATGATGAAACTGTGCCACCTCCTGTCATCTGTGACAATGATGCAGGAGCAGACTTACATGGTGCTGATGCACAGGGTGACCTAATAGCAGTGTAGCAATGTTAGCATGTTGTCAACAGCAAGGTGTACTGATATCCTTGTAGGTATATCTGAGCAGGCATGATGCATTAAAGCTATGGTTATCAATGTAGTATTGTTTACACCAGTGTTAATTCCAATACTGTATTGTCCGCCCATGTGCCACTTGGCTGATGTGTGTGGTACTGGCAGCATGTGTTGGTGAGTGGATGGTACATGTGTGATGTGTGCAGTACAGATTTGCAGGTGTACATTTGTGAACATGGTGTAGGTGCACCATCTGCATGTATGTGCATAGTGGACACATGGGAAGGGTGACATGCCCTGTATTACACAGTGTTAACATTTCATATTTCCTATTGGTGGTCAGTATGCATTTTACTACTCATATGTTACGACTTGGGTACACGTGTGCATGCCATGGTTTGACACTATGCTGTGGGTGATACTGTTTATATCAGTCATTGTTTTGCATACTGGTAGTATACATAACCTCAACAGCCTGTCTTTACCCAATCGTTAGCTGATGTCCTGACAACTGACACACAGATGTAGGATACTCAATAGCAATTGAGTCCTGCCGGTACTATACTATACCAGTAACCAGTGGTATTGGCCGGCACACATTCCTGGGACCACTCCTGTTTGGCATGTAGATGTCCCAGGTACAAGCAAACACACTAGGGATATCTCCGTCCAGATCTGGTAATGCATACAGTGGCCTACAATGCATTCTCCAGATGAGACACTTATCCTCCACAAGGGTATCATACAGACAGATACCTGTTGACCAACACATGCTGTAAAGCTATAAGCCAACTATAGCATAGCCATCCACAGTTACAATACATAGTATCCTGACAGTACCAAATTGTTAGTAGCCCACAACATGTAGCAGGGGTACCAATGTGTACATACAGCCTCATGTTATGATATATGTCCGTTGGTATTCACATTTCCAAAGGTATGCTGATGTCCCTCAGTGAATCACATAAGCATGAATGGGTCTGTATGCATATCCACGGAGGTGTTGTACACCTGTAATGAATTGCCATTATTAACAGACTGTGTTGTGTTTGAACATGTCTGACATATACCCCAGGCATGAACCCTCACTCACACTATTCTATAGAAACTGTCATGGGTGTGTGTGACACAGATGACCTAGGCCACAGATCACTACAGTGGCTGGCCTTGACACATACATCCATATGTGACCTAAGGTCTGTAAAGTAGCAGCACAGACTGTCAATGGTAACAGATGTATTCGTGTAGAAGCAGGCTTCACAGCTATTAACTCATTGAGGTCACATGTACATATATGTATTTGCCACACAGATAACAATTGAGGTCAAGTGTACATATATGTATGTGCCACACAGATACCGGAAGTGTGTAATGCACATACTGTTGTTTTACTGATATGTCATACAGTTGTAAAAGCAAAACCCACAACACATTAACCAACAGTGTCACTCACACACACTCAGCAATTGCAGGATTCAAACCCCTACCTAACTGTGTTATGATACTAGAGAGATCCACAGTAACACGACACGCTATTTGCTTTACTGGATGCGTTCATTTCCACTGCTGTATTTCTGGGATACTGACATCATCAGACATGCCAAAGAGGAGATTACCTCTTTGAATGTGTTTTCACAGACTCCAAAAAGGGCACTCCTCTGAAAGGGAAATCACACACACCCCCCACACACAAAAAGCAATTGCAGGATTCAAACCCCTATCTAACTATGTTATGATACTATAGAGATACGCATTAACACAACACACTATATGCTTTCCTAGGTGTTTTTTTTTTCTCCTGCCATATTTGTAGGATGCTGACATCATCAGACTTGCCAAAGAAGAATCTACCTGTATTCATGTGTTTTCCTAGTCTCCAAAAAGGGCACTCCTCTGTCAAGGAATCATACACACACACACAGCAATTACAGGATTCAAACCCCTACCTAACAATGTTATGATACTACAGATATGCAGTAACACGACATGCTATATGCTTTACTGGGTGTTTTCATTTCTCCTGCTATATTTCTAGGAAGCTGACATCATCAGACTTGCCAAAGAAGAATCTACCTCTTTTCATGTGTGTACCTAGTCTCCAAAAAGGACACTCCTCTCACAGGAAATCACACACACCCATACACTCCCCCCCCCACACACACACACACACACACAGCAATTGCATGATTCCAACCCCTACCTAACTATGTTATGATACTACAGGGGTACGCATTAACACGACGTGCTATATGTTTTTCGGGATGTTTGATTTTCTCCTGCTATATTAGTAGGATGCTGACATCATCAGACTGGACATGGTAATGTGTGTGAACTTTGTTTTATGCAATCCCAGAAATGAACCATGTGGGTCAGCAGGTGTTAACAGCTCGAACAGGACTCCACAAGTCTTAGCTTGTGTGATCTCTCTGTGGACAAATTTCCATTCCTTCATATGACACTACATATTTATGCACAGGTTGTTGAATTTGTGGATACAACATGTGTCTGTGATGTTGATAAAGGGCTACTCAGAGTCTATGTGGGACGTGTGTAGCTCCCTTCAGTGATGTGTGTCCTGGGTGGCTGCCTTGAAAACAGTCTAGCAGGTTTGGGAACCATGATCTGCCCATGATCAGACCACAGTTGGTAGGGCTGTGTGTTTGTCGGCTTCCAGTAGCTCTGTTTATGACTTCAATCATGATGGACTCAATGGCCTTGCAGATCAGATGGCATAGGCTTATAGGACTATAGTTCCCATGGTCTGTTGTGCACCAACACTTGTGGGGTGTGCCATATGTTGCTGTAACACATTCAACAGTTTCAGATCCTGTAGAGAGGGTGTGGCTCAACAGACTGCTCAGGTGCATGGTCTGTTTGTTCTGTAGTTCACTTATGACACATATCGGGAAACAATGTCATCCAATTGTTGCCATGTTTTCAGCTTTGGAAGGAGCTGTTTACCCATTCTACATGTGATATCTCCTGGTATGATGATAGGGACATTTGTCAGTGGGAGGTGGGTATGTATGGGCCTGTCCGACAGGATGTCGGCATTGTCAGTCAGGTACAGTTGACCCTGACTCAGGACATATATGTGTGTACAGTGCTGTGCATGACATAGCTGAAGGAAGTGTCATGTTTCTGTCTGGACTCCTTCGCAGATAATCTTTCAAACACACCAACATACCTGAGCACTAAACCCCTGTTATACTCTTTTACACACTTAATGCCCTACCGATCCCTTTTGACCAGTCAACAAAGAGTATGCCATCATAATATCCTGGCATGTCCAATGGTTGGTTTCCCGTGTACTCTCCAGTCCAGCTGGTGAATATGGGACTTTTGAGGCAATGTTACAACTGCCTTATGTACACAGACAACCCTCACCTCCTCCCAACAAACTCAGATATATGTGGGAGATGCAACTATATAGACAAACGGGAGGCTGAGCTCTCTCGACCCATGACCGGCACAGTCTATCAGGTGGTGAAGATAACCACACACACCACAACTCTGTCACACATAGACCTATAGCAACAGCAAACAAACTACATTACCACACAATTACATCCTCGGAGGCTCTACATAATATCTGCCTAAGCAGCATAGACCTCCTAAGCAGACACCCAGACAACTGCTACCCCACGACATTACCCACATATCACATGGTTCACAAAGTCATTGTGCCTCACAGTCACTGCCCTTAGGGGTAAAAACACACCTAATACACTTGTAATAGATGACTCTATTGTCAGACACACTGAAGTCACACTCACCAGGCTGAACAAGGAGAAGGACACTTTGAGCTGTCTGCCGGGTGGCAGGTTCTGCCACATTAAACATGCACTCAGGTCACTCCAAAGCAAGTACAAATATGGCTCCATCATTGTCCATGCTGGTGTGACTACCTCAGACGTTCCTCCCTGGACTGCATGACAAGGGACATAGAGGAGATCTGTGATCATGTAACCCAGGCCAGTATGACCCTGCCCTTGTGTAGCATCTTACACTCACCAAGAATGATGGCACAGTATACAGACAAGCTGATCACTTGTACCAGTTGGCTAACATATTGGTGTCATTCAAAGGGGATCCAGTGTCTGTCAGCCTGGGATGACATGCTCGACATGCCACGTAGCTTCGCTATGGACAGCTTGCACCTGTCACCCCTAGACTTTCATATACTGGCTAAGGCTGTTGCCACACCCACAGTGCCTTTTTTGGGCAAGGCTCAAATGACAAACTCACCTCCATGGACAATACAAGGTAAAAGAAAGTACGGATAATACTGCTTGACACCAGATGTCTAGACCTCAGAATGCACGCACACAAAACTCTACTCAGTATGGTGAATGTCGATATCTGTGCAGTAACAGACACCTGGTTCAGGCTCCCAAATGCACACCAGTACTACCTGGTTATACTTCATACCATGCTTTATGGCCACAAGACTCGGACCGACCAACAACTTTAGGGGGAGTATCCGTATACATCACAGATACACACACCTCCAGGTTAGTAGCACTGCAAGAAGCATCAGAGACCATACATGTGCAACTAACAGTGGACAAAACTGCCTTTCAGTTTGTAGCCTGCTACAGACCACCCTCCCAAACTCAGGAACCCCACTCAGCTTTCCTGGGAACACTGGAGGATATGACGGTCTCTACAAACACCATTATATGGGGTGACTTCAACTACAGAAACATTGACTGGTAATACTACTCAAGCCACAACACCCTCGCCCAGTCGTTGCTAGAATTTCTAAACACAAATGCTATGTCACAACTGGTCACCACACCCACATGAGGGGAAAACATATTGGACCTGATCATCACCAACATGGGGACTCCCTGTTCCACACCAGAGGTATGCCCCTTATTGGTAAGGTCAGACCATACATTTATCTCACTGGACATCCATATCACGTCCCCATCCCCATCCTAGGTTCTCTCGGTGAAGTACTTACCAACAGCAAATGTCACACTCCTGTAAACCAAGGTGGTATCCTTCGAAGACCCTGGGACAGAGGTAAGTACGGCTCAGATCGCTGAATCCTTTACAAACACATTCTATTGACACCTGCTGGAATGCATGGATCATGCTATCCCAAATAAGAACAAGACTCACTCCTCCAAAGGCAAGGGACCTGTCTGGTGGACCACGGCCATAAATAAGCTATACAACAAAAGGAGGGGGCTACTATGTGATAGAGCACAATCCCAATAAGGGAAGGTATCTCTGATCAGTACTAGCAAGAAGCTACATTCACTCATGAATTCATCTAAGACCCACTTCGAAAGGTAAATTGCACCACACACTGAGAACAATCACAAGGCCTTCTTTAGTTATGTCATGAACCTGGGTGCCAACTCCCAGATATGCTGTGTGTTACTGTGAAATGACAATACATACACTGAACCCAAAGACATTTCCATCATCCTGGCAAACAGGTTCAGTGCAAATGTCACCCCCCCATCCCCTCTAATGAGCGAATGTCCATCCCAACAAAGTGTATCCTTCCTGACATCACAGATGATCAGGTGAGTGCTGCCCTCTCCAAGGCAGACAACACAGCATCAATGGGACTGGACGGTGTCCTGGCCTGCATCTTACACAAGCTTCATGACGAACGTAACCCTCACATGAAGTCATTGTTCAATATCAGACTTACTACAGGATATGTACCCAAGAAATGGCATACAGCAACAGTGGTCCCGCTCCACAAAGGTGGTGCCACAACAGACCCTGGACACTATCGCCCTATTAGCCTATCTAGCCTGGTCTGCAAAGCTTTGGAGTGTATCATCATGGTACTCATACACACAGACATCGGGAACCTACAGGCACTGGATCCTACACAATTCAGCTTTGTTGTGGGCAGATCTTGGCTCTTGAACATGGTCGACTTCTTTAAACAGTTACCAGGTCCATAGACGTAGGGAAGGTAGTCCACACAGCCTACCTGGACCTTGCATTAAACCTTCACAACAATACCCCACTCGGGCATCATACATAAGCTCACCAGCTTAGATATCGACACATATGTCACAAGATGGATTGCTAAGTGGATCAGGGATATCACCCACATGGTATGTATTGCAGGTGCCATGTCTGACTCTACACCAGTTACACGTGGCATCCCACAAGGCTCAGTCCTGGGACCTGTCTTGTTCAGTATATATTCCTCTGACATACAGGCTAACACAGGAGGAATATGGCTGACCATGTTCGCAGATGACTGCAAACTGGGTGCCATATTTGACTCTCCAGCCTGCACAAGCATCCTCCAAAAGGGTCTCACAGAGATGGATAACTGGTGCCAGAGCCATGGCCTACAGCTGAATGCCAATAAATGCATAGTCATCTCCTTTGGGAATCACATAGTGCCCACACATTACCACGTAGGTGTTAACACATTAAGTATGGTAGAAGTTGTTAGGGATATGAGGACGTGAGTAGTTTGTAATATTGCCTTTAACAATCGCATTGCCATAGTGGTTAGGCAGACATTCTATATAGCCCTCCCTATCCCAACAGGTTTCACATCTAGATCAAGTAAAGTCATTGTGCCCCATACTCATGAGGCCCATGATTGGATACAATGCCCCATTTGGGATGTACCTTAGCCGACACCTGCAGCAACTGTATTGGCCACAAAAGTACCTCACCAAGTGGATCTAGGGACTCACACAAATGCCCTGTGCAGTTCGGCTAAAGTAACTCCAGCTCTACTCAGTCGCTTACCATCTACGCGGATGCGATCTGTGCCTGTTGTTTACAGCCATGTCCAACACAGAATTAATTGACATGTCTACCTCAGGATATCTGGATCCCTTAGAGCTACATGCTCCAGGGCCTTACACCTCAGCACAGATATTTATAGGACATGCTGGAGGGACACATTTCTATCCCAGATGCTCCCCTCACTCTGGAATGGGATCCCAGTCCCGCATAGGCTGAGCCCCCCACTGACCCCCTACAGAAAACATATTGATGAGTGGATGGGTGATCATATGTTTACCTCTGGAATCTCTTTTGGGTCCCTGCTGGACAGAGGCACAATAAAGCATACGTAAAAGGCCTATCTTGTATGACCTACTATTCACAGACACAGTTTAGTAATCTAACAGGGCTGAAAAAGCCAAACACACTCTGGCTAGGCTTATACATGCCCTAGGGCAGATAGGCTAGTATCAACCTATGCATCTATGGTAATGTTCGGGATGCACATTGTTTATTGATGATACTGATTGCAGGTTTTTTCTCTTCTTTGCTTTCACACTTTCTACGAACAACCTAAGTATCTGCAGAACATATTTTATTATGACAGGGTTCCAATATATTATATATGTGTCTGTTGTCATATAACTGTGTGCACATGGCAGATTTGTGAATACTGAGAGGCTCCTGTGTTAACACATGCAACTGCCAGATATGTGTGGCCTACTGCTATACTCAGACATGGCCTAAGTGTGTGAGCATGCCTAGTCTGTCCTTTCAGTGTTTTGTTGCCTGACATTTGTCTCATTTATTCAAGTGTCTGAGCATGCCCAGTCTGTCCTTTCAGTGTTTTGTTGCCTGACATTTGTCTCATTTATTCAAGTGTGTGAGCATGCCCAGTTTGTCCTTTCAGTGTTTTGTTGCCTGACATTTGTCTCATTTATTCAAGTGTCTGAGCATGCCCAGTCTGTCCTTTCAGTGTTTTGTTGCCTGACATTTGTCTCATTTATTCAAGTGTGTGAGCATGCCCAGTTTGTCCTTTCAGTGTTTTGTTGCCTGACATTTGTCTCATTTATTCAAGTGTGTGAGCATGCCCAGTGTGACCTTTCAGTATGTTGCTGTCTAAAGTCCATTACATTTGTTGATGTGTGTGAACATGACCAATATTAACAATTATACTATATGTGTGTTGAAAATCAGGTTCTTTTCTTACTGCAGGGCTCACCTTTGTGTCATAACTCGACAGGGATTATGCTGTGCCTGCAGGGTTTCCATGAGATATGTTGCATAGACTTATCAACATTTCTTCATACAGGCAGACCAGTGCAATACTGTCATGGTTTAGTGGTTCAGTAGTATGACTGTAGTGCACAGTATTCTGGATTTGAGGCCTGTCACTGCTTTATATTTTCATACTGAGCAGACCAGACTGCTTAAGGGCCAGTAGAGCAAATATGAGCATGTTGGCTTTTGTTCAGCTATGCCCAACGTAGACCAGGCTTGTCCAACATTGCTCAATGTTAACCAACATTACAGAACATTGCCCAATATTGCTCAACATTGACCACAGTTGTGCTAGTGTTAGTGTGTGCAATTGCTTTACATATACTAAATGGTGGTGAAAGCTGTTTAGCACTGCTTTATATTGTTTAACACATGGCAATCATGCCTCAGGTGGTGCTGCAGGGCTGCCTATGTCGGATGCACATACTGCACTCCCTATACATGTTTGGAAACAGGTAGTGTCAAGTTAGGCATCCCTTTTACTATTTGTGCGAGTCAGAGAGTGGTATAATTTCCAGGGTTCCTACTGAGCCAGTGTATGTGCTATGAGTTGCCTCTTTGCCAAGGCCAAAGCATACTGGGAACACCTCCTTTTGCCTACTGGGGCAGGCTCAGGTTGTTCCTCCTCTGAGTAACGCTCTGCTTGTGATGGCCTTGGTAATGGTGGGGGGCTGTTTGGCCCAGGCCTATGCTGCTCCTGCTGCAGCTGTTTTTGCAGGATCCTATTATGTAGCATAGCACATACCATGTCAATTTGGGTACATGTAGTTGGTGAGTACTGCAAGGCTCCACCAGATGTGTCCAGGCACCGGAACCATGACTTGAGCAGGCCAAACACACGCTCGATTACATTTCGTGTTTGTACGTGTGCCTCATTATGGTGTTCCTGTTCAGGTGTGTGTGCATTTCTGATGGGTGTCATCAGCCACGGCTCCAGTGCATAGCCAGCATCCCCCACTAGGTGACCATGAGGGATGTCCCCACTGTCAAATGTCTGGTACAGCTGCGTCAGATGCCAGCTATGGGAATCATGGTAGCTTCCAGGGCAGCCAGCACACACATTCAGTATTATGCCATGGGCATCACAAATGACCTGGCAGTTGATGGAGGGGAAGCCCTTGCAGTTGAAGTAGACCCTACCCCGCTCACTGGCTGGTGCTTTGATGCATATGTGCATGCAGTCTGTTGCACCCACTACCTCAGGGTATTCCGCTATTTGCTGGAAGAGATGCATACTGCTGGCCAATACCTCACGGGGATTGAGGAAATATACATGATCACCGACATGTGCTGACATAGCATCCAGGAACTGGTGCAGTACCCTGGATGCTGATGCCTGTGATATCCCCATCATATCACCAGTTGGTCTCTGGAAGGTACCTGTTGCTAATATTCTTAGGCCAACACATACCTTGGTTTCCACTGGGATAGGTTCCCCTCTGTTGGTTCTGTATGTGAGGCGTGGCCTGCACAGCTCAACAATTTGCTGCAAGAGGTTTCTGTCCACTCTATAGCGCTCCACTATCTCCAGCTCATGTAGCCCGTGGTAGGTTACCCTGGGCCTGTACACTCTTCTCCGTCTCCTCACTGTGGGTTGTCCAGCAGCATTCACATTGTCACCACCCTCAGCATGTTGCATATGTCGCCTTATAACAGCAATGGCAGCCCCTAACATTTCTTTGTCTCAGTAAAGTTTTTCAGTTTTCACTTCTATTAGCTTACTGCAGTGTTGCAGTGTCTCTTGAGAGAAACATAGTGGAATGTTGTTTGCAGAGTTTTAAGTTCTGGGTTGGACTGGGCTAGTGTACTGCCTGTGTAATTGCCTGATTCTGATTGTTTTCACCTGCTAGTTCTGCTAGTACTCCCTGGTTAACTTCCTACTATTTGTTGCGCTTCCATTTCCCTTTCTGTTTCCTCAGGGGGGCAGCGCCATGCACACAAGCGCAAACACACGCACACCAGCTCACACACACGCACACATGCTTATACTGACTAAAACTTGCTTATTCTTGGAAAAACACACACACACCGGTGCAAACGCACTTACACAACTTTAAACAGCTTTATACATGCTTACTCCGACTTAACCGCAAGTACACACGCTTACACCCGCGCACACAGTCTTACTCGGGTTTGCACCCACGTGCATACATACTCAGCAAGAAACTTTAGTGTTATCCACGGCATACACCTTGAATTTCTTGCCTTTACCTAGCCGACCTGTTGACACACCTCTTCCACTGATGTGTAAATGACAGCTGACACATGCCACTCTGCTCCAATGAGCTTCACTTCTTTCATACATACCCCCCTCGTGATGTCACCTATCATCTACTCTGTTACTCCCCTTATCCTACTCCTACACTCCACTGACTGTGCTCATTTGCTATGTAAATTTGCGATTCACTATCCTAACCCTCATTTGCATAGGATTGCCTACTAATGCTTGGTTACATCCCTTTGACTGAGCTTCCCCCCTTAGCAACCTGTACTCGGTGGCCATGTTGTCTTCAGCCTGCCATTCCCTTGCATTGTAAATTCAGAATAGCAATAAAATCCACATTTGTGGATCTTAATTATTGATTTTCTGGTTTTTGCAGTGCAGCGCGTTTGTGCGGTGCTGCGCTATGCTTAAACCCTGGAGATCGGGATGAAAAAAACATTTATTTTATTTTTATTTTGCATCAGTGAACATTGCCAATGGCCATATTTTTGGCCATTGGCATGCTTCCTCAACTGGATGCATCCTTTTTTTGAAGATGTCATGGCTCTGTTTTGCTATTTGCAGAACCGTACTCAGTTGTCAACGGAGTACATTTCTGCAAATAACACTACTCTTACTCGGTTTCCTGGATTGCAAATTTACCTCATTTACATAGCTTTTGCCTGCAATTGAGGTAATTTGCACATCCAAGCCCTGTCCGTGTAGGACTCGTTTTGGGAGCTCTGTTGCACGCCCCTACCGGCTGTTCCTGGATCGCTCGGCGGACATGTTGGCTGCATGGAGTCTTACTCTACTCTTAGACTCTGTGCAAGCCTTCATGAATCCGGCTCATTGTCCTTAGAATTTCTAGAGAATTCAACGTGCAGCATAGATTTCTTAAAGTTTAAAGCACAATTCCTATTGTGTGTTATATATTAAGCTTCCATGTGACACCACAGTGATGAAGTATGTACTAGAAATGAAGAACTAAATGAACAGAAGGGAAGAAAGATATCTGGATTCAACATATTATGTGTTTGGAAATAAAAAAAAATAAATTTCCCAGTGGATATGTGACTCAGTTGCTGCCTTCTGAGGTATCCATAATATGACAAAGGAAACTTTATAAAAATTGCAACTACACTTTCTATGAACCCTGAGAATGCACACTGTTGCATTCCAGCATGTTACTGAGGAAGAAGCCATAACTGTAATTAACTCATTTTGTTGATAGGAAAAAATACAAAATAGCACTGTTCAGAGATAAAGTAAGTAATTATTCTCCTCTCAGAAAGCATGTACCATGTATTAAATATTTGAACAAGACTATATAGATATTATCAATGCATATGTAACTTACAAGAAGAAAGATATAAGCACTGTAATTACCCTGAACTGCACAATTGTCTAATAAGAAAAGGAGTCGTTTGTATTATAAGAAATGATAAAACAGTGTCAGTTTTCTAATAAACTTGACCTGACCTTAATAAAAGCTGTGGATGTGTTCAGTTACAGTGAAATTACTAGTACACTGTTAGAAACATTAACTAGGAAATGATAAAAAGGAAGACTGAGAAATCAAGGCAAGAATGTATTGATAAAGCAATGAATGTGAAAGGAAAAGCCATGAGGCAGCAATGTACCTCATCACAAAAAGGAGGAAATTGCTTATATTGTTTTAATTAAAATTTGCAGTAGGTGCGGTTTTAAGCATGACAAGAAATTAAAACATTGCTTTCAAACAAGCCTGCAGAAGCTATACTATTTTTTTTTCTAAAATGTGCAAAACAGAAAGAAAGAATTTGAATTTTGTTGAACATTAATTTTTGTAAGTGTTGTTTGTGGTACAGTTGAAGATAAAAGATGTGACACTATGAAGTTTGAAAAAGCATCAGTGGCAATGAAACATAAATGCATGCCAATTTTAACATGGATAACTGGGCAAAATGCAACAACCTGCCAGAATACATACTTAAAAAGTTTGGATCTGTTTTAGACAGACAGAAGTGTTTACATTATTAATTTTTTCTAGTCATCAGGTGGTAACACAAGGCCACAAAATGTTGCATATGAGTACACATTTTTTTAAAAAAAGTACAGACCTCTTTTTCAAATGTTTGATCTTAATGCAGTGAAATTTAATACTGTGTGTCATATGGCTTTGGAGGAAGCTAAAAATACTAAACAAAAAAATCATTGTCAGGGCCAGATTCATTAACACCTACACTTAGTGTGCACTGTGTATACAATCCCCCAGATTCACGAATCCTCCATGTAAGACTAAATAAGTCTTACTCGGAGGCTGCAGTTGAACGGTATGACATCAGCATTCCATGAATATTCATGAGGGCACGCTGACCCAACTGCAAGTTTAACACGGACCATGCAGGAAAGCAGGGGGCCTGTCCTAATGCCGAGCAGTCTAAATGTCCACGCCCCTGCAAGTGTCCGAAATGCAAAATGTAAACACACAAGAGCGAGTCGTCTCAAATGTCCATGTACCTAACACCACACTTCCTGACATTGTAAACCCCCAGCACAGTTATAAAAAGTAAAACATTAATTTTTTTTCTAATTCCCGAAATAGCTGCTCGTATTTGCGAGTGTGTGCACGGGTGTCCCCATTGCTTAGCTGTAGTTAGCAATCCTGACATGGAAGAGCATAAAAAGGAATGTTTATGCAAATTACACCAAATAGCAATCACGTAATGGTAGAGCATTCGCACAAAGAGGAGGCATTCATGGTTTGAGTCCCACCACTCCCCTTCCTATTTATGTTTTAAATTAGTTATATGAAATAATACCCGACATATATGATTACAATTTTACTAAAAAGCATTGAAATGGCCTATGTATCAGTGAACAAAATATATATTTATAAAGGATCCTGATATATAATTGCCTGCAGTTAAGCAGCGCTTTACCCAGCGCAATGTAGTTGCCTATAGCTAAATAGTGCTTTAGCCAGTGCAATCGGTTTGCATGGAGGTATGCACCACGCCAACCAGCGCACCGTAGGGCAACGTGGAGCAACATAGAGCAAAGTTGCTTAAACACGGCCACACCTCCTGGCCTCTCTGGACAGTAGTAAAATAAAATGCAATGATAAGGTTCAAACCCAGGACTCTGTGCACCATAATCAAAGTACGGAACCACTAAGCCATGACAGCTAAGGATAAACAGCTACTGTTAACATACATATACTAATGAATGGTAGATTAACCATTACTAAGCAGGTCTGAAGTCAGCCGAGAATTTTCAAAAACGGCCAATCACAAAAAAGTGCGGGAAATGCGGCATATTTAAGCCCCATAGGTAGGAATACTCGCCATAACTGATTGTAGCTCACATCTGCAGTTAGAATGGCTGGTGCTGGAGAGGGCACACACTTCTGAGTGCAACGTTGGGGCATCGAGGATTCGAAATACATGGTTTGGCTCCTTGTCCACCATCATGAGTCAAGACTCCTGCAGGGCCAGTTCCAAGGGATGGAGTACAAGGCAGAGGCTTTGAACTGGTTAGCTCATGACCTCACCAGTGTCACAGGCATGCCTCGGACTGATGAGCAGGTCCGTCACCACCATGCAGACCTAAAGAGATGGAAGTAGGACCTACTGAACCAATGGATACAGGAGGCCTGTGGGATGCAAGATGCCCCACAACTGAGTAGGTAGCCATGGAATGCAGTATGTAAGAAATGATAATTGATTCTGTATAATGGATAGGTATGTCTCAATATCCCTTCATTTACTTCACAGCTGCAGGTGACTGTGCTGCGAATCAGCAAGCCTATGCTTGGCTGCACCACCAGGCAGGTTAGTGATTATTCTGCATGTATTATTATATAAAATAGGGGAGAGAGCCTGAAAGAAAGTGTTGTAGTCCAATAATACAGCCATAAACTATCCTGAATAAGTCCTCTGCATGTACTGTTATATGAAATAAGTCAGAGAGCCAGAAAAGGAGCGCAGTAACCCATTAAGAAAGGTAAACTATGTCCGGAATAATATCTCAGCAGGTACTGTCATATAAAATAAGTGAGCAAGCCTGAAAAAGAGTGCTCTAACCAATTAATGAAGGTATAATATGTCTTGAATATGTCTTCCATATGCACTGTAATATCAAATAAAGGAGTGATCCTGTAGAAAAGTGTGTAATGTAATTAATAAAGGTATAAAACCTGGAGTGTTTCTGTGTTACTTACTTTGAAATGTTGTTGTACCCTTGCATTATACAAATAGTACTGTTTTAATAAGTGCTGGCAACACACAGTTGGGCAGTCCCATCTAAAGTGGGTGATGGAAGTGCTAGTAGCTGTGAAGCATATATACAGTCCTCAAGAGTCACTTACTGGCTAGCATGCATAATTAAATATGGCACACAAGTAGCTTGTTAATTTGTTCCCCAGAAATGTGAGTGTGCTACAAGAAATGCAGGGTTCTGTACAACTTGAACTGAAAATGTCATGTGAACACATCCAGATATGTAGATAAAGAAATAAATATACAACAATAAATATGTAGCAGTAACATCTGCATCTTGGACAGTTAGTATGTCAGATATAGGTCAGGTATATAATGAACTAGACAAACCCATTACACAACCTAATGCATGTTGCCAAGTGTAATAATACATGTAGGGGATATACACCTGCAGTCAAGAGGAATGTAGTGTAGACTAAAAATACTTATAAGATGTTAATTGAGGTTTCTTTCTACATCCTACTGTATGTGCATAAACAATGCATTTCCACAACTCAATGGGTATGTGTAATCTCAAAACATTTTTTGGACATATGTCCTATTGTTCTATACATATCTGCATTCACTTTGATGCAGGTGCCCTGTTCAAACACCACAATCATGGTGGCCTGTTGCCACCAATCATCCCTGCATGCTGTTGGAATGTCCACTATCATTCAATTTATGCATGTGTTATTCTTCCTGTTCAACTGTTGGAACCTTGGTGTGTTGGGTTAATGGGAATATTACAGCATGCTGTTACAACTAATTTGGAATGCTGTTGTTTATGCTGTAATTAAACACACCTAATCACAAAACGTATAGGAAGGCCAGTCCCAGCAGACCCACCTGTCCCTCCTCAGCTGGCGAGTGCACCTGGCACCAGCAGGTCCGGTGCCCAGCCCGGGCTCCCCTCCTCTGTTGGTCCTGTGCCACCTTCGGGAGGAAGTGCTGCAGGGGATGGGGCTTGTCCCCCCATGCAAGTGTGGGCAGAGAACGGCCACCTGTCACCCTTTGAAGGGTCCGGGTTGTGGTGCGTAGGGAGATCCAGTGTTCAGTCGCTGATCCCCTATGCCAGCTCGAGGTGAGAGTGGCGCGTCTCATGGGTGAGCCTGCCTGTCCTACGCAGCCCCCAGCACAGCCACCCTTGGGGCTGTGAAGGTGCAGTGGTGACTGCCCATGGGTGGGGATCTCAGTTCCACTGTTACCATCTGTGGCTCATGGGCTTGCGATTTCCAAACATCCGTCCCCATCAATTGTGTTCACCCAACCCATGTGTCATACACCGCCCATGTATGCTTCTTGTCTGTCTTGTCTGTTTACCTCCCCAACCTACCTCCCCAAATATACCTACTTCCTCAACCTCACTTTCCACTCTCACCTGAAAAAAAAAGGGCAATCTGTACCCACAAAAAAATTACACCTCATACATAGCTGACCATTTTGCACACATGTTCGCTGGACATGTAAACTGATAATTATAATTGGCAGTACAACATACTTTGTTGTTCTCATCCCTCTCCCAGGGGTGAAAGGTTCCAAATTTCACTCCAAATTTATTGCATATGCACAGCTGTTGCTGGTAAAGAAATGGGCAGCTATGGACTGTCCCTACACCCGTCCTACACATCCCGAGCTTGTTTTCCTACTGTCTTTCCTGCTTTGTGCCCCCTTTTTCACCACTTTCCTATCTCCCCATTTTTTTTCTTTCAAAGAAATTAGTGCGGGGGTTAGTGGGAGTAAGCACTTTTAAGCAGTAGTAAGCGGGTTTAAGCGAGTGTGTGCATGTGTGCGCTTAGCTAAGCATCACTAAGCATTACGCAAACCCGCTCACACCTGCCTAAAAGTGCCTTAGTCACTCTATGTCAGGCCCTTGTTCTGAGCAGCAAAATAAAATACCTCTGCCAGTCTCAAACCCCAGACCATTGACACAGTAGACTTCATTAATTACCACTAAGACACAGCAGATATACAATAACCTGGTGCTCAAATAAATATATCATGCATTTCAATGACTGAATGTAAAGGAAAAGTAGGAAGGCCATAACACAAAGCTTGTTTTGTGGATCTTTACCAGCAATTATTGTGAAATACATTACATGAGTGTGATATGAGAAGCAGCCATTCTAGCAGCAAATAAAGTTACAGAGGCACTTTACAACCCCCACACAGTATCATAGCAGGACAAACAGTGGCAAATCCGATTAGGGCAGAGGCCGTACTACCCAACTGTGACTACTTAACAGGGATGTCCCTGATTGTGAATCATATTTAAGCTGTGTCCCTCTGAATCCCTCTGAAAAGTACTGACGTCAGTCATAAAGGTGGGGTATTACACAATGAATACTGACAATAAGAACAGTAGACACTGCTTGTACTTCATAAAAGGAGTACGTATCCATATGCACTGCTTCACTCAAGTCTAGACTTTTACTGTCTCTATCATGTGTAAGGCGTACTTCACATTTAACTACCTATCCCTGACTCCATGCAAAGATGTATGTGAGTGCTTCATAGGCCTGGTAGAGGCACAAACACACAGGCATAGCAGCTATCCTGCTGTTACACACACTACAAATAGCTGTGGTAGGACTTCCACAAGCATACCCTTATGTAGGAGTACAACACAGAAATACCAAAGGATGTAGCCATGTACTGGTAGCAACTGACTGTAGCAATGCCATTGTACTAGTGAAGAAAACACCTGTGGGTTGCACAGACAAAGAATAACAGCATAACATTTGACTATCATCTGGATAGGTTCACAGTCGGGAACTATGCAGAAAGACCACCTTCCTTGATAAACCAACAGGTACACACAAATCCTTTAAGTCCAGTAAGATAACATTCACACAATAATACATAATGCTCTCTGTATGTCAGCAACCCCCCCACACTTTAAATACACTTGTGTGTTTAGGGTCTACCAAGGATGTAGGTAGGCATACACAGTACTGGAATTGTCCAGTTGTCCTGTGAACCTTGTGCTAATGTCAACAATAAAACCACAAACCCTGCAGAAGTGACTACATTAATATTCACAGTATAACAGTTCACAAACAGTTCATGTGCCAAAAGAATACTTCTCAATAACTACGTTTGTATGGCAGTTAATTATATGAGTGGAAAAGAAACTACATAGTCACATAAATGTTGTGTAAGCATTTGTAGGGGTGAGTTAAACTCTACACTGATAGCTCTGTACTGCAAGTGGCAACAGTCAGGCCTGAGTACAACATGTACATGACTGTCTACACCTCTAGCTTCAGATATAAGAAGTATACTAAACTTCTGACTTACACAACAGTGTCCACAGCAAACAAGCATGGGTCCCACTCTGGAAATCTGAAAGGGCTACGCCTACGTACCTTAGCAATTTATAGCATTGGGTTGCTATGACAGTGAGTACTGCAATAACCACACAGCAGGCTGTATGCATTTACCAAATGCTGGGCACCAATTGGTGCAGAGGGCATCACATGCAGATGCCCAGATACCTATAAAAGCAGATTGTACTTGCTATCCCCACATGCAGTCATTACATTGCACATGTCAGCAACTACTGACAAACTTTATTACCTAATAAAGAAACCTTACTTAAGTAAATATTATAAATAAAAACGAAGTAATTGCCCAAACACCAGGTAAACGCTCCAACTCCACAATGTAAAAGTCAAAAGAGCTGTCCCAAAATAAAGGAATGGTAGCGACGCAGGTATACTAAAAGTTGATTTATTATCAGGTCACACAATAGATTTTCATCAGATTAGCGCTTTCACTCATAGAGCTTCTTCAGACCATACATAACAGAAAATACCAGATACAAAATATATACTCTACCATTTACCTTATTAACCTATCACATTCAATTGCTAATCAAGCCTTAAAGTAATCATGTATCTAACTATAAAAATACATCTATTAAAATTCAGAATTTTAAAAAACACAGACATTACACATTATATGAAGCAATATATAAAATATAATATAAATTATCTCTCTACACATATTTCAGAGATATACTATCTAAAAAATTAAAAAAAAAATTTTGTGTGGGTATATTTCATTTCATGTACATATACTTCTTATAATATATACCTACATTAAATCTTGGTACTTATTTTAGTCAAGCCATATCCTATTTGATGTTCCTACATTTCCTAAGTTTAGGCTTTATTGAGGCTCTTTCATTAAGTCCAGAGTCCCTGTCTGCTCTCAGCCTAATTATCCAGTTACTCTCCTGACATTCTGCATGATTCCTAACGTCACCTCCACGCTTACTAGGTGTGATGACTTCCAAAGCTCTAAATAAGAATGTGTGTGTTTCCCCTTGCTGGATCACGTGTTTGGCTAGAGCATTATGTGGGGACTTCTTCTTCATATGATATATATGTTCACGTATCCTTTCTTTGAAAGCACGATTCCTTTTTCATACATAGAATGAAGAACAAACTTGGCAAACTGCTAAGTAAACCAAGTGAATTGTCTTACAATCAGCAGTGATTCATGTGATAAACTCTCTACATGTATCTGGATGCATAAAACTAGTGCTTATGTCAATATAGCAGCAATAATTACATTGCCCACATGGTCTAGTACCCCCAGTATCCATAGTATCGGGCCTCTGTCTAGGATAACAAAGCATTCTTTTCAAATTATATCTGTTCCTGAAGAGAAAACGCGGTTTGTCTCCAACTATTTTCTTTAAGTCATTATCTACACATAAGACCGACCAGTGTCTAGTGACTAAGTCTCTAATATCTGCGTAATCTGAGGTGTAAAAGGTAGAAACTTTCACACATAATGACTTATTACTTGTTCCATCCCTTTCATAAGTATGAGGAGGTCCAAAATATGGTGCAGCTACATCTAACCTTAAATCAGAAACGTTTTTCAAACTGTCATCTATCTCCTGGTGGCTGTAGCCTCTCTCTAGGAATCTCATTCTCAAGTTGTCCAACTCAGTCTCAAACCCTACGTCGGTAGGATTTAATCTTGAGGCTCTCATACCTTGACCTTTAATAATATTTCTAAAGATATGTGGTGGATGCATACTTGACCTCATCAATATTGTGTTGTAATAACAGGATTTGCGGTATATCCCTGTATTTATTAGACCACACTCTAATTTTTCTATATATAGGTCTAAAAAATCTATCTTGTATTCAGAACACTGCATGGTAAATCTAAGAAAATTTGTTGAACCATTCATCATGGTGAGCAAAGAGGTTAGTTGTTCTTCTCCCCCATTCCAGAGAATAAAGAGATCGTCCACAAAATGACGATAAAAAATAACATGCTCCTTAAATAAACTCATATGAAATAGGACTTCTTCCTCCCAATGTGCCAAAAACATATTAGCATAGCTGTTGGCACATGGGGTTCCCATTGCCACACCATCTTGTTGTCTATCACATATCACATTTCTGATTTAAGGTTAGATGTAGCTGCACCATATTTTGGACCTCCTCATACTTATGAAAGGGATGGAACAAGTAATGAGTCGTTATGTGTGAAAGTTTCTACCTTTCACACCTCAGATTACGCAGATATTAGAGACTTAGTCACTAGACACTGGTCGGTCTTATGTGTAGATAATGACTTAAAGAAAATAGTTGGAGACAAACCGCGTTTTCTCTATAGGAACAGATATAATTTGGAAAGAATGCTTTGTTATCCTAGACAGAGGCCCGATACTATGGATACTGGGGGTACTAGACCATGTGGGCAATGTAATTATTGCTGCTATATTGACATAAGCACTAGTTTTCTGCATCCAGATACATGTAGAGAGTTTATCACATGAATCACTGCTGATTGTAAGACAATTCACTTGGTTTACTTAGCAGTTT
Organism: Protopterus annectens; assembly: GCF_019279795.1. Lineage (NCBI taxonomy): Eukaryota > Metazoa > Chordata > Ceratodontiformes > Protopteridae > Protopterus > Protopterus annectens. The sequence goes on from NC_056735.1 coordinate 554,815,074, forward strand.
GCCAAGTTTGTTCTTCCTTCTATGTAGGAAAAACGAATAGTGCTTTCAAAGAAAGGATACGTGAACATATATATCATATGAAGAAGAAGTCCCCACATAATGCTCTAGCCAAACATGTGATCCAGCAAGGGGAAACACACACATTCTTATTTAGAGCTTTGGAAGTCATCACACATAGTAAGCGTGGAGGTGACGTTAGGAATCATACAGAATGTCAGGAGAGTAACTGGATAATTAGGCTGAGAGCAGACAGGGACTCTGGACTTAATGAAAGAGCCTCAATAAAGCCTAAACTTAGGAAACGTAGGAACATCAAATAGGATATGGCTTGACTAAAATAAGTACCAGGATTTAATGTAGGTATATATTATAAGAAGTATATGTACATGAATTGAAATATACCCATACAAAAATTTTTTAAAAATTTTTTAGATAGTATATCTCTGTAATATGTGTAGAGAGGTAAGTTATATTATATTTTATATGTTGCTTCATATAATGTGTATTATCTGTGTTTTGTTAAATTCTGAATTTTAATAGATGTATTTTTATAGTTAGATACATGATTACTTTAAGGCTTGATTAGCAATTGAATGTGATAGGTTAATAAGGTAAATGGTAGAGTATATATTTTGTATCTGGTATTTTCTGTTATGTATGATCTGAAGAAGCTCTATGAGTGAAAGCGCTAATCTGATGAAAATCTATTGTTTGACCTGATAATAAATCAACTTTTAGTATACCTGTGTCGCTACCATTCCTTTAAGTAAATATTATATTTACTTATTTAAAACCTAAATATATTAATTAAGAAAAAAAAACTTAATTAATAACCAATAATAACTAATAAGTCAAAAACTTTACTTGATAAATAAAAAAAACCTTGAAAAGCATACACAGACGGACCTGACAGTGAGTAACAGGTATGTAACAGATTTGTAGTTACCGGCAAGTAGTAGATGTTTATGAATAGTACTGTACATACTCAGGAAACATGCATAAGTGGCAGCAGTAGGTATGTATGCAGTGATGACATGCATACCTACTGCCATGGACAAATTAGTGTGTAGCTGTGTGCAGTGGGACATAATTGTGACATATGTATCTTAGCATTATATGTCGAACATCTGAACATGTTATCTATGGTCTGTACAGTCTGCGTATAATGGCAGCTTGGGGGAGTAGTGTAAACACCTATATAAACTTGGATGTGACAGAGTAAGACATGCATGATAGTAACATAATTTGTAGCTCAGCATTGGCAAATGCTGTACCAGGCTAGCATAGTAATGTTATCATGTGCAGCTTTATATACTCCCTGTACTATTACTGTATGCACACATGTGACAACTGTCATTGTTGTAGCATGGACCAACAGGTCACCCATGAGGTGTACGGACTTACAACAGTGTGGACCCTGTGTGTGTACAGCACACACATATGGAGAGATATGTATGTGTCTGATAAATTTGCATCTGAACATGTGCATAGAGCAAGGGACATACTCAACTGTTTGTGAAGGGTGGACAATTATATGTTGTTGCATGTTGTTATGTGCATTTTTATATGTAGGTGGTAGTGTGTGGCAAACAAGACAGCATACAGCGCTGGCATATGACATGTAGCGTTTAAACGCTGTGGGTATGATTCCTCAGGTTTCCGTCTTCCAGATAGGGGGGCCTGCTAAAGGTACATGGGCTGAGACTACCTTCCATGCATTCTGCACATGACTGTGCAATATCATTACATAACTGCATCCCTCTCAACCTTTGCATAATTGGTATTCCCACTATGAAAGGTGGACGGTATATGTGCCTATATGTATATCTATATGTACACCAATGAATGTTCATATTTACGCCCAAGCTCAATGTTGTAAACGTATTGCCATCCCTCTTGTTAAAAACCCTGTACTCATGAACTACCACATAGGTGGTAGTCTACACAATACCAAAAGTGTGGTGAGAGACTATGGGCCAAAGGTGGACATTAGTGTCCCTATTGATAATCACAGTGCCACACTAGTCATGTAAACTGAGTATGGTCCACATGTCATCAGAAAAGGTGTGTCATCCACGGAATAAGAGGTCAGTGTTCCACTGTACTCATCAGTCATAACACCCATCATAGAGTACATTGACCTTGTCGGTATGTACCCCAGAAGACATCCACAGTGACAGTAGATGCCAGACACATAGCTCAACAATGAGTATTACCAGACTCAAACAGATGACCTATGCAGACTGTCTTACAAAACCACAGCTACACTGTGTCACATACCGCCTACCCAGAGGCAACCTCTACCTAACATACAAAGCTATGCCAAACCCACAGGTATTGGACATGCTCCATATATACAGATTACACTCCATACAAGCTACACACTGTACTGATCTAAACCCTGTAACGTGAAAAAGCAGACCATGCTGGAGTGGTACATTATCATCTCAGACACATACCATACTCTGGAACTAACCACCTATCAATAGCAAATGAAGATCCTCATTAGCTGTTGTCATGAATAATCATGATGAGTGGGTGTGAGATAGGAAACACAACCCGGGAGTCACCACTGTGGCTCTGCATGACAGGGGCACATTAACCTATATTACATGGGTGTGGAAGGGCAGGGTACCATATGGCTAGGCTTCCATAGGTCCTACGGATAATAGCCTATTAGCTACCTAGGAACCGATACACACACGCATGTACTTGTTGCATTACTTGCTATGTGAGATTGACTGGCTGTGATGGTGAATGTGTCAAAGTTGTGTATATGTGTGATAGCCTAGTGTGAAACCGTGTATATCATGGTATGTAGTGTTGTAGCTCAAATCCCAGCAATGGATACATATGCTATTGCTAGGCAGGAAAAGCAGTAAGGCATACGGTGTGATGTAGTCCCATGGTGTTGACCGGAGTGTGCCATTGTAGGCTTTAGCAGTACATGTATGCTTATTGATTGGTAACACTAGTGAATACAAATCCTGTATGAACAGTAGTACTATCTGAAGCTGTAGGCCTAAACAGCACAGTATGGTTTATATCCACATTGCTTGGACACACTGTTTTGTTTGTTACCTGTAGTCCTCACACATTACAAACCTCAGGCATGAGGTTTTGTAGGTGCTGACACACAGTACTGTATGCTACACAGGTAAAACTGATCTGGGTTGCCATACCTATGTGTCCTGTAGGTATGTCTGATGTGTGTGTGGGTATGCCTGTAACATGGCCTTGGTGGTATGTGTGTCACAGGATATATGTGGATATCTAGCAACACGTGTAGTGTATTACAGCAGTATGCCACCTGTAGTGATGAATGTGCACATTTGTTACTGAGGGGTTTGCTATCAACAAGTAGCATGGTGTACTGATAGTACTTAAACTGTACTTAACATTAATTTCAATGGATGACAAAAGTCTACATGCATTAGCTTCATACACACCCCCTGTGGCTAGGTGGTGTATTATGTCACATAGAGTGTGCCATGTACTGTTGTAAAGTCTTACATACTGGTTCCACTTTGTTGCTGTGCAGAACATGTTTTGGAATATAGTATGTGCCAGGCACTGTCAGACAGTTGTGGGCTGAGCAGTCCTATGTAGTATTAAAGGTTTGTATCTACTGACAGCCAATAGGTTGCTATATATGGCATTTCATTGATGTCTGTACTTTAGCATGTTAAGTGTGCCACATGACTTGCTCACAATGACTGTTTTATTGTCTTACAGGAATATGTCTCACAACAGGAAGCCTGCCTATTCCCCTGAGGAGGAGGAGGTCATCTTTGATGCCCTGGTACAGCATTACAACCTGCTGTTCTCCAGATCTAGCCAGGACCAGCATGGACACACTGCAGTGTGGCAGGATGTTGTCCATCGGGTGAATGATGTTGGCATGCATAACTGGACTTATGAGCAGGTACACCATCACTGCAGTGATTTAATCAGACATGTCCGGCAGCATGCCTCCAATGTCCACAGACAACAGCTTGCCACAGGTGGTGGTGCATCAACACATCCCCCCTCACCAGAGTGGAAGAGCTGCTCCTCAGCGTGGTGGCTCCTGGACAAGCAGTACAACAGACATGCATCATCATGGAGGCTGGTGCCACCCAGCATGTAGATACAGAGCGTGCAGGTAACATGGCATATCTGTAGACTACTGTTAGATCAATTGTTAGAACATGCATTTACCAGATGTGTACTGAGTATTCAGAAGATGTGGAGCTTGGTGTCATGCAATACTGATAAACTGGAACATAATTTGTATGCCTGTGACTGTCACCTCTTGTACTACTGTGGAATTGCAAACACACAGCAGCAATGCCATAGTTGTTGACACTGACAGACTGTCTCATATCCTTGTAGGTCCCTCTGGTGTGATAGCAAGACAGCACACCCATGCTGGTGAGTGTTCTACACTTAATATAGCATATAACATGTGCATGTCATAGAAGACCTGTAGGCCATATACACATGTAAAACACCTACACATAATGCATGCTCTGCATGTTCTCTGTGGGACTATGTACATCCCAGTAACATGAGTATCTGCCTCAAACACATGCAATACACAGAGCATCCCAACCAATTATGTTACACTGTAGTGGACATTGTATAGGCAGTCAATACACATGCACACAACATACACCACTTTGTCATATGCAGTTAGTGTTAATTTGATACACATGGCATATGTAGGCACCTGTTGTAAGGTCATACTTCAGTATCCCAAATGTCAACAACACAGCACACATACCATACCTGGGGCTAGAGGATTATCATGGGGTGGTGTGACATGCTTCAACACACAACACATTCATGTGAGGCAATGCTCCCTATTGAACACCTTACATACCCATGTAACAACTGGCTGTGAAATGGTTAATGTAGCCAAAGTGGTGCAGGTCAGGTACAGCAAGATAGTTGCCAGTGTGACATACATTAGTGGCCTTGAGTGACCACATGATGCTGCCTGATGATGGCTCATGGTACTACACTACATCCAGTTACAGTAACTACAGTACTACACATAGCATTCATTGCTATACACCTGACAGTTGTGTGCATCCGGCCATGGTATGTATACCTATGAGTGATGGTGCACTGGACATTGGAAAGCATTCTAGACTTGCTCAGCAATGTTGTGTCCATGCACACATTGTGTTCCAGGGTGAGGCCAATCACTGAACAACACACATGCATCAAAGACATGTATACTGTTATCAACAAGGACTCTCCACACTCGCACTGCATGCTGTTGAGCAACACACATCCTGCATGCTGACACGTGTAATAGGACTCTTTGGCTTGTGATACTGTACTGCACCATCAACCACTAATGGATATGTTCTGTATTGCTGTTGGTGTGTGTGTGTCAACTTGACTGAGTAGTGTATGTGTGCATGTGTGCATGTGTGCATATGTGCATTTGTTCATGTGTTCATGTGTGCATGTGTGCATGTGTTCATGTGTGCATGTGTGCATGTGTTCATCTGTGCATGTGTTCATGTGTCCATGTGTGCATGTGTGCATGTGTACTTGTGTACATGTGTGCATGTGTGCATGTGTCCATGTGTGCATGCATGCATGTGTGCATGTGTTCATGCATTCATGTGTGCATGTGTGCATGTGTGCATGTGTTCATGTGTGCATGTGCGCTAATATCCTGTACAGATTGTGAAGTGTGTTTCCAGTCTTCCTCTCACAGGTGATGAGGTATTGGATGAGTGCAGCAGGAAACCTGAGGTCACTGCCACAAATAGTGGGCATGATGACACGTGTAGTGGCGCAGGCAGGTTTGTCAGGGTCTGTTGTTGGTCCGCCAATCGACAGTACACAGCTCTCCACACCATCTATGCGCACATTCATACTGCCGATACATACCTCAACACCAATGGCCTTAGTGGAGGAACAGCATACAGCAGACACCGACCAGGATTTTGTGGTATCTATGGCACATGCAACCCCACACAGCAGCCATACCCAGACACCTGGAACAGTACAACATAGGCATATGTCCAGGGGTGCTCGTGGGAGCTATGCTGGTCTTAATGCTCCTGGCAGACATGCCCCCACAGGTCTCACAACCTCAGCCATGTTCCGTTCTGTAATACAGGCACAAGCACTTATGGAACGGTACACCAGGCAGGGACTAAGGGCACAGAGGGCTCACAACACTGCTATCAATGGCAGTATCCATGACCTTGCCGGTGCCATCCGTAATTACACCGAGGTCATTGATAGACGCTGGGGGGAGACACTAGATATCCTCCGCAATGTAATGTCCATGTGCCAGGACAGTGCAGGATGGCTGAGACATTGATGTGGACATATGCCAGCAACATCATCAGCTGGCACTCATCGCGGATGACACACAAGTCCCAGCCGCACCCATAGTGGCAGTACCAGCCCCAGCAATGTTGGGGATGGGCTGTCAATAGACCATCTTAGACGACCATGTGCACATGGCTCTGGCCAGTCCCAGCAGGGACATGGGTCCAGTCGACATCCCTCTGCCTCTGACAATAGTATCCAGTCTGACTTGGTACCTGATAACTGTCCGTGACACCCCTGGCAGGCACAGGTACTGTGTCCGTGTCCGGAGACAGTGAGCTGTACAGCCTGGCAGGTACAGTCTGTGGCTGTCCCACAATCACCCGTATGTGGCAGCCACAAAGTGGAACTGTGTGCATGCAGACACACACACACATAAACCAAACACCTAGGGCTAACACATACACACACACATTACACCAACTTTGACCCATACTGTACTGATGTCCCTCTCACACACACACACATGCATGTCAATTGGATGGGTCATTGTCAGGCTCTGGCAAACCATTAACACACCCTGTGCATATGATGACACTGTGCCACCTCCTGTCATCTGTGACAATGATGCAGGAACAGGCTTACATGGTGCTGATGCACAGGGTGACCTAATAGCATTGTAGCAATGTTAGCATATTGTCAACAGCAAGGTGTACTGATATCCTTGTAGGTATATCTGAGCAGGCATGATGCATGAAAGCTATGATTATCAATGTAGTATTGTTTACACTAGTGTTAATTCCAATACTGTATTGTCCACGCATGTGCCACGTGGCTGATGTGTGTGGTACTGGCAGCATGTGTTGGTGAGTGGATGGTATGTGTGTGATGTGTGCAGTACAGATTTGCAGGTGTACATTTGTGAACATGGTGGAGGTGTACCATCTGCATGTATGTGCATAGTGGGCACATGGGAAGGGTGACATGCCCTGTATTACACAGTGCTAACACTTCATATTTCCTATTGGTGGCTAGTATGCGTTTTACTACACATATGTTATGACTTGGGTACACGTGTATATGACATGGTTTGACACTATGCTGGGGGTGATACTGTTTATATCGGTCATTGTTCTGCATACTGGTAGTATACATAACCTCAACAGCCTGACTTTACCCAATCATTAGCTGATGTCCTGACAACTGACACACAGTTGTAGGATACACAGTAGCAATTGAGTCCTTCTGGTACTATACTATACCAGTAACCAGTGGTATTGGCAGCCACACATTCCTGGGACCACTCCTGTTTGGCATGTAGACGTCCCAGGTACAAGCAAACACACTAGGGATATCTCCGTCCAGATCTGGTAATGCATACAGTGGCCTACAATGCATTCTCCAGATGAGACACTTATCCTCCACAAGGGTATCATACAGACAGATACATGTTGACCAACACATGTTGTAAAGCTATAAGCCAACTATAGCATAGTCATCCACATTTACAATACATAGTATCCTGACAGTACCACATTGTTAGTAGCCCACAACATGTAGCAGGGGTACCAATGTGTACATACAGCCACATGTTATGTCATCTGATCTTTGGTATTCACATTTCCAAAGGTATGCTGATGTCCCTCAGTGAATCACATAAGCATGAAGGGGTCTGTATACATATCCATGGAAGTGTTGTACACCTGTAATGAATTGACATTATTGACAGACTGTGTTGTGTTTGAACATGTCTGACATATACCCCAGGCATGAACCTCACTCACACTATTCTATAGAAAATGTCATGGGTGTGTGTGACACAGATGACCTAGGCCACAGATCACTACAGTGGCTGGCCTTGACACATACATACATATGTGACCTAAGGACTGCGAAGCAGCAGCACAGACTGTCAATGGTAACAGATGTATTCGTGTAGAAAGCAGGCTTCACTCCTATGAACTCATTGAAGTCACATGTACATATATGTATTTGACACACAGATAACAATTGAGGTCATGTGTACATATATGTATGTGCCACACAGATACTGGCAGTGTGCAATGCACATACTGTTGTTTTACTGATATGTCATACAGTTGTAAAAGCAAAACCCACAACACATTAACCAACAGTTTCACACACACACACACACTCTCAGCAATTGCAGGATTCAAACCCTTACCTAACTATGTTATGATACTACAGAGATACGCAGTCACACGACGTGCTATACGCTTTACTGGAAGCTTTCATTTCCACTGCTCTATTTCTGGGATACTGACATCATCAGACATGCCAAAGAGATTACCTCTTTGAATGTGTTTTCACAGACTCCAATAAGGGCACTCATCTCACAGGAAATCACACACACATACACCCAGCTCATGCAGGATTCAAACCCCTACCTAACTATGTTATGATACTACAGAGATACACATTAACACGACGCGCTATATGCTTTCCTGGGTGTTTACATTTCTCCTGCTATATTTCTATGATGCTGACATCATCAGACTTGCCAAAGAAGAATCTACCTCTATTCATGTGTTTTTCTAGTCTCCAAAAATGGCACTCTTCTCACAAGAAATCACACACACACGCAGAGCGATTGCAGGATTCAAACCCATACCTATGTTATGATACGACAGGGATATGCATTAACATGACACGCTATATGCTTTACTGGGTGTTTGCATTTCTCCTGCTATATTTCTAGGATGCTGACATCATCAGACTTGCCAAAGAAGAATCTACCTCTATTCATGTGTTTTCCTAGTCTCCAAAAAGAGAACTTCTCTCACAAGAAATCACACACACACACATACACCCCTCTCCCATTCATGTGATTTCCTAGTCTCCAAAAAGGGAACTTCTCTCACAAGAAATCACACACACACACATATACCCCCCATTCATGTGTTTTCCTAGTCTCCAAAAAGGGAACTTCTCTCACAAGAAATCACACACACACATACACTCCCACAACAATTGGAGGATTAAAACCCCTACCTCACTATGTTATGATACTGCAGAGATATGCATTAACACGATGCGCTATATGCTTTACTGGGTGTTTTGATTTCTCCTGCTATATTTCTAGGATGCTGACATCATCAGACTGGACATGGTAATGTGGGTGCACCTTGTTTTATGCAATCCCAGAAATCAACCATGTGGGTCAGCAGGTGTCAACAGCTTGAACAGGACTCCACAAGTCTTAGCTTGTGTGATCTCTCTGTGGACAAATTTCCATTCCTTCATATGACACTACATATTTATGCACAGGTTGTTGAATTTGTGGATACAATATGTGTCTGTGATGTTGATAAAGGGCTACTCAGAGTCTATGTGGGACATGTGTAGCTCCCTTCAGTGATGTGTGTCCTGGGTGGCTGCCTTGCAAACAATCTAGCAGGTTTGGGAACCATGATCTGCCCATGATCATACCACAGTTGCTGTGTGTTTGTTGGTTTCCAATACCTCTGTTTATGACTTCAATCATGATGGACTCAATGGCCTTGCAGATCAGACGTCATAGGCTTATAGGACTATAGTTCCCATGGTCTGTTGTGCACCATCACTTGTGGGGTGTGCCATATGTTGCTGTAACACATTCAGCAGTTTCAGATCCTATAGAGAAGGTGTGGCTCAACAGACTGTTCAGGTGCAGGGTCTGTTTGTTCTGTAGTTCACTTATGACACATATCGGGAAACAATGTCATCCAATTGCTGCCATGTTTTCGGCTTTGGAAGGAGCTGTTTACCCATTCTACATGTGATATCGCCTGGTATGATGATAGGGACATTTGTCAGTGGGAGGTGGGTATGTATGTATGGGCCTGTCTGACAGGATGTTGGCATTGTCAGTCAGGTACAGTTGTCCCTGACTCAGGACATATATGTGTGTACAGTGCTGTGTATGACATAGCTGAAGGAAGTGTCATGGTTCTGTCTGGACTCCTTCGCAGATAATCTTTCAAACACACCAACATACCTGAGCACTAAACCCATGTTATACTCTTTTACACACTTAATGGCCTACTGATCCCTTTTGATCAGTCAACAGAGAGTATGCCATTATAATATCCTGGTATGTCCAATGGTTGGTTTTGCGTGTACTCTCCAGTCCAGTTGGTGAATATGGGACTATTGAGGCAATGTTACAGCTGCCTTATGTACACAGACAACCCTCACCTCCTCCCAACAAACTCAGATATATGTGGGAGATGCAACTATATAGACAAATGGGAGGCTGAGCTCTCTCGACCAATGACCGGCACAGTCTATCAGGTGGTGAAGGTAACCACACACACCACAACCCCTTCACACATAGACCTATAATGACAGCAAACAAACTACATTACCACACAATTACATACTCAGAGGCTCTACATAATATCTGCCTAAGCAGCAGAGACCTCCTAAGCAGACACCCAGACAACTGCTACCCCACGACATTACCCACATATCACATGGTTCACAAAGTCAGTGTGCCACACAGTCACTGCCCTTAGGGGTAAAAACACACCTAATGGTTGCCTCCTTCCCCTGTAACTGAAGTAAATTGACTCTTACATTAAGAGCTGTAATACTTACCTTATAGCTTTAGGACACCTTAGGAAACCTTGTAAACTGCAATAGCCCCGCTACGTTCGCCATCGCTATGCTCAGGCTCTCTTCGCTCCCCTCCCTGCCCCCATTTCCCTCCCGCCCCCAGTACCTCTAAATTTATAGTACTATAGCCATGCCCCCACTTTCTAGATCCTATCTGCTTTCATCTGGGATAATTCCACCCACCCCCATTCTACTACCGACATTTTAATAGCACCTATTAGCTTTCATCTGGCATTCTCCCATCCCCCTTCCAGTACCTTTACCTCACCACTCTATCTTCTGGTGTTGCATCACCAGGTAAAACAGTTCCTTCACTCACTAGCTGAATCACAGATAATGATATACTCCTCTTTACTACTCCTCTTGTTCACACCATACCTCCTTACCTTGTATGAAAACCAGTTTCTCACTGGATTTCAGGTCCCAAAAGGCCATACTATCACCCCAGCTGTAAATCCTCCCACCTTCAACCATACTTACAGTACCAGGTCCTATCCAACATCTTGTTCAGTCTATCAACATCTCAACCCCAGGCACATTAGCTCTAGATCCAAACACTACCACAAACTAATAAACAAATTCCTGAAGTTCATCACCAAGTAAAGACTCAACCTAATACTTGGTGGTGATATTCACCCCAACCCTGGCCCACTCACTTCAGATACACATACCCCCTTTACTTGTAATCTAAGCTACAAACCTACAATTAATAGGCCAACTAACTCTCTCCTAGTCTGTCATCTCAATATTAGAAGCATTAATAACAAGGTACATGAATTGCATGCACTTCTGGATGTCCACTCCCCTGAGATTCTCTGTTTATATGAAACCTGGTTAAAACCTAACACTAAAGACAATGAAGTGTTACCACCTGGGTACAACATACACAGGCTGAATCGTGCTTCGAGGAAGGGGGGTGGGGTAGCCGTACTCTATAAATCTGAGTTGAATGTCACCATAGATGTAATACAACCTCCTCAGATTAATAACTCAGAGATTATTGCCACCAAATTGCAACTTAATAAAAATAAATGCATTAATATCATCTGTATGTACATTCCCCCAGGTAACAATATATCTACATTTGAAGATATCCTGCACTGGCTATCATGTCACTACCCCCAAGAAACCCTACTACTTGGAGAATTTAACATAGACTGGGGCACCTGTTCCTTAGAATCCCCAACCACCTATATTAACCTGCATGCATTTACACAAATCATATCCACCCCTACCAGGATAGGTAAACCCAACCAAAAAGAACGTATACTTGACTGAGTACTCATAAACAGTCACCCCCAACTGTACACCTCTGGTACCCTCCTTAATGGCCTAAGTAATCACCTTCTCACATATGTAATTAAGCACAAAACCATTAATTCCCAACAACCCTTAGTCAGAAAGGTTAGAAACAATAAAAACTTTGACCCTGCCAAATTCCAACAAGAACTAAACTCATGTAATTGGTCTAGTCTAAAACACCTCCTCTTAGAGGAAGCAGTAGCATACTTTAACAACAAATTCCTTGAGATCCTTGATTTGCATGCACCTGTTCGTTCAAAGAGAACCAGTGCAAAAACTGCACCATTGCTTTCTATAGAGTCTAAACTCAAAACTACCCTTAGAAACAAAGCATGGGCTTTATGGAGGTCTTCAAAAGACCCTCAAGATCACATTAAATACAGGCAATCCAGGAACAAAACCAAAAAATCAATTTTACAAGAACAATACTACTGTAATTTACAGACAGTAAATCAAAATAACCCTCAGAAGTTTTGGGCAGGTTTATATAATCTACTACATCCTGGACAAACGTCAACCCCAATCCCTGCTACTACTATTGATAAAACCCCTGAAGATGTTTCTGATAGTTTTAACCAATTCTTTACTGAGACAATTCAAGCCCTAGCTAGCCAACTACCTCCAAGCTCCCCTGGTCCTGAAAGTAGCACCCCTGGAAACCTACTTGCGTTCAGCTTCCAACCAGTCGCCACTTCACTTATCCGTACCTTGATCAAAAAATTAAAACCCACTACACTTTCTGCTGATCAACTCCCTGCCGAGTACCTACAAAAATCAGCTGATGCTATTGCTTACCCCATCTCAATACTAATCAATTGAACCATAGTAGAAGCTAAAATTCCCACCATCTGGAAAATATCCTATGTAATCCCACTTCACAAAGGAGGCAGCTCTACTGAATTCTCCAGTTATAGACCAATAGCTATACTCTCTCCACTTGCAAAGATTATGGAAAAATGTATTCATAGACAACTCATGCACCACCTAATCCAAAATTGCCTTATGGCAGACACTCAGCATGGCTCCTGTCCTCATCACAGCACTACTTCAGCCCTCCTAGCCTTTACTAACACCATAAACCATAATCGCAACAATAATTATATATCCTCAGCCCTCTTTTTGGATCTTTCCAAGGCATTCGATATGGTTGATAACCAACTTTTAATCCACACCCTGCAAACATTCTGTCTAGATACTGGAGCCCTCCAATGGTTTCAATCCTACCTGAATGGTTGACAGCAGGCTGTCCTCTGGCAGAACAAACTCTCTAACCTTCTACCTAACACCCTTGGAGTACCACAAGGCTCTATAATAGGGCCCTTGCTGTTCTCCATCTTCATTAACAACCTTTATACTGTCATCCCAAAAGTCAGCTGTATCCAATATGCTGATGACTCTACTCTGATTTGCTCAGCCACATCTCCAGTAGAGTTATGGTCAGCTACCCAGACCACCTTTAATACAATAGAAAACTGGCTTTCTGAACATCGTCTGATCCTAAATCCCAAAAAACTAAAATGCTGTTATTTTCACCAACACGTAGGTCTACCGCTTTCACCTATACCATAAAATCAAATGATGGCACAATAATCTCCCCTGACCCATCTACAAAACTATGATGTGTCATCATAGACAATAATCTCAAATTTGACCTACATGTTAACCAAACTATCAAAACCATCAATAAAAAACTAGGGTCACTTTACAGAATAAAAGCCTTCCTAACCCTCCAGCTAAAATTGCCATAGCTCGCCTCACCTTCTTTCAACCCTTCTGTATGCATCCCTCTACTCGAATTTGAACAAGACTGTCCTTAACAAACTCTCAATTTGCTACAACCACATTGCCAGGTTTGCCACTGGGCTGCCTTTTAGGACACATCATTGCATCAATCTAAACCAGCTTGGTTGGCTTGAACTACCCAGCCTAATCCAGTATAACCAACTGATTATAGCCTATAAAATCCTCTATAATCCGGACAATACTTCTGCACTTAAAAATATTATCACCCCCTATAACAATCCTAGACCGCTTTGATCCTCTAACAAACTACTAATTCAGACTAGCAAAATTAATAACACAGCCGGTGATTCTCTCTTTGCAAACTCTGTAAGTAGATCCTGGAACTCTCTTCCAGCTGATATTACCTTACTTTCCATCTTAGGTCAATTTAAAACTAGACTCAAACAACATTTGTCACTTAACTGGCTATGTCAATGTATCAAGCCTGGCTAACTCTCTCTAGAATGTGTAAAAATCTGTTAACCAGTTTACTGTGTAATTTAATTTAATCCTGACTTGTGCTCAGGATTAACTAACCTGTGGAACTTGTTTACAGAGATTACATAAGTAAGCAAGTTAAACAGTCTGTTTGTAATATGTAATGCTGGTATTATGTAATGCTGTATCTGCTTACCCTTGGAGCTTTTCTCCCCGGGCCTCCGCTGAAAATGGACATGCATCTAGTTGGACTATCCCGGTCAACAAATGTAAAATAAAATAAAATAAAAAAATAAAATAAAATAATACACTTGTAATAGATGACTCTATTGTCAGACACACTGACGTCACACTCACTAGGCTGAACAAGGAGAAGGACACTGCGCTGTCTGTGGGGTGGCAGTTTCTGCCACATTAAACATGCACTCAAGTCACTCCAAAGCAAGTACAAGTATGGCTCCATCATTGTCCATGCTGGTGTGACGTATGTCAGACATTCCTCCCTGGACTACATGACAAGGGACATAGATGAGCTTTGTGATCATGTAACCCAGGCCAGTATGACCCTGACCTTGTGTAGCATCTTACCCTCACCAAGAATGATGGCACAGTATGCAGATAAGCTGATCAATTGTAACAGTTGGCTAACATATTGGTGTCATTCAAAGGGGATCCAGTGTCTGTCAGCCTGGGATGACATGCTCAACATGCCACGTAGCTTCGCTATGGACAACTTGCACGTGTCACCTCTGGACTTTCAAATACTGGCTAAGGCTGTTGCCACCCCCACAGTGCCTTTTTTGGGCAAGGCTCAAATGACAAACCCACCTCCATGGACAATACAAGGTAAAAGAAAGTATGGGTAATGCTGCTCGACACCAGATGTCTAGAACCCAGAATGCACGCACTCAAGACTCTCCTCAGTATGGTGAATGTTGATATCTGTGCATTAACAGACACCTGGTTCAGGCTCCCAAATGCACACCAGTACTACCAGGTTATACTTCATACCATGCTTTTCGGCCACAAGACTCAGACTGACCAACAACTTTAGGGGGAGTATCTGTATACATCACAGATACACACACCTCCAGGTTAGTAGCACTGCAGGAAACGTCAGAGACCATACATGTGCAACTAACAGTGGGCAAAACTGCCTTTCAGTTTGTAGCCTGCTACAGACCATCCTTCCGAACTCAGGAACCCCACATAGCTTTCCTGGGAATACTGGAGGATATGATGGTCTCTACAAACACCATTATATGGGGTGACTTCAACTACAGAAACATTGACTGAGAATACTACTGAACCCACAACACCCTCGCCCAACAGTTGCTAGAATTTCTAAACACAAATGCTATGTCACAACTGGTCACCACACCCACATGCGGGGAAAACATATTGGACCTGATCATCACCAACACGGGGACTCCATGTTCCACACCAGAGGTATGCCCTTCATTGGTAAGGTCAGACCATACATTTATCTCACTGGACATGCATATCCCATCCCGATCCCTATCCTAGGTTCTCTCGGTGAAGTACTTACCAACAGCAAATGTCACACTCCTCTAGACCAAGGTGGTATCCTTTGAAGATCCTGGGACAGAGGTAAGTACAGCTCGACCGCTGAATCCTTTACAAACACATTTTATTGACACCTACTGGAATGCATGGCTCATGCTATCCCAAATAAGAACAAGACTCACTCCTCCAAAGGCAAGGGACCTGTCTGGTGGACCACAGCCATAAATAAGCTATACAACAAAAGGAGGGGGCTACTACATGATAGAGCACAATCCAAATAAGGGAAGGTATCTCTGATCAGTACTAGCAAGAAGCTACGTTCACTCATGAATTCATCTAAGACCCACTTTGAAAGGTAAATTGCACCACACACTGAGAATAATCACAAAGCCTTCTTTAGTTATGTCATGAACCTGGGTGCCAACTCCTAGATATGCTGTGTGTTACTGCGAAATGACAATACATACACTGAACCCACAGACATTGCCATCATCCTGGCAAACAGGTTCAGTGCAAATGTCACCCCCCCACCCCCCCTAATGAGCAGATGTCCATCCCAACAGAGTGTAGCCTCCCTGACATTACATATGATTAGGTGAGTGCTGCCCTCTCCAAGGCAGACAACGCAGCATCAATGGGGACTGGATGGTATCCCGGCCTGCATCTTAGGCAAGCTTCATGATGAACGTAACCCTCACATGAAGTCACTGATCAATATCAGATTACTACAGGATATGTACCCAAGGAATGGCGTGGAACAACAGTGGTCCCGCTCCACAAAGGTGGTGCTATAACAGACCCCAGACACTATAGCCCTATAAGCCTATCTAGCCTGGTACTGCAAAGCTATGGAGTGTATCATTATGGTACTCATACACACAGACATTGGGAACCTACAGGCACTGGATCCTATACAATTCAGCTTTGTTGTGGGCAGATCTTGCCTCTTGAACATGGTCGACTTCTTTAAACAGTTACCAGGTCCATAGACATAGGGAAGGTAGTCCACACAGTCTATCTGGACGTCGCATAAACCTTCACAATAATACCCCACTCAGGCATCATACATATGCTCACCAGCTTAGATATCGACACATATGTCACAAGATGGATGGCTAAGTGGATCAGGGATAGCACCCACATGGTATGTATTGCAGGCGCCATGTCTGACTGTACACCAGTTATACATGGCATCCCGCAAGGCTCAGTCCTGGGACCTATCTTGTTCAGTATATATTCCTCTGACATACAGGATAATACAGGAGGAATATGGCTGACCATGTTCACACATGACTGCAAACTGGGTGCCATATTTGACTCTCCAGCTGGCGCAAGCATCCTCCAAAGAGATGGATAACTGGTGCCAGAGCCATGGCCTACAGCTGAATGCCATTAAATGCATAGTCATCCCCTTTTGGAATCACATAGTGCCCACACATTACCACATAGGTGTTAATACATTAAGTATGGTAGAAGTTGTTAGGGATATGCGGACATGAGTAGTTTGTAATTTTGCCATTGACAACCGCATTGCCATAGTGGTTAGACAGACATTCTGTCTAGCCCTCCCTATCCCAACAGGTTTCACATCTAGATCAAGTAAAGTCATTGTGCCCCTATACTCATGAGGCCCATGATTGGATACAATGCCCCATTTGGGATGTACCTTACCCGACATCTGCAGCAACTGTATTGGCCACAAAAGTACCTCACCAAGTGTATCTAGAGACTCACACTGATGCTCTGTGCAGTTTGGCTAAAGTAACTCCAGCTCTACTCAGTCACTTACCACCTACTCGGATGAGATCTGTGCCTGTTGTTTACAGCCATGTCCTACACAGAATTAATGGACATGCTGCACCTCAGGATATCCGGTTCCCTTAGAGCTACATGCTCCAGGGACTTACACCTCAGCACAGATATTTATAGGACATGCTGGAGGGACACATTTAATCCCAGACACTCCCCTCACTCTGGAATGGGATCCCAGTCCCACATAGGCTGAGCCCCCCACTGCCCCTACAGGAGATATATTGACACTTGGATGGGTGATCATATGTTTACCCCTGGAATCTCTTCTGGGTCCCTGCTGGACAGAGGGACAATAAAGCAAACGTAAAAGGCCTATCTTGTGTGACCTACTATTCACAGGCACAGTCTACTAATCTAACAGGGCTGCGAGAGCCAAACACACTCTGGCTAGGCTTATACATGCCCTAGGGCAGATAGGCTAGTATCAACCTATGCACCTATGGTAATGTTCGGGATGCACATTGTTTATTGATGATACTGATTGTAGTTTTTTTTTCTTCTTTGCTTTCACACTTTCTACAAACAACCTATGTATTTGCAGAACATATTTTATTATGACAGGGTTCTAATATATTATATATGTGTCTGCTGTCATATGACTGTGTGCACATGGCAGATTGGTTAATACTGAGAGGTTCCTGTGTTAACACATGCAACTGCCGGATATGTGTGGCCCACCGCTATACTCAGACATGGCCTAGGTCTGTGAGCATGCCCAGTCTGTCCTTTCAGTGTTTTGTTGCCTGACATTTGTCTCATTTATTCAAGTGTGTGATCATGCCCAGTCTGTCCTTTCAGTGTTTTGTTGCCTGACATTTGTCTCATTTATTCGTGTGTGAGCATGCCCAGTGTGACCTTTCAGTATGTTGCTGTCTGAAGTCCACTACATTTGTTGATGTGTGTAAACATGACCAATATTAACAATTATACTATATGTTTGTTGAAAATCAGGTTCTATTCTTACTGCAGGGCTCACCTTTGTGTCATAACTCAACAGGGATCATGCTGTGCCTGCAGGGTTTCCATGAGATACGTTGCATAGACTTATCAACTTTTCTTTATACAGGCTGACCAGTGCAATACTGTCATGGTTTAGTGGTTCAGTAGTACTAATGTAGTGCACAGTATCTTAGGTTCGAGGTCTGTCACTGCTTTATATTTTCATACTGAGCAGACCAGACTGCTTAAGGGCCAGTAGAGCAAATATGAGCATGTTAGCTTTTATTCAGCTATGCCCAACGTAGACCAGACTTGTCCAACATTGCTCAACATTAACCAGCATTACAGAACATTGTCCAGTATTGCTCAATATTGACCACAGTTGTGCTAGTGTTAGTGTGTGCAATTGCTTTACATATACTAAATGGTGGTGAAAGCTGTTTAGCACTGCTTTATATTGCTTAACACATGGCAATCATGCCTCAGGTGGTGCTGCAGGGATGCCTATGTTGGATGCACATACTGCACTCCCTATACATGTTTGGAAACAGGTAGTGTCAAGTTAGGCATCCCTTTTACTATTTGTCCGAGTCAGAGAGAGGTATAATTTCCAGGGATCCTACTGAGCCAGTGTATGTGCTATGCGTTGCCTCTTTGCCAAGGCCAAAGCATACTGGGCACGCCACCTTCTTCCTACTGGGGCAGGCTCATGTTGTTCCTCCTCCAAGTCACAGTCTGCCTGTGATAGCCTTGGCAATGGTGGGGGGCTGTTGACCCCAGGCCTGTGCTGCTCCTGCTGCAGCTGTTATCACAGGATCATATTATGTAGCATGGCACATAACATGACAATTTGGGTACATGTAGTTGGTGAGTACTGCAAGGCACCACCAGATGTGTCCAGGCACCGGAACCGTGACTTGAGTAGGCCGAACACATGCTCAATTACATTTCGTGTTTGTGCGTGTGCCTCATTATGGCGTTCCTGTTCAGGTGTGTGTGCATTTCTGATGGGTGTCATCAGCCACAGCTCCAGTGCATAGCCAGCATTCCCCACTAAGGCAGCCAGCACACACATTCAGTATTATGCCCTGGGTATCACACACGACCTGGCATTTGATGGAGGGGAAGCCCTTGCGGTTGAAGTAGACCCTACCCCTCTCACCGGCTGGTGCTTTGTTGCGTATGTGTGTGCAGTCTATTGCACCCACTATCTCAGGGTATTCCGCTATTTGCTGGAAGAGATGCATACTGCTGGCCAGTACCTCACGGGAATTGGGGAAATATACATGATCACCGACATGTACTGACATGGCATCCAGGAACTGGTGCAGTACCCTGGATGCTGATGCCTGTGATATCCCCATCATATCACCAGTTGGTGTCTGGAAGGTACCTGTTGCTAATATTCTTAGACAACACATACTTTGGTTTCCACTAGGATGAGTTCCCCTCTGTTAGTTCTGTGTGTGAGGCGTGGCCTGCACAGCTCAACAATTTGCTGCAAGAGATCTCTGTCCACTCTATAGCGCTCCACTATCTCCAGCTCATGTAGCCCCTGGTAGGTTACCCTGGGCCTACACACTCTTCTCCGTCTCCTCACTGTGGGTTGTCCAGCAGCATTCGCATTGTCACCACCCTCAGCATGTTGCATACGTCACCTTATAACAGCAATGGCAGCCCCTAACATTTCTTTGTCTCAGTAAAGCTTTTTCAGTTTTCACTTCTATTAGCTTACTGCAGTATTGCAGTGTCTCTTGAGAGAAACATAGTGGAATGTTATTTGCAGAGTTTTTAGTGCTGGGCTGGGCTAGTGCACTGCCTGTGTAATTGCCTGATTCTGATTGTTTTCACCTGATAGCTCTGCTAGTACTCCCTGGTTAACTTCCTACTATTTGTTGTGCTTCCTTTTCCCTTTCTGTTTCCTCAGGGGGGCAGCGCCATGCACACAAGCGCAAACACATGCACACTAGCTCACACACGCGCACACATGCTTACACTGACTAAAACTTGCTTATTCTTGGTAAAACGTGCGCACACTGGTGCAAACACGCTTACACAACTTTAAACAGCCTTATACATGCTTACTCTGACTTAAACGTGGGCACACATGCTTACACACACATACACAGTCTTACTTGGATTTACAGGCTCGCACCCATGTGCATACATGCTCGGCAAGAAACTTTAGTGTTATCCACGACATACACCTTCAATTTATTGCCTTTACCTAGCCTACCTGTTGACACACCTCTTCCACTGATGTGTAAATGACAGCTGACACATGCCACTCTGCTCCAATGAGCTTCATTTCTTTCATACATACCCCCCTCGTGATGTCACCTCTCTTCTACTCTGTTACTCCCCTTATCCTACTCCTACACTCCACTGACTGTACTCATTTGCTATGTAAACTTGCAAGTCACTGTCCTAACCCTCATTTGCATAGAATTGCCTACTAATGCTTGGTTACATCTCTTTGACTGAGCTCCCCCCCTTAGCAACCAGTACTCGGTAGCCATGTTGTCTTCAGCCTGCCATTCACTTGCATTGTAAATTCAAAATAGCAATAAAATCCACATTTGTGGATCTTAATAATTGATTTTCTGGTTTTTGCAGTGCAGCGTGTTTGTGCGGCACTGCACTACGCTTAAACCCCGGGGATTGGGATGAAAAAAATATATATATTTAATTTTTATTTTGCATCAGTGAACATTGCCAATGGCCGTATTTTTGGCCATTGGCATGCTTCCTCAACTGGATGCATCCTTTTTTTGGAGCAGTCACGGTTCCGTTATGCTATTTGCAGAACTGTACTCACTTGTCAACTGAGTACATTTCTGCAAAAAACACTACTCTTACTCAGACAGGTTCGGGTTTCCTGGGTCGCAAATTTACCTCATTTGCAAAGCTTTTGCCTGCAATTGAGGTAATTTGCATATCCAAGCCCTGTCCGTGTAGGACTCGTTTTGGGAGCTCTGTTGCACGCCCCTACCGGCTGTTCCTAGATCGCTCGGCGGACATGTTGGCTGCATGGAGTCTTACTCTACTCTTAGACTCCGTGCAAGCCTTCATGAATCCAGCCCAATATATATTCAAGAACATCCCTACCACATTTTTTGTGCTTTCTAGTCACTCAGAAAGATTATACTAAGTGTACATGTAGTTTAAACTTTGTGGTAACATTTATGAATCACTGTCAATATTTAAAACTTCAAGAAAATCAGTAGGAAAACTAAATTAGGAGAAAGAAGGTATGAGTTATGTCTGTGTTGTTTGTTCATTCAGAATGATGTATACTTACTCTAGGCATTATTGAATACTGGGGTGTATATTTACAAATTCAATTTAATTGTCACAAAACATCTAAGTCTACACAGGGGTAGCAATCATAATTTGCATGCCTTTGCTGATTTATTCGTAGACTTGGGATGTTTACCAGCTGAATATCCCATACAAATAAACCTCAGGCTGTATCAGTGATTTAATCCCTGGAAAGGTCAACATAAAGATGGACATTTGCTCAGATTGTTTACATTCATTTTGTTGAAATGCAGGACATCATATTTTTAATGGCCGAATGCTTTTAAATGAATTACTGAAATGTTGAACTTTGTTTTACTAAATTTAATTTGTGTGAAGGAAGCCTGCCATTCATGTATGTGAAGTCAATGCTATGCCTATGTTTAATGTTTCTGTGCTTTGCATATGCTTGCATGTTTGGTTTTACAAAGAAAAAAAATGAAAATATTCGAATTTGGACTGTCAGGATTCCTTTAATCTGACATTTTGAATAATCTGTATTTCGTAATTCGATAACTTCAGGTGTTGTGTGATTCTACTAAATGAATGTAAACGGATACAGACGTGGAAAAACCTAGGATTCATAAAGAAACAATTGGAGCCAACAGAAAGGGTAAACAAAATGACTGGTGTGGTAAAGAAAAAAATATTTGCAGTTGCATTGATCCACAAAATCTGATTAAAGTAATTAAAAGAGAACATTCATTATTGCTTCCAGCTAAAAATTGTTTCTCGTTACTAGACTTTAAAAAGGGTATCTAGCAAAGAAAGCTAAATTATTTAAAGAAAGCTCCAGAATATGCAAGTTTAATAATCCATTAGGAAGGTAAAGAGTTCTTTAGACATTAATTAAGTATTTCATCAGAGTAATAGATATCCCAAAGGGCCGTTTTCCATGCAATTGAAAGCTTAGAATGTGGGTATGAACACAGTATGAAAAGAAACTTATGAAGATGCTGGATACAGAAAGGCAATATAATTTCAAGTTAAGTAAGAACAGATGCAAAATAACCATCCTTGTGGACAAGTAAGTACAGATTTGTTCTAGTTCAGAGAAGTCATGTATCTGCTATTCAATAAACTTCATGTAGGCTTTGTTCCAAACCTGCACAGAGTCTACATGTTTGCCCAGTGATTAGCAGTACTAATAGCATGTGCACGACACACATTCCACTTCCTTGAATACAAGCAAAGTTTGTGGCCAGCAACAGTGGTGCTGGCCAGGAAACTGTGCAGAGCAGCATGAACACAAAAACTGAATGCATACAAACTGCCTATGGGCAAACTTCCGTGAGATTACGTGGACAACCACAGTGATTATCAGGGGTGAAAATACTGCAACAGCTGCAGTATGAACACATTATAGAATAGTATACGTATTACAATGTACACTACAACAAGTTTTTGCAGACTGAAATAATAGATGTTGGGGTAATCAACAAGGGCAAATACAATGCAACATAGACACACTAGGCAGGGAAGTGTGCTGATTAATATAGCCTCAGACATGAATGATAGGAATGAATAAAGAGGAAGCACGCATATGCAATAGGGCAATGTTGCCAAGATAGGATATTTCAAGTTATGTACACTTTCAAGACAAGTCAATAGCAAAACATGAAGCACATATGTATATATAGCATAGTATTTACTGATGTTTGCACCTCTTGTGGGAGTATATGTATATCACCACACATGATCGTATATGCATGAGACTGTCACACAAGGTTACATGTCAATGGAGATGAATGGTTGTGATATAAAAATCACTGACATGCTCAATGGAGAGGATGTTTAGCAAGGATGGTATATAGAACAGGGGGCATGCGCATGTTGTGAAGCTCTTCAAAATGACTTGCTTGAATATGATTGAAATGAATGTCAGCATACCTCACAACCAATAACAATGGACTCATAGACAACTGCTGTCAGAAACAGGCACACTTGGAAACAATTTAAAAGTATCAACAACATTAATCAGTGATATTGCCATGTTCTGCAGGAACAGATGTGTACAACTATAATGATTTTCAGTATTATATAAGGATAATACACAACCCGTTTTACAAAAGAAGCCTGTCTTTAGAGGTGTTAAGTGGTGCAGTTTTAAACCTGGAGTTAAATTCAAGGCAATCCTGGCCATTTGAGAGGTTGGCAGGACAAATAAGACACAAGCCACACATGTAGCAATAGAACCCATGTCATCAATGTTGTCAATTATCTCTTTCTTTACTGGGTGCAACAAAGAAAGATGTATCACATAAGAATCTTGTACAACATCTTGAAAGGAAATCTGCACTGTCAATTCCTAGCAGGTATGCATAACAAAAGAATAGTTCTGTATGGCAGACAAGATGTGTGCAAGCTCACTGTACCAAATGTAATACACTTGGCTAAAGCATACCTGGCTGACATAGGCATTGGACATAAAGATAACAACACACAAACAACACACTATTATGTGTGGATTCCCTACACACAGCTATGTATCTCATGTTTCTGCCACATTTAATAGCAATGGACATACCTCTCAACCTACCGAATTACTCAGTATTTACCAGTTGAAAGGGCAAAAATATGGGGTGCCACAAATTCCCGAGTGGCCCCTTCAATTCCTGTTTTTTTTTCCCCAATTTTTTTAAGTTGGAATGTAAGGGTGTGTGTATCTGTGTGATGACATCAACATTGTTAAATAGTATGCTTTGTATTTGAGGAATTCACTTTACACACGGCTAGTAGCTTGTAGCCAAACCCACAAAAAATGTTGCACTCCCAAAGAACTGAACCAAGATAAAACAATTTAGGGTCCACACAGATAGCACCTGTACTCCCCTGCAGCAGTCCTGAACAAAGTAAACAAACTCACTATGCAGATAAGCATCTTTAATAGTCACACATAGAGTAAGCACCTTCATCTGCAAACTGCAGACTTCATCAGAATCTGTTAAAAACTGTCATTAAGTGTGCTTATATAGTTACTTACAACCAATAAAATCAATCTAATAATTATATTTGAAATTTTAAATAATCTGTCATTTAAAGAAACAGATGTAAAACTCATTACAATAATTTTCTTTGCATACAACTCACACTCACCTTACTAAAATATGTAAAAAAAAATGTATTTGTTATTAGTAATAAAATTGCTCACAAGAACATAATATAAACCAAACTCTTCCCAATATCTTCACAAGAAGCAAGAAAAAAGTGTGTAAAGTGGCAAATTTCCATAAAAGACATAACCCAGGATAGAACCCTGGTTCTCAGACCTAAAATTGAATGTTCTATCTTCTGTGACACAGCAACAGCTCTAAAAAGTGCATGACTTTTTTTGTCTTCTGTAATCTCATTTCTAAGACTGGAGTTATAGTAACACTGTCATTAATACCTGGATAACTAGCTGCATTTAACAATAACTGCCATCTGACTTCTATTTCTTTTAAAATGCATTTAATTTCTCCTCCTCTGGGATTCATATAAACACATTCCAGAATGGCAAACTTAAATTTGGAACATCCATTACTAGAATCTAAATGCCTATACAATGCATTATTTTTGTCCTTTTTCCTAATACAATAATAATGCTCAGATTCTTAAGAGCTCTATTAATTTGCCTACATAGAATGTGGAATAGCTGCAACATTTTGCCAAGTATATCACCCTAATGGTGTTGCAATTTCCTCTCCTAAAATGTACCCTAGTTCTGTGGATGTTGTCTAATACCAATGTTATATCCTCATTTATTGCAAAGCATTGGTTGCAGCTGCCACATTTTTTAATTCCTTGCAAGTTATTTCTATTACCTATAATGTTTCTTTTGTATTCACATCTGTGCTTTAAATTTCGTCCTATTTTATACACAAAAGTGGGCTTCTCTCTCAAGATGGTATACACTTCCATATCCCCCTTTAGCAATACCCAGTTTTGTTGAACAATACTCTTTATGGCTTCAGCAGACTGATTGTATTCCAATATGAAGGCCCTCCCATAGTTGCCATTGTTTGTGCCTTCATGTATGTAAACCATACCATCACCCATTACGGGTTTATATTTAATACCCCACTAACTAATAACATATTCAGACACCTCCTTTATCATGGAAACAGGATATCCACATTCCTGAAACATTTTACCAATATATTCTATTTCTTTCTTCATATCCTCATACTGTGAGGTAATTCGTGCTGCCCTTATACATTGACCTGCTGCCCTTATACATCGACCTTTTCAGAGGATTTTCTTTTGTTTCCATGGATGGCTGCTGGAGTACTCCAAATAGGAGTTGCTAAATGCAATTTTCCTATAAATTTTAGATTTAAACCCAGTTCCAGAATGTTTTACATAGGTGTCTAAATAAGCTATACCCTCTTCACTGTGGGTGTGTGTAAATTTTAAACACATACTGGACTTGTTTAAATAGCTCACACATTGCCCAATACCATCACTAGTGCCATCCCACAGGACAAAAATATCGTCCAAAAACTGGATGTAGCATCTAATATAAGACATAAATCTACTACAAAAAATATTTTGTCTTCCCAGTCCAATAATACAAGGTTGGCAAATATGGGGGTGCATGCTGCTCCCATAGCCACACCTTTTGTTTGCTTATATAGTTCGCCTTCATAAAAAATACAATTATTGTCTAATACCGAGGACATGAATTCCACTAGAAATTGAATTTTCTCCCATTCCATACCACTATATTTCCTTATACTATTGCAAAAGCTTTCAAGCCCTTCATCCTTTGGAATTCAGGAGAATAAGTCTATGACATCTATGGTGAGAAACATTAAATTCTTATTCCAAATTTCATTTTTCAATCAACTTAGGAAATCCCAAGAGTCCTTGAATAAGTGTTGTACTTTGCTATAAATATATTTCAAGGATCTATCTATCATTACCCCTAGTGGAAATGTTCATGATTTACTACCAGATATAACAGGCCTAAATGGGGGATCTGTTACATTTTTATGTATTATAGGTATACCTATGATAATGGTCAATACTGGATGTTCTACCTTCACAAAATTATATATGTCCTGCGTAATTCTATTTTCCAATAATAACTCTTCCAGATATAAATCAATCCGACGATGAGCAATGTTGACCTCATTTTTTGAGATTATGTCATTGGTCCCTGTACTATTCAAGATTTCATACATTTCATTATAATATTCTCCACTGTCATATAACACTAGCCCCCCCACCCTTATCTGGTTTCATAACAAGTATATTACTATCATTACTAACTTCTTTCAAAATCTTCCATTCATTGTTGTTCAGGTTATTCCTACACCTGTTATATTTATGCTTTTCCTGTAATTCATACAATTCTTTATAGGTTCATATGCTCATAGGTTGATACTAGGCTATCTGCCCTAGGGCATTTATAAGCCTAGCCAGAGTGTGTTTGGCTTTCGCCACCCTTTTAGATTAGTTGACTGTGCCTCTGTATAGTAGGTCACAGGAGGTAGCCCTTTTAAGGTTAGTTTACTGTACCTCTGTCAAGCAGGGACACAGAAGAGATCCCAGGGGTAAACTTACAATCTCCCATCCACTCATTAAGATTTCTCTTGAAGAGGATTAGTGAGGGGCTCTGCCTAACATGGATTGGGATTTTGTTCCAGAGTGAGGGGAGCCTCTGGGATATGAATCTGTCCCTCCAGCATGTCCTATTTATTTCTGTGCTGAGGTTCAAGTCCCTGGAGCATGTAGCTCTAAGAGATTTAGATTTCCTGAGGTGAAGCATGTCCATTAATTCTGGGTTGGACATGGCTTTACACGTCAGACACAGATCACCTCTGAGTAGGCGGTATGCAACTGAGTAGAGCTGGAGTTTCTTTAGCTGAACTGCATAGGCATCTGTTTGAGCCCCTTGATCCTCTTGGTGAGGTACTTTTGGGTTTTTCCAGTTGCTGCAGGTGTCGGGTAAGGTACATCCCAAATGGGGCATTGTATTCAATTATGGGCCTGATAAGTGATGAGTAGAGGGGCACAATGACCTCTCTTGATCTAGATGTGAACCCTTTCGTGATAAGGTGGGCTATATAGAAGGTCTTTCTAACCACTTTGGCAACGTGATTGTCAAAGGAGAGATTGCTATCTACTTGGGTCCCCAAGTCCCTAATTACTTCTTCCGTACTTAATGGATTACCACCTATGTGGTAATTTGTGGGCACTTTGTTTTTCCCAAAGGAGATGACTATGCACTTTTTGGTGTTTAGCTTTAGGCCATGGCTCTGGCACCAGTTATCCGTCTCTGTGAGACCCTTTTGGAGGATGCTTGTGTCAGCCAGAGAGTCGATTATGGCACCCAGTTTGCAGTCATCTGCAAACTTGGTCAGCCATAGTCCACCCGTGTTAGCCTGTACCTCTGAGAAATATATACTGAACAAGAGAGGTCCCAGGACTGAGCCTTGTGGAACGCCACTTGTAACTGGTTTAGAGTCTGACATGGCACCTGCTATTCTGACCATGTGGGTTCTATCCCTGAGCCAGTTTGCAACCCATCTTGTGACATAGGGCTTGATATTTAAGCTGGTGAGCTTATTTATGATGCCTGAGTGGGGTATTCTGTCAAAGGCTTTTGCGAGGTCCAGGTAGGCTGTGTGGACTACCTTCCCTTCATTTATGGCTTTGGTAACTGTTTCAAAGAAGTCGACCAGGTTCAAGAGGCAAGATCTGCCCTTAACAAAGCCGAATTGGGTAGGATCCAGTGTCTGGAGGTTCCCAATGTCTTTGTTTATGATTTCCATGATGATACGCTCCATAGCTATGCAGACCAGGCTAGTCAGGCTTATAGGGTGATAGTTTCTGGGATCTGTTGTGGCACCACCTTTGCGGAGTGGGACCACTGTTGCTGTACCCCATTCCTTGGGTACATATCCTGTAGTAAGGCTGAAATTGAACAGTGACTTTATATGAGGGTTTAGTTCTTCTTGGAGCTCGTGTAAGACGCAGCCCAGGACACCGTCTGGTCACATTGATGCTGTGTTTTTTGCTTTGGAGAGGGCAGCTCTCACCTGTGCATCTGTGATCTCAGGAAGGCTACACTCTGTTGGGATAGACATTTGCTCTTTTGGGGGGGTGAGGGGGGGGGAGTTTGCACTGAACCTTTCTGCCAGGATGTTGGCAATGCCTGTGGGTTCAGTGTATTTTTTGTCATTTTGCACTAGCTCAGAGCATATCTGGGAGTTGCCTCCCAGGTTTCTGACATAACTAAAGAAGGCCTTGTGATTATCTTTATTGTCTTGTGCAATTTTTCTTTTGTAGCTGGCCTTAGTTGATTTTATGAGGGATCGTAGTTTCTTGCTAGTACTGATCAAAGACGCCTTCCCTTTTTGGGATTTTGCTCTGTCATGTAGTAGCTTTCTCCTTCTGTTGTATAGCTTATTTATGGCCAGGGTCCACCAGACAGGTCTCCTGCCTTTGGAAGAGTGAGTCTTGGTTTTATTTAGGATAGCATGCTCCATGAATTCCTGTAGGTGTCCATAGAATGCTTTTGTAAAGGATTCTGCATTTTGGGCCATATTTTCCACTGGCTCAGGGGTTTTGAAGGATTCCACCTCGGTTTTGAGAAGTGTGAAGTTTGCTTTTGAGAAGTTCTTCACCGTGGTTACCTTGGCTGGGGGTGGGGACGGAATATGGATGTCCAGTGAGATTAGTTTATGGTCTGATCTTACCAATGAAGGGTATACCTCTGGTGTGGAACATAGAGACCCCATGTTGGTGATGACCAGATCCAATATGTTTTCCCCTCTTGTGGGAGTGGCGACCAGTTGTTCCATAGCATTTGAGTTTATAAATTCTAGGAACCATTGGGCGAGGGTGTTTGGGCTTGAGTAGTTTTCCCAATCAATATTTGGGTAGTTGAAGTCACCCAATATATTGGTTTTTGGAGAGACCTTCATATTCTCCAGTGTTCTCTGGAAAGCAGAGTGAGGTTCCTGTGTTTGGGAGGGTGGTCTGTAGCAGTCTACAAACTGAAAGGCAGTTTTGCCCACTGTTAGTTGCACATGGATGGTCTCCGATGCTTCGTGCAGTGCCACTAACCTGGAGGTGTGGGTATCTTTGATAAATATGGATACTCCCTTTCCTTTTGTGGTTCGGTCCGAGTTTTGTGGCCGAAAAGCATGGTATGAAGTATAACCTGTTAGTGCTGGGGTGCTCTCGGGAGCCTTGAACCAGGTTTCTGTTACTGCACAGATATCGATATTCTCCATACTGAGGAGAGTCTCGAGTGCGTACATCTTGAGGTTTAGACTTCTGGCGTTGAGCAGCATCACCCTTAGTTTTTTTTTCTTTGTGTTGTCTATGGAGGTGGGTTTGTCTTTTGAGCCTTGCCTAAAAAAGGCACTATGGGGGAGGCAAGAGCCTTTGCCAGTATTCAAAAACCCAGGGGTGACAGGTGCAAGCCGTCCCTAGTGAAGCAACGTGGCTTGTCGAGCATGTCATCCCAGGCTGACAGACACTGGATCCCCTTTGAATGACACCAATACTTTAGCCAATTGTTAAAATTGATCATTTTGTCTTTATACTGTGGCATCATTCTTGGTGAGGGTAAGATGCTACTCAAGGTCAGGGTCATACTGGCCTGGGCTACATGATCAAAGAACTCCTCTATGCCTCTTTTCATGAATCCAGGGAGGTACATCTCAGGTCATTCACACCAGCATGGACAATGACGGAGTCATATCTGTACATGCTTTGGAGTGACCTGAATGCTTGTATTATGTGGCGGATCCTGGCACCCAACAGGCAGCTTACAGTGACCTTCTCCTTGTTCAGCCTGGTGAATGGGACGTCAGTGTGTCTGACAATAGAGTCACCTATTACAAGTGTATTAGGTGTGTTGTTTAGCCTTAAGAGCTGTGACTGTGTGGCACACTGACTTTGTGAGCTATGTGCTACATGGGTATTGTTTTGTGGTAGGGGTTGCTTGGATGTCTGCTTTGGAGGTCTCTGCTGCTTAGGCCGATTTTTATTTAGAGCCTCCGAGTATATTTTTGTGTGTTTATGTGTTTGGTTTGCTGATGCGATAGGTCTGTGTGAGACTGGATTTGTGGTGTGTGTGGTTACCTTCTCCTCCTGACAGGCTGTGCCAGTACTGGGTTGAGAGAGCTTAGCCTCCAGTTTGGCTATATAGTTGAATCTCTCACATATATTTGAGCTTGATGGGAGGAGGAGAGGGTGGTCTGTAAACATAAGGCAGTTGTAACATTGCCTCAAGTTTCCCAGATTCACCAGCTGGACTGGAGAGTAAACCTGAAACTGACCTTTGGACATTTGTAAGTTTCTTGGAGGCCAGTGCTTGCTTGGGCTAAAGGGAAGTCTCTGTGTTCACCAGTGGCAGTGTTTAACACTGAACAGCCTGCCTGTCCCTGTAGGAGTGGTTACTGCCTAGAAACTGTAGTTTTGATGGCCATTTTGGGTCAATTCCAAACTCCTTGATCTCTCTCTCTTAAAGCCCTGCAGCCACGTGGTTTTGGCATCTTTCCAGGCTTGATAGTTGTTGCTGAAGCACCTACCAAGAGGAGAAAACGCTGAGAGAAGAAAGGAACCACTTTTGATATTTTAAGTATTTTCTTGTGATTTATTTCTTAGAAAAACTGCAAACTTAGAATAACTCTTTCCAATGTTACCAAAGTCGAATGTAAAGGAGGGTTAAACTTACCTTTTTCTTTATCCCAACAGTTGTACTACACCACCCTCGTGGTGTTTCTATATGACTATTTTAGAGCTAGCTTACTTGTCTAGCTGTACTTGCTTGTAAAGTGGACAGTCATAGCTGTTAAAGACTGCCTCTGCCATTATAACAAGCCGACAATGACAAGTTTAATTAATCCTCCCTCTCAGGCGGATCCTACTCTGAGCGTGACCGAATACCTTGTTTATCTGAAACTGGTAAACGGCTTTTGAGCGGTGCCTCCTAAGCATTTACTCTGAAGCCTAGTTTCTTCAACACACATTCTTCTTATGCTGTTAATGTGTTATTTTACAGTCGTTTTCAGCCTATAATCGGCTGTCAAAAATCACCATCCTTGTGGAGTCTCTCTAGGGGTTGGATTACTCACATGTGTAGCCTTGAATGAATATTAGTGTCTTCTGCCTGTAGAATATTAGCAAGCCATTTTTGACTAACATCATGCTTGAATATTAAATGGGGCAAACGTTATATATGGCAATACTTGGTGGCTTTATCTGAAGCCTGCAATTGGCTTTTTGAACAGCACATCCTAAGTGCATACCTTGAAGCTTACATCCTCTCCTTTGTCCCACTGTTGGTAGCGTTTTTACTTTAATCACCGCTACACGGATTCTGTAAGTACACCATCCACTTGGAGACTATTAGGGGCTTGGACTTAACTATATGCTTAGCTGTCCTCAAAATACCTCCCTACAGTAGTGTCTTTATACTGCTGATTTGTTATATACTGCACATAAGCTGATTACTGATAAGAACGGTGTGTAAGGCTGATAGTCACTGATATACCACACAGAAGCAGATATACTTATAAGAGCACCCTTGGGTAGCAGTCCTTTAATTGCACTAGTTGTGCTAGGAACTGTATTATCCTCTCTCTGTCTGCTGCATTACTGCAAAGTATCCCATCTTGTAAAGTGTTGTCCTACAGGCCCCTGCACAGTGTCCTGTCTCAGCACAGTCCTTCATAGTGTTTGTTTTATGATGGTTGTCTACTGTAGCTGCTAAATAGGTAGGAACATCATATACTACTATCTCCTTGTTTCTGCTACTACCTAGGGGCATATAACTCTTGCAGAAAGTGTTTTACTACCAAGCAGCATATAAATAATGCTTAACTGTGTTTTTACATCTGCTGCTACCAAGGGTTAGGTAATGTGTAACTGTTATGTTTACATATCTGACTCTGTGAATGACTATTATTATCTGAAATACAAGGATTATTGTACTGTTTATTTGCTATCTACATATAGGTCTCTGTGAATGTTTAGTATAATATGTCCAGTCTTAACTTGCTATGTGCTAATTCCTGTTTCTCATAACTACCTAGTCTCTCTTGCCTCCTTAAGTTACCCTGCTCTACTTGTGCTTCCAGCACTAGTCTGTAAGAACCTAAAGGAACCCCTGCAATTATCAGCAATACACCTCACAGCCTATCTACCCTACAAACCCTATATCAAGGATACAGGAAAAGTATGTGTGTTGAATAATTCCTGCCTGAATGTCATTCTACTAGTGTACCACTGCTACAGGTGGTAAAGTACGTCTTGAGCTAGGGCAGTCAGCAGCCTCCACACCCTCTCTTCTATACATTAATCACTCTTTCTCCCCCACCCTCTATAGAACCCGCTCTGATTTCTGTTAATCTTGGAGGTGCTGCTGTTGATTTACACAGTACTCTGCAGATGAGCAAAAGTTCTGTTGGATTAGATGAAATGGAGGTTAAAGAATATGAAAAAAAATATGGGGCTAAGCCAAAAAGAACAGTCCCAAAGAAAACTTATGCAGCTGTTGCTGATAAGGACGCTATAACTACAGGTACTGTTTCTAACTCTGTACATATGCAATGCACATGTAAACGGAGTGTAGATAAAGAAATGAAAAATAGCACATGCTGCTACTGAGAAATTTTTGGACAGTACTTTTTTTGTTTGTTAGTAATCCTGATGTACATAGTAATAACAAACAGCTCAAATATAATGAATCTTGTATTCTAAAGGACATGATTTATTTAATGGAAAAGAAATTAGATAAAATCAAATGTTTGCAAATAGACAACACTTATATAAATCGTTGTATTGAGCTTGGGAAAGTACCTGTGGGAAACCATTGGGAATTGAACTAACTGAGGAAATACAAAATGAATGTAACAAAATATTTGATGTCTTTGGTTTTGAGTACATGAAATTTTTAATATGATGTAATGATTTAAAGCTTAATTTTTAAGATTTAAAGGATGAGGGTAAGGCAGTCCACACAGACTATCTGGACCTTGCCAAGGCCTTTGACACCATCCCCCATTCTGGAATCATAGATAAACTTACTAAGCTGCACATTAATCCCTACGTCACTCGATGGGTTGCCAACTGGCTTACTGGCAGAACCCACACTGTAAAAGTAGCTGACTCCAAATCCAGCTCCAGACAAGTGACAAGTGGAGTACCTCAGGGTTCAGTCCTGGGACCTCTCTTGTTTAGCATCTACTTCTCTGAAGTACAGGCCAACACTAAGGGACTCTGGCTAACAAAGTTCACAGATAATTGCAAACTGAGAGCCATTATTGAATCCCCAAATGATGTTGATACTCTACAAAAGGGCCTTACAGAAACAGATGCTTGGTGCCAGAGCCATGGGCTCAAACTCAATGCCTAGAAATGTATAGTTATCCCCTTTGGGAAAAAAAACATCAACCCGTGAATTACCACATGGGTGGCAGTACACTAAACACCGAAAGTGTGATAAGAGACTTAGGGACACAGGTGGACAGTGTTCTCACCTTCAATAACCACATCGCCACAACAGTCAGGAAATCCTTCTATATGGCACACCTCATCACTAAGGGCTTTTCATCCAGAAAAAAGGAGGTCGTTGTCCCACTGTACTCATCCCTCATTAGACCCATTATCGAATACAACACCCCATTTGGTATGTACCTCTCAAGACATCTGCAACAACTGGAAAGGTTGCAGAAATACCTCACTAAAAGAATCACAGGCCTAAAGCAGATGCCCTATGTTGACCGCCTTAAAAAACTCCAGCTATACTCTGTCACATATCGCCTATTCTGAGGCAGTCTCTGCTTAACATACAAGGCCATGTCAAACCCAGAGCTGTTGGACATGCTACACTTAAAGAAATCTCAATCCCTCAGAGCCACACGCTCCAGGGATCTAAACCTTGTCATCACAATAAAAAAAACATGCTGGAGGGATAGGTTCCTGACCCAGAGACTCCCCAGACTCTGGAATAGACTGCCCATACATGTCAAGCAGAGCACCTCTTTGGCCGTCTTCAAAAATAACCTGGATGACTGGATGGGAGAAAGGAAATTCACTCCAGGGATCACGTCAGTTGACCTGCTAGACAGGGGTCCAGGGAAGTAAATAGTGTGGGAAAAAACAGCCAAGAAATTGTTATGGCTAGGCTTGTATAGGCCCTAGGACTGATAGCCTAGTATCAACCTATGAACCTATGAACCTATAAAGCACAACAAATAATGCAATTATTCCCTACCCTAATCCACAGAAGTGTATTGCACTATCTCTACATTTCCTCCGTAGTAGACTATTAAATGATGCAAGATCAAGCAGGATCTCCTTTGCATTTTATTATGTGAGGAACAGAGCTTTTAGTCTTAAAAACTTGTACCATTACACTGTAGATTTTGCATGAGATCTGCTTTGATTTGATTGAAATGATAGCTGGCTTTAGTGTGTATGCGTGTAATAACGGTTGAGGTGTATATCATTTGTCAGTTAAGAAATGTGTGGATCACAGTTACAATGATGTTTTTGTAAATGACATTAAAGAAGTGCAGCTAGTTATATTGGGCAGAAGCTCATTCGTCACTATTGTTCAGTTTTAACTGAATTTTGCAGGCGGGTGTTCCTGGTGCTTTTCAGATTCCATCTCTTGGTTCTAGTCTGACAGGAAATAAGTTCACGTGCTTTTTCATTATGGATGTATGCGTGTGTGTGTGCGTGTGTGTGTGTGTGTGTGTGTGTGTGTGTGTGTGTGTGTGTGTGTGTGTATGTATGTATGCACGCACATGTGTGTGTACATATGTATGTGGGCAAAGGTTTGTGTTAGTGTTGCAGCAAAGGGGAAAAAAAGGAAAATGCTTGTCACAGCAGTGAGTTAGGGACATTCTTTAAGTTGTTTAAGCATTGCTGTTTTAGAATTACTAGCATGAGCAGAATTGTACTATCTGCAAATTCAGTGCTTTCACTTTCAGCCAATAATTGTCATATCTGTTATTCTGTCTGGTTAACTTGAAATGTAATTGACCCAAAAATGCAAAAGTCCTTCCATTTTAGTGCAAGCCGATTTTCTCTTTGTTCTAGGTTTGTATGTACTTTATTGTTTCTAGTTTTTTAATCATATTACACTTCATTATATTTCTTTTTGGTTGCACAGTTTTCACTTTTGTTAACTTGATGGTATATTCTCAGTGAGTTAACTGCAACAGTGTGTAAGCCAAATGGCCATGTAAGAATGCTGACTCTCGAATAATCACATCAGAGACCTTGCTTACCATGCATTCATCTGAATTTTTCGTAAAGTAATTTATGTTCTCTTGTAATTTAATATAGTATGGTCATTTATTCCACAGATGTGGAACAATTAGTATAATCTTTAGAGTCCCTTTTATACGGATTATTTAGTTTGATGTCAAAATTAGTATCATTATGTTGGAATAGAAACCAAGAAAGTCAAATGTAAACTGAAGTAATACAAACTGAAACACCAGTCACCACACTGCAGTAAATACCGAACAATTCTTTATTTCCATTGTTCACACACTAGGATAGTACTGAAAAGTACTAAAATCTAAGACAGACAACAAAATAAACCTTTAAAATAATGTTAAGCGCTTTTCGTCCGGATTATATCCGGACTTCTTCAGACAAATCAAAACATCAAAGTAACAGTTTAAATACCCTACTTGTGTAATGTTGACCTATCAGATCGTTTTTAGTCAACCACTACAAGTTTAAAGGTGTATTACATAGTCACTCATTTGAGCGTAACCTAATACTTGTGTTGTCTTTGTTCAATTATAAAATTAGTAGTAATACTAAAATTAATGTCGGCTATAAGCCCCTTCCTATTACACTAAGTAAATTATTCAATACTGTAAACTACTTTTACTTTTATTTTATACTGTTAGCGTTACAGTTAGGTCATGTGTTCTCTTTAATAGACCTACATGAATACAGTTAATTTTTTATTATGGTCAGTGCACCCGGTCTACATAGGATGTACATCTACAAACATTTATTGACTCCGCAACCAATCTCTTCTAGTGACTAATGTCGGATGTCAGATTTAAATAGTTACA
Source organism: Protopterus annectens (assembly GCF_019279795.1). Lineage (NCBI taxonomy): Eukaryota > Metazoa > Chordata > Ceratodontiformes > Protopteridae > Protopterus > Protopterus annectens. The sequence continues at coordinate 554,852,120 of NC_056735.1, forward strand.
TACCAAAGAAACCCTTATAATTTAAAATAACTTAATTACTCAGTAATATACAAGTACAACATACCACAATGTACCAATATTACAAGTCTTTACCGTATTTTCACTGCTTAAATACAATGGTAGACAATATTAAAAACATACTACCAATTCTTAAAAGTTATTAAATAAATGTACTAACAATTTTAAAAGTAAACATTCTTTAAAATTTATGGAAAATTCTATATCCAGTTTTTATATAAAACCATATTTCTAATGAATTATACAAAGTGTTTTTAAAACCTATATCCATAAACGGTGACTTTAAATGGTGTTTATATCCATCTCAACATCAATAAAAAGTCAATAAAAAGTATTTTGTTTGTGTGTATAGGCCTAGTACTACCTCTTCATGGAAAATTAACCTAGGGTGCAGTTCTAAAAGTAACCAGTTTCACCTAAATAAACTCTTGAGCTTCAATATGGATGAAATAGAATATGCTTCGTGGAGTCCTGGTTCACTACAAGCATCTAAACGTAGTTACCAGTTTAGTTCACTTCTCTCCAATAACAATTTAATCAAACTGTCGTCCATATTTTTATTGTTCACTTCTTCTGTCTTAGTGTAATAGGAAGGGGCTTATAGCTGACATTAATTTTAGTATTACTACTAATTTTATAATTGAACAAAGACAACACGAGTATTAGGTTACGCTCAAATGAGCGGCTATGTAATACACCTTTAAACTTGTAGTGGTTGACTAAAAAATATTTGATAGGTCAACATTACACAAGGAGGGTATTTAAACTGTTACTTTGATGTTTTGGTTTGTCTGAAGAAGTCCGGATATAATCCGGACGAAAAGCGCTTAACATTATTTTAAAGGTTTATTTTGTCGTCTGTCTTTGTATACTGCGGTGGTGGTGCTGCGGTAGCATTGTCACTTCACAGTAAGATGTTGTCCTGTTAGATTCTCAGCTAGAGTGTCTTCTCTGTGGAGACGTGTGAATGGGCGTACCTTCATTGAAGGTTGTGCGTCAGGGCCGGCAACTTGGTACGTAAAAATCTACTGCCAATCATTAGCGGACCGGAGTTCCGCTTTGGCGACCCCTAACCGGGAAAAGCCGAAAGACACAACAATTTTGTTGTCTGTCTTCGATTTTAGTACTTTTCAGTACTATCCTAGTGTGTGAACAACAGAAATAAAGACTCGTTTGGTATTTACTGCAATGTGGTGACTGGTGCTTCAATTTGTATTACTTCATTATGTCGGAATGTTTTGCTGCTGGTAAATGTGTGAAGAATTGTTTGTAAGATTTTTATCATTATTTTTTAGGCCAGAAAGAATTTTCCTCAACTGTATCTGTAGTGTATAGTAAACAGATTCATGTTTTTACATCTGTAATAATATTCTGCTGAGTTAACGGAGGGAATGCGTGCTGTCAACTTTTGCTGGACGGTTTCCAAACTCTTTAACTGGCCCTAAATATGAAACTACAAAAACTACAAAAAGCAATGTAGAACACAAATATGCAACTAAACACCAAAAACCAAAAATGTGTACTAAAAGTTAGCACAAATGGAGTCCAATTGCAATTTTAGCCTAAGTGGCTTTGTTCTTTTGAATTACTTAAGAACTTCTTCCGAATGTAAAACATAGGCTCGACCTCTTCTAAGACTTGATTTTGTAACGTTACTTGTACATGAATGTTTTTGCCTGCAATTTTAACAATGGAATTTTACAACCAATCCTTGTCTGTTTTGATGATTTTATTTAAAGAAGAGAGATTCAGACTTTTTGGGGAGATTCTCTTGGATAGTGGCTTAAATGATGTGGGATTTATCGAGGAAAAAGGGATGTACTTCCTGGAGAGAGAGTGAGAGAAGGCATAACACTGACCATCATGTATGCAAAGGGAATTAGTTGAAATGGCAAGAAGCTGCTTAAGTTAAAGGGTGGAGACATCATGAAGAGGAACAGTCTGCTAATTTTTTTTTTAATAATCTATAAATTGGAGTCATTGGTGACTCCATAGTCAGACACACTGACGTCCCGCTCACCAGACTGGGTAAGGAGAAGGTCACAGTAAGCTTCCTGTCGGGTGCTAGAATCCGCCACATAACGCATGCACTCAGGTCTCTCAACAGCAGGTACAAGTACGACTCAATCATTGTCCACGCTGGTATTAATGACCTGAGACGTACCTCCTTGGACTACATGAAAAGAGACATAGAGGAGCTCTCTGATTATGTAGCCAAAGCAGGTATGACCCTGACCTTGAGCAGTATCCTACCTTCACCAAGAATGATGCCACAATACAGAGATAAGATGATCAGCTTTAACAATTGGCTTAAACTCTGGTGTCATTCAAAGGGGATCCAATGTCTGTCTGCCTGGGATGACATGCTGGACAAGCCACTCTGCTTCGCAAGGGACGGCTTGCACTTGTCACCCTGGGATTCCGGATTTTGGCAAAGGCTCTTGCCACCCCATAGTGCCTTTTTAGGCAAGGCTCAAATTCTAAACCTACCACCCTAGAACAAAACAAAGAAAAAAAACTAAGGGTAATGCTGCTCAATGCCAGAAGTCTCAACCTCAAGATGCACGCACTCGAGGCCCTTCTCAGTATGGAGAACATCGATGTCTGTGCTGTGACAGAAACCTGGTTCAAGGCTCCTGAGAGCACCCCGGCACTATCAGGTTTTACCTCATATCATGCCCGCCCCAAAACCCGGACAATACCAAGAAAGGAGGAGGGGTATCCATATTCATCAAGGACACCCACACCTCAAGACTGGTGGCATCGCACGATACATCGGAAACCATCCAGGTGCAATTAACCATAGGCAAGACTGCTCTGCAATTTGTAGCATGTTACAGGCCACCCTTGCAAACTCAGGAACCTCATATGGCCTTCCTGAAAACACTGGAGGGGATAAATGTATCTCCGAACACCATCATACTAGGTGACTTCAACTACCCTAATATAGACTGGGAACACTACTCAAGCCCAAACACTCTAGCCCAAAAGTTCCTGGAATTCATAAACTCAAATGCCATGGAACAACTAGTCACCATCCCCACAAGAGGAGAAAACATACTTGATCTCATCATCACGAACATGGGAGCACAATGTTCAACGCCGAAGTATACCCCTCACTGGTGAGATCTGATCACAAACTAATCTCGCTGGAGGTCCTCATCCCGCCCCCACCCGAAATGAAAAAGACCACAGTAAAGAACTTCTCGAAGCCGACTTCACACTTCTAAAGACTAGTGTGGTCTCCTTTAAGGCCCCTGAGCCGGCGGTTAACATTACTCAAACTGCTGAATCACTTACAAATGCCTTCTACCAGCACCTGCAGGGCTGCATGGATCAGGCAATCCCAAGCAAAACAAAGACTCTTTGTACCAAAGGCAAGCGTCCAGTCTGGTGGACCCCAGCCATAAACAAACTCTACAACAAAAGGAGAAAGCTACTACAAGATAGAGCAAAATCCTTAAAAGGTAAGACACCGCTGATCACTATAAGTAAAAAGCTAAGAGCTCTCATAAAATCATCCAAAGCTAATTTTGAGAAAATAATAGCTAAGGATTCTAAAGACAACCATAAGGCATTCTTTAGCTATGTCAGAAACCTAGGAGGAAACTCCCAGATATGCTCAGAATTAGTTCAAAATGATGTGAAGATTACTGATCCTACAGACATTGCCAACATACTGGCTGACAGGTTCAGTGCAAACTTCGGCCCTCCCCCGCGAAAGGAGAGATATCTATACGAAATGATTGTAGCCCCCGAAACATCTCTAACGCCCAGGTGAGAACTGCTCTCTCCAAGGCAAAGAACACAGCATCCATGGGACCTGATGGTGTCCCCGGCTGTGTGCTCCATGAACTCAACGAGGAATTAAACCCACAGTTAGGACAGCTGTTTAATCTTAGTCTCACCTCCGGATACGCACTCCAGGAGTGGCGCAGCGACTGTGGTCCCACTCCACAAAGGCGGTGCCTCCACCGACCCTGGAAATTACCGTCCCATTAGCTTGACAAGCCTTATCTGCAAAGCCATGGAGAGGATCATAATGGATCTCATAAATAAAGACATAGGAACTTGCAGACTTTGGATCCAACCCAGTTTGGCTTTGTCAAAGGCAGATCATGCCTTTTAAACTTGGTTGACTTTTTCAAACAGTCACCAAGGCCATTGACGAGGAAAGGCAGTCCATACAGCCTACCTAGACCTGGCGAAGGCTTTTGATACAATACCTCACTCGGGTATCATTGAAAAACTCATCAACTTAAATGTAAACCCATACATTACAAGATGGGTTGCAAACTGGCTGAGTGACAGAACCCACAGGGTCAGAGTTGCTGGCGCCATGTCAGACTCAAAGCCTGTCACAAGTGGTGTCCCACAGGGCTCAGTCCTGGGCCCACTCTTGTTTGGCATCTACTTCTCTGAAGTACAAGCAAACACAGGAGGGTTATGGCTGACAAAGTTTGCAGATGACTGCAAACTGGGCCGTGGTTGAAAACACATCCGACACAGATATCCTTCAGAAGGGTCTCACAGAAACGGATAACTGGTGCCAGAGCCATGGCCTAAAGTTAAATGCCAAGAAATGCATAGTCATACCCTTCGGGAAAAATAAGGTTACCCCTAGCTACCATATAGGTGGCAATCCCCTGAACACAGAAGAAGTTATTAGGGACCTGGGAACCCAGGTTGACAGTAGCCTTTCATTCGACACTCATATTGCAAAAGTAGTTAGGAAGACCTTCTACATTGCCCACCTTATCATGAAGGGATTCACATCTAGATCAAGGGAAGTCATAGTCTCCCTATACTCATCACTCATCAGACCAATGATCGAGTACAATGCCCCATTCGGAATGTATCTGACCCGACACTTGCAGCAGCTGGAGAGGCCACAAAAGTTCCTCACCAAAAGGATAAAGGGTCAAAAAATATGTCTTATGCTGCCCGACTGAAAGAACTCCAGTTATATTCAGTTGCTTACCGCTTGCTCAGAGGTGACCTATGCCTGACATACAAGGCCATGTCAAACCCAGATTTGATGAACATGCTTCATCTCAAAAAATCTAGATCCCTCAGAGCCACAAGGGCGGGAGACTTAAACCTCGACACGGTTATTAATAGGACATGCTGGAGGGATAGATTCATCACCCAAAGACTCCCTATGCTGTGGAACAAAATCCCGGTTTATGTGAGGCAGAGCACCTCGCTGGCCTTGTTCAAGAGGAATCTTGACCAATGGATGGGAGATCGCAGATACACCCCAGGGGTTACCTCAGTGTCACTGCTCGACAGAGGCACAGCAAAATAATGGGCATATTTTCTCCAAACTAAAGGGGTGGCGTAAGCCACAAAACTATGGGCTAGGCTTATAAATGCCCTCGGACAGATAGCCTAGTATGAACCTATGAACCTATGAACCTATTAGTCCGCTATTGTTCTGGTTATGTTTTGTGTTATTTAATATTTCATCTGTTCTTCAATTTGTATTTGAATGTTGGTATCCCACAATTTCATTGGCATGGGTGGTGTTGCATAATTATGTATGCACATTTTATGTTAATCAGCATCCAGATTTTTGGTCAGTTGTATCTACTTTTCATGGGCCTTTGTCCAGATTTTTGATGTTTCTAGATTGAGAGATATGGCAATGAATAAATCGTTTGAAGCATCTGCAATAGATGTTTGAAATAAGAACTGATGTGTTACAATGAATGGTGCAGCAGTATATGAGATGGATGGCAGTGCATCAACTATGCCTATGTGCACAGAAACTACAGCAGTACAAAGTGTAGCATCAGTGATCAAAGAAGCTGTCACTGTGATAATTTGTTCACGTACCAAACAATGCATAGAGCAAAATGTAAAAACATGTCAAACCTCAAGACATGTGCCACGCAATCACTGCCCCCCTGACATTGCAAGTACGATTGTCATATTGGCATGAAATCCTGATATGCATGATATGTGCTCATGCAAGCTATCAAGTGGTAATACTGATGTGATGTACTGTTACATCAGTGATGCTGTGGTCACACTATAGCTGTACCAAGAATAGAATTAGAATTCACAGGTTCACACAAGACTACTAGGCTAATATTCTAAGGTGACATAAACCCTAGCCATATTTACCATGAGTTTCACAATTTTAAAAATCATTGTGAACAAAGGTCATACAGTTATGAGCCTATGCTATGTTATCTAAGAACGACTGCCTCTATCCATAACAGACATGGGTGCAACATTAGGATTACAATTAACATTAACCATCCATTGATTTAGGTTGTGCTTGAATATGGTCAGGAAAGGCCTTCACTTTACATGAATGGAAAGCTTGTTCCAGAGAAGGAGTAGTATCTGTAACACATTTATATCTCTCCAACATGATTTATTGTGTCAGAGGCTAGGCTATCATCATTTGAATGAGTGACCCTTGTGCACTTTGCTTTACCAATTTGTGACATTTCCATCAGGGATGGATTGGAGACTGTCCTGTAGGCAAGACACAAATCTGCCCTTATCAGTCTGTAGGGAAAAGTGTACTGTGATATGGGTTTCAATCTTTACATGTCAGACATGTCTAGAATATTGTATATCTTACTTGTGCAAAATCTCTTGTGTTGCTCCAGCTGTTGTATGTGTGGTGGGTTACCTGCAAAAAAAGTGCATTGCTTTGATGAGGGCTGTATACAATGGAATTATAATGGCCTGTGATCTTTATGACATGCCCATCATTATGAGTTGTGCCATATATAAGGGATTTGTTACTACTGTGGACACATGTTGGTTGAACTTACAATTACTATCTACCTGAGTAGCCAGATCACATACCCCTGTTTCTACTCATAGGGATGTGCTGTCTATATTGTAATTAGCTTGGGTATTTGCTTTTCACAAGGGAGTGATTATGTCTTTTTTGGCCATTTAGTGTGTCTCCATAGCTCTGACAGAAATCAATTGTGTATGTTAATGTTTTCTACAGTAAATCAATATTGTTACTGAGTTTAAGGATTTCCACAATTTGCAGTCATCTGCAAAGTTTGTTGGATAAAGCTGTCTAAGTTTGCCTTGACTTTTGTGAATTAAATACCAAACAGGGAAGGGCCTAGCACAGAACTCTGTGGTACTGCACTGCTCATGGGCCTTTTGCTACAGGTGAATTCAAACACTTTGACAGTCCAGTTGGTGATCCACTGAGCTACACACTTGGCAATGTAGTAGCTTATGGCTAGTTGGGTCAGTTTCTCTGTAATACCTGAGTGTGGAGTTGTGTCAAATGCCTTGGTCAGGTAAAGATATGCAGGATGCACATTATTTCCCTCATCCATGGTCTTGGTGACCTTCCTGAAGAAGTTAATAAGATTTATCAGACATGAACTAGCCATAACAAGTCAAAAATGGGTTGGTTAAAAAGTCAGTAGATTTACTATGCCCTTGTTGATAAGGTAAATGATGATTATTTCCATTGGCTTACAGATAATACTAGTAAGGCTTATAGGTCTAGAAATCCCTTTATTGAATGCTGGTCCCCCTTATTCAGACAGATGACTGTTGCTGTCCACCAGTTTCCCAGAAAATTGCCTGTCTGGAGGCTGTGGTTACGTAGGGATCCAAATGTGTCTGCTAAGTCATGTTTCAATTTATTGATAAGGCAACCTGTGATGTTGTCAGGACCCATTGATGTCATGTTTCTAGCCTTGGAGAGTGCACAGATGAGCTGCTTTCTTGAGAAAAATATTCTAAGTGACATTTGCATGCATACATTGGGTGACGACCAGTGGAGACGGTGTTGTGAAGTATGATCCAAATCTGTCAGCTAGCAGTTTGTGTATTGCCTCTCTGTGAGTATGGGTGGTGCCATCCACAACCATCTGTGTGCATAGATGTATATTCCCCTTAAGAGTTTATGCATACATACATAAAAAAATATTTGTGACAACACCTCCAAGTACAACCTTGGGTTTGCATTGTGTGCCACACAGTGGAACTGTTAACACAACACAGCCATACAACTCCATCTAGGTGACATTATTATTATATCACTTGCACATCATATTCCTATATGTTTATCATTGAAAAGGTGTCTGTGAGTGCTCTGAAACTAAATATCAATACATTACAAATAAGATGGATAAGGTCATGCAGAAAAGTTCATGATAGAAATGCTGACAGTCACACAATGCTGCTGAGCAACACCTGAATAATCCTTGTAAATAGCAACACAATCATGCCTACAATGAAATTCCCAATGCTGCAAGTAAATCTTAAATTGTTATATATTTGTGTATATAACAGTATTACAATATGTGGATGAAACAAGGTGTATGTGCACAAGTAATCTGTATGATGTAATATTGCTGTATATCACATAGTATTTCATGATGGTAGGTATACACATGCACACATGTGACACATTGAAAGCATCACTATGACTGAATGAGAAATATGTAGAGTGTTAATGTACACCACTACAAGAACACATACCTTACACATTATTTATCACATGTGCCACAGCTTAAGTCTTAAATGCAACTGGCAGTGGTGGGATTCAAACACACGCTCCTGAAGAGAATGGAACCTGAATTCAGTACCTTAGACAACTCAGCCACACTACCTTGCTGCCTATGCATTATATACTACCTTGCTACCTATGCTATGCACTATACATTGCATCATCCTATGTTATTAGTCCTCAGGAGCATATTACTACACCTTTTATGGAAGGAACATGTAATCAAATGCCAGCAGCAGGCATTAATGCACTACCTCAAATCACAGATTGGAATAGACTGTTGTAGAGCTACCATCCATCCACACTTCAACATAGCACATGTGGATGACAGCAACATTGACATGTGCAATCTTCATAGAGTCAGAGAACATTACTAGGTTAACAGCCAACATCAAATTAAATCCAAGCCCCATAATCATACCATGTAATCAAAAAGCACTATATATGTATATATATATATCTATCTATATATATATATATATATATATATATATATATATATATATATATATATATAATAGTAGGAGTAAGTGCATATATGTGTGTGTGTTTTATTGTATTATATACTGCCTCTGTCCATATCTGAAATGTGCATCACCACATATCAGAATTACAAATCACACATACATGGTCTGCAGAAGTTCATGGAAGGGATGTGGTTCACAGTATGCATATGCACCTTTGAGATGATGACATTCTCAGTGTTCTGCAGTAAGGATGTTATATGGACAGACTGAGAAAGGAAATGTTGGATTCATGGGGCTATGTTAAGGGTCTCCTGAGTGGGAGTCAAATGAAAAGAGATTCAAAAGATGATATAATGATCATGATATACCACCAACCATACACACAGCAGTTGACTGAGGTCAGATTTGAACATTAAGCCTGTCTATGTATACTAGCTGGATTCCATATGGCAGAACACAAACACCACCACAGATGTCTGACTTTAACACTGTCACAGTGCACTTTATAGAAGATGACAGCATCATTGTATGCTGAAAAGAAGATGTTGGGAGTAGTGTCTGAAACAGATGTGGCATCACTTCTTGGTGTAAAATTATTTCCACACTCATATTTGAATGAACACACAAACATGTTGTCTGTTGTGGGATTAGAATCACAAACTGTTGAGCTACAGAACACAGTAGTTAATGCTCTTACCAGCAGCGGCATCTGAGTGCAATTCTGTTATTGTGTACTTTATAGGGGGTCACATCATCATTGCATGTTGAGAAGATGTTTAGAGGAGTGACTCAAATAGCTGTGTACTCACATGCTATTCTAAAATTGACTCCAGACTGACAGTCGAATGAACATACATACTCAAGTTGACCCTACCTATCTAGGTTACATAAGCTAGAAAACACAATCCTTAACACTAGCACCACAGCACAAGTCTAACTTTCACATTGTCAGAGAACACTTTAAAGCAGATGACGTCATCAGTGTAGGATAAGAAGAATATGTTGGTATGATTGTCTCACATGTGGCTCTAAAAGTATCTCTTGACTGAAAACACACACAACAGCAGTGAGACTAGAACTCCTATGTATGTAGTTACACAAACTAGAGAGCACAGTGATTAATGCTAGAGTCACTGCACAAGTTTGACTTTCACCTTACCAATGTCTGGTAAGAAGAAGATGTGAGTAGGAATGTTTCACATGCTGTTTTAAAATGGTCTCCAGAATGATAGTTAACTGAACACACACACACACACACACACACACACACACACACACACACACACACACAAGCACACACACACACACTCACCCGCACACATATATATATATATACACATACTTTGAAAACAGCAGGAATGCAAGTGCATATATATATATATATGTGTTCATATTCTGATGAATTGATGCCCGCAGTACTAGATTTGTCTGACAATATCAGAGTCCCGATAAGGGAGGTGGTATGGTAATTTTCGACAAAATGCAATATCTTCAGGAAATCTTTGAATTGTTGAATGACACCACTACTTATGCTCCTGCATCCCTTAATGAAGTGGACATTGAGTATAGTTGTATAGACCACTTTTTAGAGGAATATTTATTGGATGAGAGAATTGTGCCCAGTACTTATAGTGTTTTAAAAGTTAAGGACCCGACTGTGGCAACTATTTTTGGGATCCCAAAATCCCACAAGGGTATAGAAAAACTTAGTTTTAGACCAATTGTTTCAGGGAGAGGTTTGAAAACATATCATTTTGGTGTTCTTATTGACAAATGGTTGAAGCAAGCTGTGAACAATGCTCAACATTTACTGTAGGATTCTTGGGATTTCCTAGAGAGAATTTCTAGTAATCTATGGGATGACAAGCTTATATTTTTGACCATAGATGTTGTTGACTTGTTCACCTCTATTCCCAGAGAGGAAGGCATGAAGATGTTCGAAAACAGTATTAGGAGAAATACAACTTTTGACAATGAACTAATCCTTGACTTAATGGGAAGTGTCCTTGATTATAATTTTATTACGTTTGAGGTTGAATTCTTTAAACAAAGAAGAGGAGCTGCTATGGGTGCATCATGCACCCCTATATATATATATATATATATATATATACTAATTTAGTTTTGCTGGAATGGGAGAACAGTAAGGTATTTAAGAGCGGGTTTTATAAAGATATAAAACTCTATGTCCGTTTTTTGGATGATATATTTGTGCTTTGGTCTGGTACAACTACTAGGTCAAAGAATTTGTTGATTATTTAAATGAAACATCTAGTTTCCTGAGATTTACCCACATCAGTAGTAACCAAAGTATTAATTACTTGGACACATGCATAGAAAAGGGAAAAACAGGGTTTACTTTAAAAATTCATAGGAAACCCACTTTTAGCAACTCCTACCTCGAATATTCTAGCAACCATCCACAACACCAAAAGAAAAGTATCATCAAAGGACAATTCATCTGTGTAGCCAGAATGACTTCCCAGAAAGAAGATGTGAAAGGAGAATTAAACAAGGTAGCCAATATGTTTTTAGAAATGGGTTACCCAAATAATTTAGTTAAGGAAAACTTGGAATACATTCTTAAAGAGTGGGGAAAGAGATATAAACCCCTCCTAGGGATTCATTTTACATCTCACAATACAGTTACAGTAGGAGAGAATGCAGAAAATGATAGTTATGAAAGAGCCATGGTTGTTCCATATTGGACTAGGGCAAATGAAGTTATTAACACAGTATAAAAGAATTGGGCCATTTTGAAAAGTAATCCATCCCGGTGGTCCATTGCAGGATCTAAGCCCTTATTTGTTTTTAATACAGGTATAAACTTCAAAAAATTGTTTGAGGGAAAGTCTAGAGGTTATGGTAACCTCAAACAAGGTACCACAAGGTGTGGGACATGTTCTCAATGTAGATGCATTTGTGATAAGGTTAATATAACACTATATAACACTTTAAAATCCAAAGTTTGGTTTGGCAAAGGAAATTGCCATACAAAAGGGGTTGAGTATTTGGTATTGTGTAAATCCTGTCCCGTGTTCTACATTGGAAAGACCGAAATATGCTTGAGGGACAGGATTTACAAACACATTTATCAAATATCCACACTCAACACCACTAAAGTGCTTTTTAAACATTCAGAAGGATGCACCAATTTTACTGGTTTTACATTTGCTATTTTAGAAAAAGTATTGCCCAACCCTGGAGGAGGTGACTATAGAAATTACATAGAAGCAAGAGAAACAAAATGGCAGATAAGGTTACAAGCCTGTCACAGCCCAGGCTTAAATGAAACAATTTCCCTTAAACCCATCTTGGTTCACAAATCCACATTTCATTAAATTAAATTCAATGACTGACATAGTCATAGATATGCTGATTAAATTAATAAGATAAAAAACTTTTCATTTTTAACATTTTTATATATGATTTTACACGTGAGTTTATTGGTAGAAGTGTGTTTTCTTGTTATTTATTATTAATTAATTAATTTGTGATGTCATTTTATGTGTTTTTCAATAGGTTCAAATGAAACGATTGTTGATTCTGATGAAATTCCTGGTCAGGAGATGAAAGCGCTCAATCCGACGGCTTTCCAGTTTTACTATTAAAGTGGATTTTATTGCGGAATTCTTTGGTTGCTGCTATTTGTGTTCGACTACACAAGAAAACCTTTTCAAGATTTCCTGACTGCTGACAGTGTGTGTTTTGTATTAGTAGACAATATCAATGTGTTTGGATCAGTGATGACCAATGGATGGTGTCAGTATAAACCCACAACAAATGTAACAGTGCAGTTGTGCTCTTTACCTCTGTAATGTATTTGACATTGGACCTATTACTGAGATAACATTTGCAAGTGCATTGCTGCAGGGCACACATGAATCTGAGTAAGTATGTCTCAGTGCATAATAAGTCCCTTTCATTCTATTGTGTTTAAGAATGCCTTTTGATGAGATAGAGGATAACTGGGCAATAACCATAGTAATACATGTCAGACACTTGTTTAAATAGTGCATCTCCAAGAAACTTATTTGGCAAAGGATGGCAAAGTGTTAGTGCATGTAAAATTCCTGTTTCATGAATACAACTTGAACTTGAGTATTTATTAGGAATACATGTTATGTGAGAAATAGCTGACAGATACTATGCCTTTCATACTTCAGTTTATCTTTGAAATGTTTTGTCATAACTTTTATGACATGAATAACTGTTGTTACTGACTTCCCCATTTGTGTGGAGTTAAGAGGTTTGCTTAAATGGAAAACATATTTTTATTGCTTTGCCTTCCTTTGTGCAAACAGGCTAAGCAATAATGCATGGCTGTTAGCATTCTGGACAGTACTGAGTGCAAAAAATACACAATTTTAAAACACTGCACAGTACAAGAGAAATGATAAACTGCTATTGAATTAAGGTAACATGTTAGTATTAACAATCAGCACAGTCAGGCCAGTTCAGGGACTGCAGAGGCAGTACTGCCAGGTTGCATCCAGAATGTGCTGGGTTTTGATGCAGCAGCCGGTGAAGGGTCAGTAGGCTGAGCCACAGTGGTTGATCTACCTTCCAGTATGAATTTAGAATGAACATATCAATATATATATATATATATATATATATATATATATATATATATATATATATATATATATATATATGTGTGTGTGTGTGTGTGTGTGTGTGGTGTGTGTGTGTGTGTGTGTGTGTGTGTGTGTGTGTGTGTGTGTGTGTGTGTGTGTATATATATATATATATATATATATATATATATATATATATATATATATATATATGGGAGATAAGGAATGGATGAGACAGATGATTACAGCCATTATATGTCACATAAATTCTTTATTATAATAAATATACCTTTAGTCTTATATTAAATATGCAGCTTTCCAAATACAAAATGGGATTGTGAATTGTAACAAGTAATCCTTGCAGTATGTAGATATTGCACATATGATTTTAAATATAGTTCAGATTAAGTTAACACCATAGGTTCATAGGTTCATCGGTTGGTACTAGGCTATCGGCCCTAGGGCCTATGCAAGCCTAGCCATAACAATTCCCTGGATATCTCTTCCCACAATATTTACTTCTCTGGACCCTTGTCTAGCAGAGTGACTGACATGATTCCCGAGGTGAATTTCCTATTTCCCATCCAATCATCAAGGTTACTTTTGAAGAGGGCCAAGGAGGCACTCTGCTTGACATGTATGGGCAGTCTATTCCGGAGTATGGGGAGTCTCTGGGTCAGGAACCTATCCCTTCAGCATGTTTTGTTCGTTGTGACGACAAAGTTTAGATCCTGGAGTGTGTGGCTCAGAGGGATCGGGATTTCTTTAAGTGGTGCATGTCCAACAGCTCAGGGTTTGACATGGCCTTGTTTGTTAAGCAGAGATCGCCTCTGAGTAGATGATATGCCACAGAGTATAGCTGGAGTTTTTTTTAGATGGTCAGCATATGGGATCTGCTTTAGGCCTATGATTTTTTTAATGAGGTATTTATGTGGCCTTACCAGCTGTTGCAGATGTCTTGTGAGGTACATACCAAATGGGGCATTATACTCTATAATGGGTCTAATGAGGGATGAGTACAATGGGATAATGACCTCCTTTTTTCAGGATTAAAAGCCCTTAGTGATGAGGTGTGCCACATAGAAGGATTTCCTGACTGTTGTGGAGATGTGGTTATCGAAGGTGAGACCACCTCTCATCACACTTTTGATGTTTAGTATCCTGCCACCTATGTGGTAATTCATGGGTGCATGTTTTTTTCTAAAGGGGATAACTATACATTTCTTGGCATTAAGCTTGAGCCCATGGCTCTGGCACCAGGCATCTGTTTCTGTAAGGCCCTTTTGTAGAATATTCACATCATTTGGGGATTCAATAATGGCTCCCAGTTTGCAGTCATCTGAAACTTTGTTAGCCAGAGTCCCTTAGTGTTGGCCTGTACTTCAGAGAAGTATCAAACAAGAGTGGTCCCAGGACTGAACCCTGAGGTACTCCACTTGTCACTTGTCTGGAGCTGGATTTGGAGTCGGCTTCTTTTACAGTCTGGGTTCTGTCAGTAAGCCAGTTGGCAACCCATCGAGTGACGTAGGGATTTATGCCCAGCTTAGTAAGTTTATCTATGATTCCAGAGTGGGGGATGATGTTGAAGACCTTGGCGAGGTCCAGATAGGCTGTGTGGACGACCTTACCCTCATCCACAGCTCTGGAGACTGATTCAAAGAAGTCAATCAGATTCAGGAGACAAGATCGGCCCTTCACAAACCCAAACTGGGTGGAGTCCAGTGTTTGAAGGTTGCCAATGTTTTTGTTTATAAGTTCCATTATAATGCATTCCATGCCCTTGAGGATCAGGCTTGTCAGACTGATGGGATGGTAGTTCCCGGGATCCAAGGCAGATCCTCCCTTGTGGAGCGGGATAACTGTAGCTGTGCGTCACTCAGTGGGCATGAAGCCTGAGGTGAGGCTATGATTAAACATGACACTTAGATGAGGTGCCAGTTCATTTTGTAGTTCATGTAGTACACAGCCTGGAATGTCATCTGGTCCCATGGATGCTGTATTCTTAGCTTTGGAGAGTGTGGTTTCTACCTGTGTGGCCATGATTATCGGAATTTGGCAATCTTTTGGTATTGAGATGGGCTCTTTAGGGGGTGAAAGGGGGGGGGGTGAAGCTGGCACTAAATCGATCTGACAGGATATTGGCGATATCCTTGGGATCAGTGTATTTAATGCCATTCAGTTGTAGCTCAGAGCAAATCTGAGCATTGCCATTTAGATTCTTGACATAACTATAGAATGCCTTGTGGTTGTCTTTGGAATCTTTGGCAATTTTATTTTCGTAACTAGCTTTTGAGGATTTTATGAGGGATCTCAGCTTCTTACTGAGACTGGTGAGGGAGTTTTTTGCATCCTAGGATTTTCCTCTTTTCTGCAACAGTTTCTTCCTTCTGTTGTATAGTTTGTTTATAGCAGGGGACCACCATATTGGCTTCCTTTTTTTGGAGAAGAGCATCTTGGTTCTATTTGAGATGGCATGATTCATGCACAAGTGGATGTGCTCGTACAGTCCCTTAGTGTAGGATTCTGCAGTCGAACTTCCAGATCCCGTCTGCATGAGTGTTGTGAAGTTTGTCACTTCTGACTTCAGTAGCATGAAGTTGGCTTTGGAGAAGTTTTTAAGGAGGTTTCCTTACTGGGGGGGGGGGGGGGGGGATAGGATGTGGATGTCAAAGGTGACTTGCTTATGGTCAGACCTGACAAATGAGGGGGTGACCACTGGTGTGGAGCATCTTTGTCTCATGTTGGTAATGACCAGGTCTAGGATACTGAAGCCCCTGGTGGGACAATGGATTAGTTGATCCTGGGCATTGGAATTTATGAATTCCAAGAACCGTTGGGAAAAGGAGTTGGTACCCGAGTAGTTTTCTCAATTAATGGCAGGGTAGTTGAAATCACTCAGTATTAGGGTGTTTGGTTGTATCTTAATATTTTCCAGTATGTTTAGAAAGGTATAGTGAGAATCTTGGGGCATGGTGGGGGATCTGTAGCTAGCTACAGTTTGGATTGCAGTCTTACCTAGTGTTAGCTGCACCTGGAAAATTTCAGATGCATTGTGTTGGGCAACTAGCCTGGAGGTGTGAATATCCTTGGTGAATATGGACACTCCTCCACCTTTAGTGTTTCGGTCTTGGTTTTGTGGCCGAAAAGTGTGCTAAGAATTGTAGCCTGGTATTGCAGTGGTGCTCTCTGGAGCCTTGAACCATGTCTCAGTTTCTGCACAGATATTGATGTTCTCCATTTTTAGGAGTGCCTCAAGAGAGTGCATTTTGAGGTTTAGACTTGTAGCATTGAGTAGCATTACCTTTAGATTTTGCATGCTTGTATCTGTTATGGTGGTGGTTTTATCCTTTGAACCTTGCCTAAAAAAGGTACTATCAGGGTGGCAAGAGCTTTAGCCAGTAACCTGAATCCCAGGGGTGACAGGTGCAGACCATCTCTGGCAAAGCATCGTGGTTGTTGATCATGTCTTCCCAGGCAAACAAATACTGGATCCCCTTTGAATGACACCAGAAGCTTAGCCAATTGTTGAAGTCAATCATTTTGTGGCATTAAAGTGGATTTTGCTGGAATTAGGATAAAAATATATATATATTTTTGTAATTATAATGTATTTGTTACTTGTGGAATTGAACCCACCAAATCTGAATACACTATTACATTTGCCTAATACAATTACCAAGAGCTACATAAGAAAACTTGTATGCTTGCTTTTACAGTTAAGATCTGCATGCTTAAATTGCTAGTAATGTATGGAAGAGCAATAATTTATGTTCATTTTTGTTGCATCCATACCACTTCACTCTCTCATCCTTTCTAATCTTACAGCATGTGCATCCCTGTTTGCTGAAATTTCCTTAGCAGCTCTAGAAAAAGAATGAGAGAAAAAGAGACATGAAAACATTATGCATACCAGTCTTGGCTATCTACAGCTTTCCATATAATTTAAAGTACCTTTATCTGTATACTTACACAACTGTGTGATGTCAGCAGCCCAAAACTCATCCAGCAGCTGGTTGAGTTGTGCCTGCTTGTGCCATTTCAGGTCATTATAATGGTACCTGCATTGTTCCCTAGTGCATGGTGTGCCAGTTGCACTAGAGACAGCCTTGGCTAGACTGTTCCAAGCCTCAGCGTTATACTGAGACCTGGTATAGTCCCCCTGTAGCAACCTATAAATGTAGCACTTCACGAGGAGTGCAATAAATATTTTTGATCCTCCACACTCCACCTTTGAATGCTGAATTGGGCACCATCCTGCTCAAATCCTGCCAAGTCTGCACAAGTCCTGCAACAACAGTTAAAATGCTTTCCCACCAATTCATGAAATTGCTTTTTACAGCTAGTGTACAAACACGTCCAACCATGCCAACTCCATTTCTTCATTGGTACGTGAAAGGCAACATTGCCAAACAGAGAGGTTGGCAGTTTATGAAACAGAAAGGATAATGTGATCATTGGCATTAATTTATGGCATGTATGGGGCTATACCTGACAGCAATTTGTCCAATGGACAGCGCTGATATGTTAAATGATTTAGCTTTTAAGACCTGAATTTGGGGGGATCAATTGTATAGCGACACATACTTTTTGTGACCTTACACACTGAAAAAGTAATTTGTGCAATGTGGCATTTAAATCTATGTGAAAAATAGAAGTCAAACATTTCTACGTAGGTATTTTTTCCTCATTGCCACAGAAGAAGTGCTTGCCAAACATGGTCATTAATACCATACACCTTAAAGAGTGACTGGTGCTATACTTCAATTAACCATGTATGTAGTGACATGACATGGTCCTGGTTTATGCATTCTGGTGTGAAGCAGGAGTAATGTGTAACAATATACTGGAAATGCATATGCTTGTATTACTTTCAGAGTACATTTTTGAGTTCTGATTCAGACCACACAATACAACCTGTTGTACAGCTACGCTATACTTCTGCTATAGGAGGTATGTAGATGACTGTCAGCAAACTATAAAGTCCATACCAGGCCTGAAAATACATTTAGAATTATAGAACCATATTTATCATACTTCACTGTTACACATAAAATGGATATAATACCAGGTGCATTTTCAATCAACCTGCTATACTTAGTTATTTGTATGTATAATTATCTTTCAGTTATTATTTTTGTTAAAAGTTACAGTTGGCCACCATTAATAAAAAGTAGAGTGTGCTGGATTAGAACCCTGACTCACCCATGCTCTGCCCATGAACTTTCATTGGGTGCCACAGAATAAAACAGGCAGTAGGTCTATTGTTTACAATCAGTACTGTTCAGAGTACTGATGGCCACTCATTGCCACTTAGTCTGTTTGCTCAAAGGAAGACAAAGCACATAAAAATGTATCAGTTTATTGTAACAATTACCTTGTAACAATGTTTCTTTTTTATCAACAGTGAACCCTGTTTGCACACAGGTGAGCAACATGCAAACAATACAGGCAAAAGCAAGTATATATAGATTATTTCTGTTAATACTCATTATGATCGTTCCTCAGATAAAAAAAAATACTATGTAACATGAACCACGGTCTACATATCTTATCTATTGTTTACCTCAACATTTTACACCTTTTGCTATACACACACTTGGGTCACAGGTGTAATTTCTGTTGTCATTATCATCCAAGGTGCTGACCACTGTGCAATGCCGCTAAGCATGATTGCGCTTCCAAAGGCAAGTGACAATTTTTAAATGTTTATACATAATCATGTGCATGCAAGCTATTCACATTTCTTTTAAAGTATTAACAGGATTTGCACTGGGATATTCTTGGTTGTACATGTGTGGTTTACATATTTAGTGCAATCAATGATCATATAACCATTTATGAATAAATCTGCAGAAATGCAGCTCTGTCTTCTCTTTGTATTGTGTTCATTCTTCAATTATCTCTGTTGTAATCTCAGACATGCAGTCAGTGTATAATGCATTTTCTAACACTTTCCTTTAAATGTGTGATGAAAATACATTGCAGTGAACAATGTCTTTCAGCAAAGGCATGAGAGTTTTGCTATTATTGATCAAAAATGATAAATGTGTGGTGTTTTGTTTTATTTAAAAACTTGCTGAAGTTATTTTCATACTTTGTAAGTGTATCCTCCCTGACACATACACTGCATTGAAGGTTGTCTGAAGTGATGTTGTGTTTTCTTTCTTTCTTGCACTAATTTCAAGTTGCAAGCCATTAGCAACTAACAATGGTGTAGGACCTATACTGTTTATATCTGCTGCACAAAGTCAGAAGTTTGGTATTCAGCAATTATAATGAGTACACACCTCATTTGCATCTTCACAGTGCTCGAATGACTGAATCTATACTACAAAAAGGTAACTATGTAGCTAGGGAACTTGAAGGTGTGCAGAATTGTGTATCTGGACAAAACAGAAGATTAATATTTCTTTGAAAGTGATTTCTCTGCATAGAGGACATAATTTGGCTAAAGTATGCTTGTATTATTCAAACACAGTCTAAATTTTGTAAAATGTTACAAATGCATTTATATATCCAGCAGAATATGAAACTTTTATCTGTATACTCTTCTTATACTTCACTGTTGGCACAGGTATTTTTGGCAGGCATTTATATTTCAGAGATAGATTATACTTTCAGCACAACTATTATTTTTAAAATTTTATTTTACAATATTCTAAGCTATGTTATTGGAGAGAAATATAATATATGTGCCACTGCACATGGTAAGCAAAGGGTTATTAGCTTGTTACTAAGCATTATTTAGATATATAATTATCTGTATGTGTGAGGAGGGTTCTTATGTGTGTATGTATTGCTTTACAATCTGCGATTCTGTGACCAGTTTTACTTTTCTATCGTCTGTATTGATTTAATATTTAGTGTAGTAGCAATTCCATTCCTGTGTTTGTTGCTTATTATCATAGGTGATCCTGACAGTGGAAGTATAGGATTCCTGCCACCTGATGTTAGACTATCAGTAGGCTTTAATGATGATGGTGGTCACATGAAGTCACTGTCGGCAGGTGCAGAGACTGAATCTGACACTGAGGTTGTGATATACCCATCCCCTATTTTCCCTTGAGATGCAGTCAGTATGCCTAGACATACCCATTCCACTGAGCCTTCATATACTGGACAGGTTGAGTAACACACTTGTTCAGGTAGTGTGGTTATTGTGTCTTCACTGCTGGTTACTCTGGCTGTAGCCAAACTGTGGGCAAGGTGACATACAGGATGATTGGTAGGGGTGCTTGGAGGAAGCCTGTTGCCCACCCTCCACTTGATGCTGGTGTGTCATTATATGCCACTTGATGCATGTTTAGGGCTGTCAGGGAGGCAGAGGCATATTCCACTAGGGCCTCCAATGACAGGATTAGGGCTCAAAATGTGACACAGGCTGACATGGGTGACTGCCTCCACCATGTGGCTAATTGAATGGATTGGATGAATGTCATAATGGAATTGTCCTTTCTGTGTGATGGAACATCTGCTGGGAATGGGATGGCATTCATGTGGCTGAAGGGCCCCAACATTGTTTGGTGTTAGCCAACATCACCATGCCTGATCATACTCCCATAGTGGCACTACTTCCACTACTCTGTCAGTGGTTGATGTGTCCATACCCAGACATGGTAGCCCATGAGGTCATGAACCTGGGACTAGTTTTGAGGAGATCTCATGCAGTAGACATAACTCATGTTCAGGTAGCACCAGCACATCTGATCATGTGTATAGACATGCCTATGCAATTCCTGGCAGAGCCTGATTGCACAGTCAGGGGAAATGGCAATGAACTGATACCTCTACCATGCATGTCTCACACCTGTCTGACATGCCAGGGCATAGAGCTAGCACAGACCTTGGCTGTGCTCATGCAGACACACACACATTTCACATTGAGTGCCCATACAGACACACACACACACACACACACACACACACACACACACACACACACACACACACACAAAACAGGTACATGCGGCATTCATGAGACTTGCAGGTCATTGTTTCTCAGTGGCCATTTGATAATTAGCTACATTTTTGCCTGCCTGTCTTTCTTACTCACACACTGCCACTACCTTTTTGTCAGCCTTGACCTACTGCCCCCACAAACAATGCCTTGTACAAATGATGATAACTGTGCCATATCCTTGATACTATCTTTTGCATTCAAGGATACATATGTATTTTTTCTGATGCACAGGGTGCACAGATAACTGACTACTTAGTATATGCACTGGTGATGCTATTTTGAATCTTTTACTGATTTCTTAAGAACCTTTTTAATGTTGCAATTACTACCTTGAAATTGTTGTTAGGCTAGAGAGGTTCCACTTGTGTGAAGGTAGGGATACTTAAACTCTGGACTGCTTTTCCTGTTGTGTGTATTTTCAATGTATAAGGCATGTTAACTGATAAATGGCAGAAATCTATCAACATAAGTCATACCTGTTACATATTGATGCCATTGCTGGACAATTCACACACATCTTCTTAGGTTTTATTTTCAGGTAATTGGAGGGCACAGTGATGCTGCCTTACCATTGTCACCTCACAGCAAGAGGTTCTCCAGTTTGATTCTTAGCTGGAGTGCCTTCTGGCTGGAGTCTGCATGTTCTCTCTGCATTTATGTGGGTTTCCTCTGGGTGCTCCGAATTCCTCCCACATTACAAAGACATGCATCTGGAGTATTTCTCCCCAGGCCTCTGCAGAACATTGGCTTTGTTCCAAGTCAGACTTTCTCAGCTAATAAATAAATAAAATAAAAATTAACAGAATGTACGTATCTGCCATTCATTGTGTTCTTACTCATTTATTTTCTTGTTCCAGGTTCATCACTTACCTTGATACTCCTGCAATTACAACTGTTGTAATTCAAGCTTGACTCTGTCTGATGCTAGCAGTACACAGCCATTGCATGGGTAAGTAAAGTCTTTGAGCGATGTCTGGCATCAGTTTTACAGTATGTATGTGCATAGCATGAAAGTTGCACCCCTTATGTGATCAGCATGTGTGCTATCAGTTGCCTCTTGACCAGGGTGAGAGCATATTGTGCACACCTATGTCTGCCTACACCCACAGTGGCTGGTGGTTGCCCTTTCTGAGTCATCACATGTGTATGGCTGTCATAACCTTGACAGTGGTGGTGGAGTGTGTGCCCCTTCACCTTGGCATTCCTGTTGCAGAAGGTTTCTCAGGATAATATTATGTAAGCTATCACAGGCAGTAATAATTGTGGCAGAAGTATTAAGATCATATTGCAACCCCCCCCCCCCCATGTATCTAGGCATAGCATAGGGGGTTGGGAGGATGGCCTAATTGTTAAGGTGTTTGCCTTACAAACACAAGGTACAGGGTTTGAATCTCACAGGGGATAATTGGCTAGGCTTAAAATGGCTTACAAGGGCATTTAGCCTAGTACTAATCTATAAACCTAGAAACTGTGATTTTAGCATGC
This sequence comes from Protopterus annectens, assembly GCF_019279795.1. Lineage (NCBI taxonomy): Eukaryota > Metazoa > Chordata > Ceratodontiformes > Protopteridae > Protopterus > Protopterus annectens. Next base: position 554,875,139 of record NC_056735.1, read on the forward strand.
CAGACACAAACTCCATATTTTTTTAGCATATGCCTCATTACAGTGTTCTTCTATGGGTGTGTGTACATTTCTAATGGGCATCATTAGCCATGGTTCGAGTGCATACCCTGCATCCTCCAATAAATAACCTTGTGGGATATCTCCCCTGGAATATCTCTGGTAGAACTGTGAGTTGTGCCAGATATGGGGGCCATGCTTACTGCTGAAGTTGCCAGCACACACATTCAGGATGATTCCCTTAGCATTGCACATGACCTGGCAGTTAATGAAGTGCAAGCCCATTCTGTTTATTTAGATCCTTCCCAGTTCCCCAGGCAGTGCTTTGATCTCAATTTGCATGCAGTCTATGGCACCTAAGTCTTCATGTGTGCTATGGGGTAGAAATCCTGCATAGTTGTAGTTCTGCCTTCAGGAGGGGGGGGGGTACAGGGAAAATATATATAGTCAGTGGCATGCTGTAGCATAGCATTCAGGAACTGATTAAGGATCCTGGATGCTGATGCCTATGACACACCCAGCATGTCCCCTGTTGGTCTCTGGAAGGCTCCTGCAGCTAAAGTTCTGAGTGCTACACATACCTTGGTCTTCGCAAATATTGGTTCCCCTTAGTCTGCCCTTGCTCTCAGTTGAGGATGACAGAGGTTGCAGAGTTCCTGAAGTGTATCTTTGTCCACCCTGTAGCACTCTACTATTTCCACCTCGTGCAGACCATGGAAAGTTAAATGTGATTGATACAACCTTCTTCTTCTTGCCCAAGGTCTATCAGCAGCAGCAGCAGCAACATAGACTTGAAGTTGTTGTACTTACACTTGCAGAACAGCAGCCCCTAATTTTTTTTCTTTCTAGTGTAGTTTCCATGGCTATATTCTAATAAGTTTTGGAATGTGAGGCAAAAACTTGCACTAATTGTACACAATTACTTTATAGCTTGTGGAATAGCTCCACCATTTTTGGATTGGTTGATTAGCATATAGTTCAACTGTTTATGCTGCACTTATCATCCAATCAACTGTAAGTAAAGTCTGAGACCTCAGAAGCTTTTGTTAGCCTAAGCAAAAGGTTCTGAGGTCTCAAATGTTATTTATATTTTTCCTACTACTTGTGCACATCCATGAGTACTATAAAAATTCCTAAACAAAAGTTAATAGCTAATAAATATTTACTTATTTATTTACTTTTTATTTGTATATTCCATTTTGCAATATATGTACTTTGACCCAGGAGGAAATATATTTTGTAAGCTCAAATTACAAAAAAATACTCTTATTCTTGTTCAGCTGCTAGTCAGATCTCCAGTATATCCTGACACTTAAAAATCTTGACTATAAAATCTGTATAATTACATCTGATTTGAAAGGATATAAATTATATATGCAAAGGTAGTACATGTGTTCTAGCTAATAGGCAACATGTTTCCTTTTCAGTTATACCACTTTTGATAGCATATTTGGATCAAGGCTGAAAACACTTCAGAGTTCTAAACCTGGTCTTCCAAATGACCAGTTAAATGTCTGTACTTACTGAGACATGGGTTAAATCCACGGAGTACAGCCGAGTAGTGCAGGGCTATAATTCAGTCCATGCATTTAGACTAGCTACTGCACAGATAGGGAGAAAAGGTAGACATGTCTCAACTTACATAAGAAAACAATCACATCTCAAGGCTGGTCAAGCAGTATGACACACCTGAGCTCCTCCATGTACAATTCACCATAAACAAAGTCCATTGCCATATCGTTGTGAGCTATAGGTCTCCCTTTATGACTCAAGAAATCCATAGCACTTATTTAAATTAACTAGTGTAACTTTCCATTTAACCCAACACCATTCTCATGGGTGACTTCAACTACCCCCACTATAAAGTGGAAATCATGTAAACTCAAACTTGCAGGTGCAAAGATTTCTGGACTTCATCAACATGAATGTCCTGAGTCAGCTAGTTCATGCACCCACTAACAGTGGTAACTTCCTTCTTCTAGTCCTCACCAACATGGGGAAATGTTGTACACCTCCCCCCCAAATGTAACCTCCTTACTTGTCAGGTTAGACCTTAAAGCTAACTCCTTTAAAATAAAACTAAAAGCTATGACACCATGTAACCCTAGCATTTTAGGAACTATTCCAAGGCAAAATCCCTACTATTAAGTGACACCTTATTAAGAGGTCAAGTTCCTCCCTATCCAGGGAACACTGCTGCCTATACAGAGTCAGTCACAACAACCTTTTATAGTCATGTATGCAGTTGCATAGAGGCAGTGGTACCTACCTGAAATAAGCACAAAACAAACTAAAAAAAACTGTCCACACTAGTGAAATTCCTACACCAATAGGTTGTATAACAAAAGGCAGAAATTCATGGCCAAAAACATGAACTGCAATGACCAGCAAAGCAAGAACTCCCTCATCAAACTAAATAAACATCTTAGTGGACATATTAAACCTACCATAACCATATTTAAGGAAATATTAGTCTCCCTGGCTAAGGACAGCCACAAATCCTTCTTCAGCTACTGTATGCCCAAATCTCAAAGACAACACACAAAAATGCGCTGAACTAATTGTAAATATTGACACATAAACTGCGCCAAAGGATATACCAAATCTACTGGCTGATAAATTCAGCTCCAGTTTTACCCCACTTTCTCCTCTAGTCACCTCTCAAGAAATACCCTCAACCATATCTCCCCCAGCTATCACTAGAGATCCTGTCCTCAATGCATTCTCAAAGGTCAAAAAAAAACTGCTTTGAATGAACCTGATAATTTATTTATAATTTATTTATTTTATTTTGTTTTATTTTACATTTGTTTGCTGGGATAGTCCATCTGGGTGTAAGCCTGTGTTCAGCAGAGTCCCAGGGAGAAAAGCTCCAGAAGTACAAGTTACATAGGCATTAATATAACAGAAAAAGTACATTAATGTAATAAGAGAAATAAACATATGCATTAATATAATATTCCAGGATTCCTCCATAAGAGCATGAAACATGACCTATTGGGGTAACTAGAAGCACTTTTCAATCGTAGCCTCCAAACAGGCTTTGTGCCAGTTGAATGGAGGATGGACTGCAACTGTTATCCCTCTACACAAGGGCGGGCCATCCATAGACTCAGGAAACTGTAGACTCGTAAGCCTGACTAGCCTCATATGTAAGGCCATGGAAAGAGTAATTATGGACATAAGTGATGACATAGGAAACTTTCAGACACTGGTTCCAACCCAGTTTGGCTTCATCAAGAGAAGGTCATGCCTACTCAAACTGGTAGACTTTTTTTGAGAAGGTCACCAGAGCAATGGACAAGGACAAAATGATTCATGCTGTCTACCGTGACCTGGCCAATGTATTCAACACAGTATTTCTCTCATGCATTGCAGTCAGTATCATAAAATTAGGTATAAACCCCTATAACATCCAGAAGATAGTTAGAAGGCTCACAGATAGGTCACAAGAAATCAGAATAGTTGGGTTTACCTCCACAAAAAGACAGCCGCTAATAAAGTACACCATGGCTTGACAGAGGAGCTGTTCCTTTTTGGCACCTACATCTCTGAAGTCAATGTCAATGTCAAAGACCTCTGGCTGACCAATTTTGCAGGTGATTGCAAACTAATAATAATGAGCATAAAACTACCATCGTGTAAGATAAAGCATTTATATTTATATTTTGAAATCTGTTGACCCAAGTAGAACACTGAACCCAATGGACAGTTTTTAGCATTAGAACAGGGTTTACAACCACATGAATACATTGCAAATACAATCATGTGAACAAAACAAGATGTAAATCTTAATTACAATATTTAAATAAGGTGTTAATCTTTACGTTAGTTGTCACTCTTGTGGTATAGGCAACAGTTTTGTTTAACACATAATCAGCATGTGACAGGAAGGAAGAAAGAAACAAGCAAAAGAGAAAAAGTACAGATGTTTGAATGGTGATTGAGAGATGCAGGTAGAAATAGGGAATAGTGAAATGGGAAGGTAAGAGCAGAGGGGTTAGCAGTCTGGAGTGGGTGGTATTCCAGAATCATGGGTTTAATGCTGGAATTAGTGTTCAATGCAGTGTGATTGCTTGTAGCATTGTATCTCTTTTGTGGATTATGAGATGTCAGCAATGTAGAAACATTTGCCTTAAGCCTGATTGCATAAGTCTTCCTGAGTTCTTTTTGAAAGGTTATAAAGGAGGTGATGGCCTTTATGCTGGTGGGGAGATCGATTACCAGGTGTTAGTGCAAGGGAAGTTTGCTCATCACATTTCACATTTTAAGTGTTGTGCATCTAAATATGGAGGGGACTGTGAGAGGGATCTAACATAAAAAAAAAAAAAACACATACATGTAACATAATGTTTGTTATTAAAAAAATATCTTATCTCCTCTGCTTAGGCACCAAAGCAAGCAGAAACAAGTAATAAACTGTCATCTAAGACTTTACTGATTATAGATATCCTCCTAGTAGCAAAATATGAAAGAAAATGTTAGTTTCAGCTCAAGCAGGTAACATAAATCCATGAATGTGTTCATGTAACATACATTACACGTAACGCAACAGGGTAAACATTTTACTGAGATTCTTGGTTTGAAAATGGAGAAAACTTTGCTCCCACATAAGCTTAAGTAGCAAGCTGCTTAGTATCAGAATGCTTCCTTGTACTATTGGTAACTGGCTTTTGAGAAGGTGATGCAATGCTCGTTCCTTCTTTGGGAGAGAGCAATGAAATGTCAGGTTTTATCAGATGTAAATTGTAGATTTTTTTTTTCCTGAGAGGCAGATGGTACAAAACACAGTCCATACCTGGACATACTTGACTCCATCAAGGTACCCTCTAGCACCGTGATCCTTGGTGACTTCAACTACACCATAATAAACTGGGTGAACTATGCCTGCTCTAATGCACCCACCCAATGATTCCTTGACTTGATCATTTCTAATGCACTAGACCAGCTTCTCTCATCACCTACAAGGCGAGATAGCATTCTAGACTTGGTTCTCACCAACACGGATGACCACTGCATCACCCCCATAGTAAGTTCTTACCTGATGAGATCAGACCATCGGTCTGTCTCATTTGAAGGGTCTATCACATCCAACCCCCCCCCCTCCCCAGCTGTAACCAGGTTTAAAAACTTCTCAAAAACTGACTGCAACCTTCTATGTGTGGGTATCCATAGCTTCACACCACCACCCCCCTCGGAGGATGCAGGCATATATGCTGAACAGTATGCCAGTGGAGTATACAAGCATCTGTGCAACTGCATGGACTCAGCCATACCCAACAGAACTAAAACCTTCTCCTCAAGGAAACACAAACCTATCTGGTGGACATCCTCTATCAACAGGCCTTACAACAAAAGGAAAAAACTGTTGTCCAAGGGTAAAAAGACAAAAATTCCCAACTGGAAAAACTCCCAACTTAGCCTCAACAAGCAAATTAGATCACTAGTGAAAACCTCCAGTACCAATTATGAATCAAAACTAGCCTCTGAAACAAAGACTAACCACTAAGCCTTTTTCAGTTTTGTCAGAAACCTCCATGACAAACCCAGGTTTGTTCTGAATTAGTTCTTAAGGGTACCACTTACACTGATCCTGTTGACTTAGCCAACCTGCCAGCAGATAGGTTCAGTGCAAACTCCCCCCAACCCCCCCAAAAGTCTCATTCAACATCCCTAATACTTGCCCCGCACCTCACATCTCTGTAGATCAAGTGTCAAGGGCCCTATCCAAGGCAAAGAACACAGCTTCAATGTGACCTGATAGTATCCCAGGCTGTATTCCGTAACATCTCCATCAAGAACTAGCCTTGCCATTGAACACCCTACGCAACCATAGTCTAAGTACAGGCTTCATTTCTAGCAGAGTGGAAGGCTGCCATTGTCATTCCCTTTCACACAGGTGGTGCCACTACTGACAAGTCTGATCTGTAAGGCATTGGAGTATATTATTATGGACCTCATAAACAAGGACATAGGCCATCTCCAAGCACTCGATCCCACTTAGTTTAGATTCGTTAAGATCAGATCTTACCTGTTGAACCTAGTTGACTTTTCTGAGACTGTCACCAAGGCACTGGATGAAGAAAAGTCAGTACATGCAGCTTACCTTGACTTGGCCAAAGCCTTTGACACAATCCCCCACTCGGACATCATCGAAAAGCTAATACAACTTGGCATAAATCACTATCTCATCAGGTGGGTGGCCAACTGGCTATCACCGATGGGACCCACAAGGTTAAAATAAGCACCACCGCCTCTGACAAGAAACCTGTCACTAGTGGTGTCCCCCACGGATCAGTCCTGGGACCCCTATTAAAATGGCCTGTGGCTGACAAAGTTTGCAGATGACTGTAAGATGGGTGTTGTCATTGACTCCCCAAATGATGGTAACATACTTCAAGAGGGTCTCACAGCAACAAATAACTGGTGTCAAAGTCATGGCTTAAGTTAATTGCAGAAAAATACATTATCACACCATTTGGCAAAAACACAGCCCCTACTGATTACCACATCAATGGCAACCCCCTAAGCACAAAACCTGTGGTGAGAGTCCTGGGTACACAGGTTGACAACAATCTCACATTTGACCATCATGTAGCGGCAGTGGTCAGAAAAGCCTTTTACGTGGTTCATCTCATAAGTAAAGGGATTGCATCCAGAAAAAAGGAGGTTATTACATCTCTGTACTCCTCCCTCATTAAGCTAATAATTGAGTACAACACCCGTTTGGTATGTACCTCTCAAAACACCTGTATCTACTTGAAAGGCCACAGAAATACCTCACAAAGAGAATCCATGGCCTTCAGCACCTGTCCTATATGGACAGACTCAAATCACTATTACTCTACTCGGTATCATATAAATTGCTCAGAGGTGATCTGTGTCTCACCTACAAGGCAATCTCAGACCCTGCTCCACTAGAGATGCTCCATATCCTTAAGTCTAACTCTTCATGCAGTACCTATTTGAAAGGCTTAAATCTAATATGTGACATTAACAAAACCTGCTGGAGACAGGTTTGTCTCCCAGAGGCTTTTTCTCTCTGGAATAGACTCCCCATACACATCAAACAAAGTACACCACTGACCTTCTTCAAGCACAGCCTTCATGAGTGGATGGGAAGCCACAAATTTGTCCCAGGGGTTCCACCTGTGTCCCTTATTGACAGGGGCAACAGGTGCTGATTCAGGTTTCTTTTTTGTGGATAAACTCTTGACTAGGCTTGTAAGGGCCCCAGGGTCATTAGCCTAGTAATCTCATATGATCCTATGATATTCTATTTTTGGAAGTAGGACTCCTTTACCCTTTGTGGCCCTGGCTTCTGGGCAGAAGGAAGTAGGATATTTTCCTTGTCCAGAAGAAAAGTCTGTTTACTTCTGATTTTATGGTTTGGATACGGTTTAGAAAGTTAAGAGTTGTGCCTAGCCAGATTCCCTGATGTCTGGACTGTGAGGTGATTTCAAGTGTTGTTTTGGGTTTTTGGGTTTTTTTTTTTTTGATCAACACATACTGACCAGTTGTTGGGGAGTTGGCATGGCGTCAAAAAAGCACGGCTTTTCTAATTTTTGACTGTTTGACTGCTAGAGCAGAGAGCACCACATGGCACACTTAACTAAAACACAATTAGGAAGGTAAGAATGATGGCATTTGTGACTATTGCCATTATATTCAAGGACTGATGATTGGACCATCACCACTTTTACAAACAGGTGGTAGTTAATAAACAAAAACTGTGGAATGTTATAAAAAAAGCATGACTATGCAATAGAACTACAAAACTAGAGGACATTTGTTTTTCTTTAGTTTGGAGCATGCACTTTAACAATGACTCTCATATTATACTGGGTAACAATTTCTAAACAGCAATGATTTTAAAAAATAAAATTTATCAGCACTGCTATAATTCTCATGATGTTCATTTATAGTAATAGCAGTCTATTTTGAAAGACTGTTTTCCAGTTGTTTACTTATAGTATAATTTGCATTAGATGTTATCTGTGGGGACATAAAAAGTTTTTTCTTGTTTTTAGAAGGTTCTTTCTCTCAGCTTTTATAATATAATGACTATGTATTACTGTGCAAAGTGCATGATGGTTTTAATGCAATATAAAATGTTGTGTATTGCTCTTTTCTACTTTTTTCTTGGTCAACAGATTTATTTCTGTAAATAAAACAATCAATCGAAATATAACAGTTTTTTATAATGCCTGTTACTGTTGTGTTGAATAAAGGGACTTTTAAAGAAAAGCATAGCTTTTTTAACTGCTTAGAATAAGGCAATGATTATGAATGCATTTGAGTAATATGATTGTGTAAAGAACTGAAATATTTAAAGAATAGTTATAACAAAAATATAGATTTTGTTGTTAATATCACATAAATAATAAAATAAATACTATTAACATCTTAATAAATATTTTTAAATGGGTTATGCATATGAAGATACATCCTTGATTCTCACAAAAAAAAAAAAAACAGGAAAATTATAAACTGTTTTAAGAATTGTTTATGATTGATTAAATGATGATTAAAGGTTGTATGTGGCCATTTGACAAAGGAAGTACCAGACTCACTGATAGGGAATAATATTTATTAGCTTCAGTCTTGAAAGTTTTACTGACAGTTCATATGAAGCAGCCCAGGAAGATGTAAGATATTAAGAAAATTGCAAGCTGAATGACTCCCAAAAAATTAATAACAAGCTAATTTTAGTACTTGCTAATTATATTCAGTTTTCAACAGGTAGCCCAAACAAATGTAGATATATGGAAAAATTCTTAAATCATTTATACAAAGATCTGTCATTACTATATTTCTTCTTGACAGCACTTTAATATGTATCTTCCCATGGAAACGGATTTTGAAAACTATGGAGTAGTACAACAGACTCAATCTTTCTGCTCTTGTTAGCCTGAACTGGGTTCTCCTTCTCAATGCTGGAAATAATATCATATGGGGGAGCCCAATTCCATTACCTGTAATGCAAAGATATTGAATGACCAGGAATCCCAATTCACTGTTATACTAGGAGGGGATAATGAGATTTTTAAGATATGCCATGCTAATGAATCTCATTACCTATGCATAATATAGCACAAACTTACCTAAGGACTCAGCAGGTTGCCAACTCTGGCTGAAGTTGTATGGCAACACAGCTGAACCTGTATGGCCCCTCTAATTTTGTAGGCAGGGAGCCTGCCTGCCTACCTGGAGTACCAGATCTGCCATACAGGTGTAGCTGTTTGACCATAAGGCCAACCTACACATGAGTTCCAGCTGTAAAGTGAACATGAGGGTGCAGGCATGACAATACAGTCAGCATTCAGGGCAGGAGTGTGTATGTCAGACCAAGAAATCAAATCTCTTTTTAACTTAAAGATCTATGCCTGCCATCCCCATTGAAGCCTAAGGATACTTAGTGCTCTATCCAGCCATGCATGTATGTGGTCTCTGGCCTCCACAACAACTCCCCAGAAAATGCAGTACAGCTCAAACAGTACATGGAACTTGTTACTACTGGCAGTCTGGCTTCCCAAAAGGTACTGCATGTAGTACGTGATTCAACAATACAGGTGGAGCTGCTGCTTTTCTGAAACAGCCCGTTGACTTCAATGTGTTACTCTGATGATTCAGGGTCATACATTGGCAAACTTTATCAATGAACAGTGCTTAAGACTTTGTGCAGAGCAGGCCTTATTCCTTTATTAGAATTAGACATAGAGCTTCTGCAGTCCACATATGCTGAATGGTGATGTGCAGGTCTGGATTACGGTGTGGAGTAATTGCTTAGCTTATTGTGTTACTCCACTGCTAAGTCAATTTTGAATCCAACCAAGTAAATAACTACAAAAATGTTATGAAAATAGTAAGCATTACTTTTATAGCTGAAATTTTTAATAATACTAAATTATCATTAGATGACTTTGAACAAAAGTACAATTTAAAAAAATAATAACGGCTGGTCAGTTGTTCAACTTTTAATGAATTGTATAAATCATGAAACTCAAACAATGCTTCCTTCTGACAGAAGCAATTATACCAACATATTATTCACATTGTATAAAATTCCATAGCACAACAAAGTAGCTATCCCTTAGCAGCATTTGTGTTCTGTGATTAAACATAAATTCTTAGTCTTAATAACAATTATAGCAACCATTTTAATGTCTCCTACTCAAACATTTTCATCTCAGTTTTCCAAGACTCATTTGAAAGTTTTTCTGCAGAGCATTTTTTACTCCCCTGTAGGATTTTTAAAAAGTTAAATAATGCCACTACTAGATAGTTGAGATGTAGCAGTGTGAATGATTGGGAATACACATTGTGTGACAGTCAATTGAATCATATTGCTAGATCAACACTACTTTCTCCAATACAAAAAAAACTCCACAAATGTTTCATTAAAAGACAAAAAGCACTTTCAGCAAAGTCCAAAGTAAATCTTTTTTACAGGGAAAAAGCACCGCCTACACCCCCTATGTGAAGGGACCCCCCGCACACCCCCCAAACTGGCAATTCTACATGGTCATTGAAAGTGTTTTAGGTGAAACATTTTTGCAGAAATTGTAGTTGGTTAAACTGCAGTCAACACATTGACACTCTCCACTGTCAACTACTTAGTAAGTTTTAGACGTGGTCAAAATTTGGTTAAAAGTTACAGAATCATACTTTTAATAATCAATGGACATTCAGTTTAATTCAATACTCTTCTGCTGTCTTGGATTAGTGCATGTGACTTAAACTTTCCAGGAGCAGACTGAAGAAAAGAACTAACACCCAAAATAGAATAAAAATTAATTTTGTACATTTTGGAATAAGAAAATTATGAAAAAACTGGCCTCAGCCACAACAAGAGCTAATTATATCTTAGACTTAATTTGTATTACACTGGTTTGTAAAGCTGAGCATAGTTATTTATGACTCCTCATAAGAACAGAGGTGATTACTAACTGAACAACCCCAGGGGTCCTTTTTTAAGCCTAGTTGTGCTTGCCAAATGCATCTGACAAATTTTGATACCCTAAGGTAATTGTAAGAGGAATAGATAGGCTTGGGCATGGGTGGTCGTGATTATCACATTTATTGATCAATCTGTAGCTATTGCTTATGTGTGTTGATAGAACATTAATTTAATTGCAAGACATAAGAAAATCAGAAGATGTTTTGAAATAGGTTCTAAAAAAGAAACTTTTGATATGAATAACTTTTTCAAGGATTGTATTTTTAATATTGAAATAAAAATAAAGCAAGATAGAGTAGAGAGTAAACATAACCAGCTGATTGGGAAAATGAGTAAATGGACAAAAAACTTGGTCATTGAAAAATAGAAAAACTAATGTAGAAAGAAGAATAAAAATTAATGCTCAAATGGACCTGCAGAAACAGATCAGAAAAGGAATGGAAAGGAAACAGGTATGATATCTGAGGGTTTTAACGAGGAATAGTACCTCCTGCAGTGATGGCAAAGAAATGACTCTTATTTAATAATTACTTTGCCCACTCACAGCATAAAGAGTTCCTAAGTTAGTATGTACAAGGTAGATGAGGAAGAATCTAGCTTAATCATGACAAATGAGGATATTATCACATTACTTAGCTGAATTTACTAAAGCCTCTGGAAATGTTACAACAAATAGTAACTTAAAGACATTCCGATTCAAATTGGGCATGCCATTATACTATTTCTTTAAGTTATAAGAACTCAAAAAGTCCAGATGATTGAAAATTTGCAGTTGGCAAGTTAAGGGTCTCAGAGACAAAGCAAAGAAAGCACTAAATGCCTATTAGTCTTTTGAGCAACCCAGGAAAAATATAATGGCAACACTGATTCTAAGAATATTACAGATAGAATAAGAAAGACTACCACTGAATTTACTAATCTGCCATGCAGGACTAAACTAGTCCTGCACGTAAGTGGCAGTTTAAGAGGAGGATGGCAGTGCGCCATGCATATTAAAGAAGATGCGCTGCCTGAGCTCCAAATGCTACACTGAGCGTGGACTAGTCAATGGGGCGTGCCTGAGAGCAGAGCTCTCAGAATAAACATGCCCCTGCAAAGTAGAACAGAAGAAAGTGTAAATAAATGAGCGAGACTGCTCATAGGTGTCCGCATAGCCCCACCAACAGTCCCATGTGTTCAACAGCAACAGTACATTGAAATAAAACAAAGAAAACCTTGTATTTATTTATTTTTTAAACCCCGAGTACAGCTAACCATTGATGTGCGGGTTTGCCCATTGCTTAGCTATGGTTAAAAGGCTGAAGAGGATAATAAGGACTATATATGCAAATGAAACAGCACAACAATAGTGTAGTGGTTAGAGCATCCACCTATTGAACAGGCATTCCCGATTCAAGTCCCACTGCAGCACATATCATTATCCATGTGAAATCTGTATATGAACATATTTTTACATCATTTTTGCCATATAACCTACATAATAACATTTAAATGTGAACTGCAGTACTGCATGAAATGCACATGTGAAGTGTCAGTGTCATAATGAATAAGGCACTGGTAAGCAGGTTTAAGCACAAATAAGCAGCAGTAAGCGTGTCTAAGTGCGTTTGCTTGAGGGTAAGCACTGCCTACACAGATTAAGCAAAGTAAAAGCTAACAGAGTGTAAGAAACTGTAACCAGAGGTTAGCAGTGCTTACCGTCATGCAAACCCATGCAAACCCGCTTACAACTGCTTTAAAGGGGCTTAATCAGTCTGGATCCAATGGCCCATGTTCTGCCCAGCAACAAAATAAACTGCTTCTGCAAGGCTCAAACTTAGGACCCTGTACACTATATTCACAGTACTTAACCACTAAGCCATCATAGCAATCAACATGAATGAGGTATCAGCAAACTAATTCTCACCACAGGAAAATCAAACCAAACATGTGAACTGAATCTATGTACAGTGTGAAGTGGTATAACCTGCTACATAACATAAATAAGGCCAGATGTTAGGTGTTATTGCAATAAAATGTTGAAGTTTCCAGGAACCCATACTGCATATGTACACATGAATTAAGGATACAAGACACATATATAACATGCATCGAAGAAGACATCAATGCCCAAAGGCAAATATCATGCAAATCAAATATTAAGCACTGCTAAGCATTGCACAGCACTGCTACCCAGACTACTGGCAGGATACTACCAGTGGGAGAAACAGTGTCAACTTGCAAAGTCAAAACTAGTCTATATAACTAAACTATAAGTCTAGTATAACTAAACTATATATATATATATATATATATATATATATATATATATATATATATATATATATATATATATAGGTCTATATTGCAACATCGAATGCTTAAAACAGCGAACAATGTTACATCGACACATTTTCAGTGAAAGCTGAAAATGTCGAATCCAAAGAACAGCGATTTCTTTCCTAGGGAGAGAAATTGCTGTTTCAACCCCCGCAAAAAAAAAAAAAAAAACACAATACACACTTCCAAACACATACACACATACCCAATCCTAATTATACTAATTATACCCCCCCAAAAAAAACAGTAAACAACTAGATACACATATGCACATAACCCAAACATACATTTAACAAAAAAAAAAACGTAAACATTTTAAACCATATGCACTTACCTTAAACTGCACCCTAACCCTCAGGTCAGTAACTCTCGCACATTTACATAAACAGCTCCAAACACATACACACTTATCTTAACACTAATTCTACCCCCCCCAAAAAAAACAAAAGTGAACAACTGAAAACACATACACAGGTAACTCAACCATACATTTAACACAAAATATAAAACAGTAAACACTTTCATACATATGCACTTACCTTAACCAGCACACTAACCCTAAGGTCAGTAACTGTTGCACAATCATGCTCAGGAGCTATAGCGGACAAGAGACCACACTACACCTCAAAACATGGCAAAACAACGAAGTGGTCAAGTGACTTCTTTCCCAGGGAAAGAATTTGTTGAACAGCCGCTTTGCTGTTTTGCCTGTTAGCCCTACATGTGTTGACGAAAATGCATTCAACATAACGCGTTTTCGTTGTACTCATATGAATCTTATATATATATATATATATATATATATATATATATATATATATATATATATATATATATATATATATATATGTGTGTGTGTGTGTGTGTGTGTGTGTGTGTGTGTAGATATACACAGATATATATCTATGCTAGGAAACAGCACCCAAGAATGACATATGTTCACAGTTCAGCAAGAAAGGAACACTGTCAGGGTAAGGGATCACCTCCCAAAAAAAGCACAAATCCAAAATCAGAAGAGGATGATACTCCACAACAAACAAAGCAAAACCAGATGAATGAAAAGACAAGTCCTTTATTCGAATAAGTAAGCGCTTTCACCTTGCTTGGAACGCTTCATCAGACTTCAACAAACCATAAAATTTAAATCAACTTATATATAAGTAAAACACCAATGAAAAACACATTAGCAAGTCACATGTAAGTTACAAAAATACATCATTTCCTTTCCATAAAAATTATATAAATATATCATAAGGATCTCATGTTAATAAATGAATAGTAGAAGTAAAATATTAAAACATACTAAAACACATATTACATAGTGAGACTTATTACTACTGTATTGTACTGACATATGTTCACAGGCTATGCCAATGGAGGTGAGGGGCCCAAGCAAGAAACATGTAACACATAGCATGACCCCCCCCCTAGATGGACAGAGGAAACATACAAACAAACCCACAAACAATGTAAATAGCCCACTGCTCCCCAGACCATAGGCAGGATACAACCGGCGGGTGAGGGGGGGGGAGACACAGTGGACCTGTAAAATCTAATCCTGGAACAGAGACAAGAGCATCGGGACACCCCAACAATTGTCATAATATAGGAGGAAGCCAGTGTGATGACCCATCAAGGCAGGGTGTGTACATTCCCCATACCCAGAATACAAGGGTGGGAAAGCCTGATGATCCATGGGTCGAGACAACATATGAGATGGGTCTCGTGAAGTGGAGAGTGGGCGGTGTGTAGTGGTGTGTTCAAACACGATCTGCACCCAGAGTAAGGATGAGTGCTGTAAAGGAGGTGCTGGTGGGGGAACTATGGGTAGCTAATTATGGGTCTAGGTGTGCAGGGGTTTGCTGAAGTGGGTCTATACAGACAGCCCCAGGGATGTAAACAATACTGTTCATTGGGCAGGGGCACTGCCCAACAAGCAGCCACACCCGCTATGGGTCCCACTGCAGCAAAGTCTAATATACATGGCAAAGAACAGAATAACCAGATGTAGATGTATATATGTAGCGGTATGTGTGCGTATATCTACCCATATCTACATGGAGATATACCTCTTGATCTCTGTAGTACAAATGTATACAGAGACAGAATAATATAAATACCCACATATAGATATATACATATGCAGACACCCATACATCCATATGTCATTAGATATATATATATATATATATATATATATATATATATATATACATATATATACAGCAATATATAAATATACATATATGTATGAATATATACAGATATATATGTATATATGTATAAAGTTATGTTTGTGTGTGTGTGTGTGTGTGTTTGTGTGTGTGTATATATATATATATATATATATATATATATATAAAAACACACACACACACACACACACACACACACACACACACACACACACACACACACACACACACACACACACACACATATATATATATATATATATATATATATATATATATATATATATATATATATATAAAGGGCCCCTACTTTTTTCAGTAGGTGTTGTGGGATCTTTTACATTAGCCTGAGCTAATATCAGCAACTCAAGCAGATGGTATCTCAGATTTATGTCTCATCTGAAGAATGACACACTCAGGAATGTAGCACCCCCTAATTAACATTGATACAGCAGTTCCGAATTACATATGTTAACAGGCGGTGCAAATGGGGGTGAGGGGTCCAATCAACAAACGTGCAACATGTAGCATTACTCCCCCAGCTAGACCGGTGAAACATACAGACACACAATATAAGTAGACACACCACTGCTTCCCGGACTACAGGCAGGATACTACCAGTGGGAGATACCCGCCAAGTCTAATCTTGAAACAAAGACATGTATGTCCCTTGTGGGACACCCAAAAATTCAATGATTTTTTGGCTTCCTGCCATTACACCAATGTCCAATGGCAGGCCAAGCATGTTCCCAGTTTACAAGGTAGGGGAATCCTGATGATCCGTGGGGCGAGACAACATATGTGATGGGTCCCGAGAAGTGGGGAGTGGGTAGAGTGTACTGGAGTGGCCAGACCCGACCTGCGCCCGGAGTAAGGAAGAGTGCCAAAGAGGATGTGCAGTTTGGGAACTATGAGTATGAAATTATGGGCCTAGCTGTGCAAGTGTTGGCTGGAGTGGGTCTATGTGGACTGACCCAGGGATGTAAGCAATAGTGTGCGTTGGCCAGGGCCACCGCCCAGCGGGCAACCACTCATGCTATGAGTCCCATTGCAGCACAGTCTATTGTACGTGGCAAAGAATGGAATAACCAGATGTAGATGTAAAAATGTAGAGGTGTGTATTTATACATACCCAAAGGAGCCCGCAGGAGTTTTTGCAGGGGGGTGCAAACCCAGAGCCCTCGCCCCCCCCATGCAACCCCCCCCCACGCAGTCCACCCCCACACACAGCCATTTCAGTGTCCCATTACTTGGCTATTTCTCCCCATTTGCCATACACACTGTTCAAAACTCTATGTGCATACTCTTTTATGCTTTATTTCTACGATATTACAGATATTTCGGTTTAATTTACAAATTTTATAGCACAAACACTGATAGACATTTGACAATGAAAACAGACTTAGCATTAAAACTTTTCTATCTCTGCAAGTCACATTAACTGAAACAGCATTGAAACCCACATTCAAAGAAAATGCATCTGGCCATTGATAGGTTAAGTTTACCTTTGGGTTGTTTTCAAATCATTGGCCCCTTGCACACATTTTAGGATCATGCAAAAGTTCTTTAATGCAATCAGGAAGGTGAATCAATTCTAATATATAATAATTGAATTATATCCCTTGTATAATACAGCATCACTTGAATGAATGTATTTTAAATTTATAGTTTTTAACATTTTCCCAGTAAGCAATGAAATAAAACATATGAACCAATAATGGCAAACTGCCTGATTTCATTTCAACCATAAAATGCCACTCAAACGTTTCTCATTACAATCTGCTAATATCAGTCAATATGCACAATTTCTACAGAAGTAAGTCATCTGAATAATTCCACATTAAAAAGATCTGAAACTAATGAAGAGATTGTTGCTATAAAACAACTTGTTATGTGAGTGTTTCATCTACAAATTGTGTCCATTGCCCTTGAAGAATAAATTGCCTATGTTACATTAAAAGATATGATAAACTGGTGTATTGCAATAGGGAATGGGTGACAAGCTGAAAAAAGATGTTCATAGTTACTAGGCATCTCATCCAAATGAGGACATACTCAGTACTGTCACACCCCCACCTCCTGAAAATACAAATTTACATGCTGTGTGAGTAGAAGCTATAGCCCTCTGTATCAAGACACAAGCACACTACCATCTTTAACAAAATATGAACTACCCGTATGTCGCACTCCTCCTACAAACTCCAAAAAATTTTACAAACCTACCTAATGAGAACATGACAGTCCATGTGTGCCTCCCCAGAGAATGAGCTTCACCGCAAAACAATACAGAAACTCAAATATATCCAGTTGCAGAACAATGAAGCTACCAAAGCTAATATGCAAACTGCACATTTTAAATCAGTGTCCCAGCTTAACCAGAGTAGGGTGTCCATCAACGTTATACCATACAGCCAAATCACTACCATTGCAACACCTAAAAGGTTCTTCCAAAGTCTTGTCAGTCAAGGTCCCTCAGCTTTAACTGCTCTCTTTTTACAGTGACACATCAGCCTGCCACAAAGCACTCAAACCCCCACTAAAGTTATATATTAAAACTAGAAAGTTAAAACAGCAAATGAAATTCCCTGAAAAATCACATACTCTGTATAATATGTTTTATTGCATACAATATACATACATCTTATTCATTATCAAATGTAAACTTTCTCCATATTGAACTTCTTCCAGATGAGTACATCACAATTAGACTCATGCTCTCTGTCAGTACTACCAAACATCTGTTACTATTAAAGAATAGTTAATATTATACACATTGACCTTCCAAGCCGCTCATGACATCAGATACGTTACTGTGGTGTAGCTTAGAAATACATTTTTACATGCCTTCTACAATGCAATCACACTGTACTCACCTAATATGAAAATGTAAATAATGTACATGACCTTATCTGTTTTTATGTGTTGACTGGAATGAAGACATAGTATGGAGAAAGTTAACATAGAACATAAAATTGATGCTGGTAGCAGGGATACTGTAAAAATTTGTACTGAAACTTTTTCTCCTGGCTGCAATAATGCTGTGACTGAAAGACAGATGTAGTTTACTTTTGGCATTTTTTTTGGCACAACTAATCTAGTTTATGTACAAGTATCCAAGAGGGGAAAAAACAGCAGCTCACACAGTCCTCTCGAACATGTCCATACCACAGATTTTTTTTTTTCGAATGAGTTTTTAACTCTAGAGAATGTTATCAAACAAGCATTTTCTTTTTGGCTTTTATAAGCATGGTCGCTACCAGCATGTTACAGTTATTTGTAAAATATAACTCTCAAAATCTTATCTCCAGAAATAGGCATAACTTAATAACAATTGAGAAAAATGGCTCCCCCAACAGATGTTACTAAAACAGCTGGTATTACTAACCTAGAATATCTCAAAATGTCTAATTAAAACATGCACACATTTTGAACTACATGTAGGGATAGCTGAGAGGAATGCCGCAAAAATACAGAAGAAAAGTAAAGCATTCCGCAGAGAAAACAGTGAAAAGCATGGAGTGGTGCAATTTGGTGGTGAGTAGTCGCATGAGTTGTACTATAAACCCCTGATATTTAACCTAAAACCCACAATTCTCGAGGGTCAAGCCCTAAGCACTTTTTAACATTAAAATTATCACAACATACGTGAAAACATAACATGTACGTGTTGTAAAGCGATTCCTTGTTTAGAGAATAATGAATCTACAAGTACAAAAAAACAACTATTTAATATGAATGTTCACAGCAGCTCGACTAACCTAAGTTTCAGTGTTTATTCTACAGCTACGAGCTCGATAAATATATGTGGAACACACTTTATTTGCAGAATGAAGTCATACCAGTATTCACAGCTCAGACCCACTAAAAATATTTTTCCACAAACTGCATGACCTTGATCTATACCATTTCTAAATCTCAGCTCAGACTGGAGTGTACAATCTGCATACAACACAGAGTAGCGTGTCATTTTGTGCAATCATTTCTTTTAAGAAAGCAAATCAAAAGAAAAACTGCTGCAAAAGCAAAAAGGTCAAATAAAGCTCACCTACTCTACAACCGCATTGACTATAAATCTGATGGAGCACTTCTCTATACAATAAGTAACGGAGGGGAGCCCTTCTCCTGCATAAAATAAGTAACGGAGTTTCCTTACTGTGGGTAACTCTGGCAGCATAGCATGTAAGGATGTGATCAGAAAGGAACATAGTGTGTTTCCGCACGCACTTTGTGTTTAAATTGATTCACGTTAGCATGCGATGCACACATGAGTCCTCCTTAAAGAAAAAACGATTAGTAAGTGGAAATGATAGAAAAAAAGTGTGTTTTGCCAAATCATCACAGATAGCTTTAAGAAAATCCAGGGGGTGCAAGTGCACCCCCTTGCACCTGCCTGCGGGCACCCTTGTATATACCCATACCTACATGGACTTAACCCCCCCCCTCCGTAGTACAAATGTTTACATACAGAGACAAAATATAATTAAATACCCACATATAGATATATACATATGCACATCCATACATCCATATGTCGTTAGACATATATATACAGCAATATCTATATAGTGTTTGCACAGGAGCATTGCCTTAAATGCACATGTAAAGTGTCATAATGACTAAGGCACTAGTAAGCATGTGTAAGTGCATAACAGCAGTAGTATGCATGGATAAGCACCTGTAACTGTGTGTGCACGTGTATTTGCACTGGAGTAAGCATTGCCTACATAGATTGAGCTAAGTAGATGCTAGCTGAGTGTAAGGAAATGCAACCAGAGGTTAGCATTGCTTAGCTCTGCACAAACCTGCTCACCACCGTGTACAACCGCTCAAATGTCCCTAATTCATTCTGTATCTGACAGCCGGTGCTCTGCCCTGAAACAAAATATACAGCCTCTTCAAGGCCCACACCCAGGACCCTGCACATCATACACTACATGATTTACCAGTAAACCATGGCAGATGTGCATAACTACTCATTTCACATACATATCATCCAGCACAATCAGTCAACAGCAAAGGAAATGTAGTAATAACACACCACACAACCTCTTAATGCATGAATCCCGGACATAGTGCGCCATAATGTGGGTACATATAGGGATATCTGTCATATCTTGCTCTAATACACATAAAACTTTGCAAGTTACATAGTTATATGCGATAGAACAAATATATTGAAGGAGATACTTCTGAAACCCATACGTGTCAGCACGAATGACTGACCTCAGTCCTAAGATCATCCATGTCAATTGCCAAGAGAATAAGGTACAGGCCACACATATAGGCCAAACATGCATGGACATATGGACAGATATACATCTGTAAATGTAGACAGATAGATAGATATAGGTATATATATATGTGTGTGTGTGTGTGTGTGTGTGTGTGTGTGTGTGTATATATATATATATATATATATATATATATATATATATGTGTGTGTGTGTGTGTGTGTATGTATGACTCACAAATAACCATATAACAGCAATCGCACATAGATTAATATGTTTAGCGTATATATCCATACACATATATCTACATACATGCGCACACACACGCACACACACACATATATATATATATATATATATATATATATATATATATATATATATATATATATATATATATATATATATATATATATATATATACATAGCTAGAGCTATATCACTGTCCAGTTCTATCCCTCTATATATGGGGTTTTACATATATACCTGCAGATATATATATATATATATATATATATATATATATATATATATATATAGATATATATATAGATATATCTATGGATATATCTATAGATATATCTATATATATATATAAAGATATATCTATATATATATATATATATATGGGTCTATATGACTTGGTCGACAGTTCATTTGATTGACACTCATTTGGTCGACAGTTCATTTGGTCGACAAGCAGATTTGCCCCTTCCCCAATGTTGTGCAACCCTGGAGTTGATATATATAGTTAGGGGGGGTGTGAGGGGCACAGCCCCCCACATTGGGGGGTGTGGGGGGCGAGGCCCCCCACCTAAAATGCCTGTCGACCAAATGAACTGTCGACCAAATGAGTGTCAATCAAATGAACTGTCGACCAAGTCATATAGACCCATATATCTATATATATATATATATATATATATATATATATATATATATATATATAGTTGCCAGGTCTGGGGTTCGAACACCTGCCAAACTAGTTTATCACACTACAGCAGTACACAGTTACAGAACGCACTATGGCAATTATTGGTCTATGACTTTCCCAGAGGTGTACTTCTAGGTGAGTGACATCAGCAGCCTTGCCAAAGTTGAATATATGTATTGTATGGAGTGTGAGTAGCCTAACAAGCATTTCCCCTCTACACATTCAGAAACAGACAGGGACACACACAATCACACACTCACACAATTGACAGTTCTGGGGTTAGTACTACTACTACCTAACTACTCTGTCACTACAGCAGTACGCAGTTATGGGACGCACCATGCATATTACTGAGCTATAGCTCTACCAAAGGTGTAATTCACATTGGATGACCTCAGTAGGGTGGTCATACTACTGCTATGGGGAGGGCAGTGTGTGCATGGGCCATACCCCATTCATGTATGGGTTGACATGCCACATGTGGGCACACACAGGGTCATATGCCACAGGTGCATGCATACAGCTACTAGATGACTACTTCCTTGTACAGTCTTGTTGCACAGCTGGCACATGAACCACATAGTCTGTCATGCTGACAGGTATTGGTGGCTAGTATCCGCAGTGGGTTACATCTGCACCTCATGTGCTTGGGGGCCCTTTGGTTGTGTGCCGGTTGGGACAGGCCTCCATGGCTCATTGTCACAGTCACGCTCTTCCACACATCTATGCCTATGTACCTGTGGCTTATTATAGTGTGTTGTCCTTACATATTTGTCTGTATTTCTATCCACTGTGTGTGCAAGGCAGGAGTGGTGCATACTGACATGTGTCTGCACTGAGAACTGCAACTTCCAGATATGTCTGGTCCACTGGTGTTTGCAGACATGGCCTTCATGTGTTTAAATGTGTGAGCATGCCCAGTATGACCTCTCAGTATGTTGTTGACTGACATTGCCTTCATTCCTCTAAGTGTGTGAGCATGCCCAGTATGGCCATCTGTGTTACATGTGTGGATCACATCCAGGTAGTTTGTACTGCGGTCCTGACCTTTGTGTTGTACACCGACAGGTAGCATGCTGTGTCTGCAGGGTATCCGTCGGTCATTTGCCATTGACTGTTGCTACATTTCTACATAGTGGGGGGTGGGGGGACACCTGACTGTTTCTACGGTTCTACACAGGAGTGGGGGGGTGCACACCTGACTCTTACTCTAAGTGTACGTTGGATGGGGAGGGCGCAACTGACATTGGTACACATTTGCTTGGACTGTACTGGTATGTCAAGTACTCCATTTCAGTCTGTAGTCTTACCTATCCTGCTGGCTAGAGACTTACCAGTGTACTACAGATCCTAGCTTTGTTTACCTACATATTAATTTCTGACTTCCTAGCCTTCACAACTTAGATCCAACTGCCTGGCCTTCTGCAGTCTGTCTGTGTAGGCCTGGGGGAGGGGTTACCCATAGGGCACATTCAGAGGCCATAGTATAACATTTGTTTGTGTTAGTCTTCACCTGTCCTGCTGGCTCAGACTGTTGCTGGATATGTGATCCTTCCTGACTGGCATGTGTGGTTCTTATGGACACCCATGTTGCTCAGGCCATTTCCGGCAGTGGATTTTGTCACCCTGTGTAGTACTGGCTACTCTGGTGACTCCAGTATGTGTTACAGATCTCATGATGCCACTATGGGTGTCTACACTCTGCTGCCTTGACATCCGGCCACCCAATTCCCTTGCTTGTTCACATCCATACCATAGCTACAGGTAAAAACACATTCTACTCCATTTGGCAATTGGCAGGTTGATTGACTTACCTTGAGGGTGTGCCAGACTTGAGGATGGTGCTGTAGGGCTGCCTATATCGATGCACACACCCTATACATGGTTGGGCACAGGTAGTGTCATGTTTGGCATCTCTTTTACTGTCTGTGCGAGTAAGAGAGAGGTGTCATTCCCTGGGCCCCTACTGTGTCACTGCATATGCTATGCATTGCCTCTTTGCCAAGGCCAGGGCATACTGGGCACGCCCCCTTCTGCCTACTGGGGCAGGCTCAGGTTGCTCCTCCTCCGAGTCACTCTATGCCTGTACAGGCCTTGGCATTGGTGGGGGGCTGTGTGGCCCTGGCCCATGCTGTTCCTGCTGCAGCTGTTTCCGCAGGATCATATTGTGTAACATAGCACATACCATTACAATTTGGGTACATGTAGCTGGTGAATGTTGCAGGGCTCCACCGGATGTGTCCAGACACTGGAACTGTGACCTGAGCGTCCCAAACACATGCTCAATTATATGCCTGGCCTGTGCGAGTGCCTCATTATGGTGTTGTTTCTCAAGTGTGTGTGCATTTCTGATGGGTGTCATCAGCCACGGCTCCAGTGGGTACCCAGCATCCCCCACTAGGTGACCGTAGGGGATGTCCACATTGGTAAATCTGTGGTATAGCTGTGTCAATTGCCATATGTGTGAATCGTCATAGCTTCTAGGGCAGCCAGCACACACATTCAGTATAATGCCCTGGGCAAAACATACAACCTGGCAGTTGATGGAGGGGATGCCCCTGCGGTTGATTTAGGCCCTACTCTGCTCAGTGGGTGGTGCTTTGATGCTTAAGTGCGTGCAGTCTATAGCACCCACTACCCCAGGGTAGTTAGCTATTTGGTGGAAGAGACACATATTTCGGGTCAACACCTCACGTGTGTTGAGGAAATATACTCACTGGCATGTGCTGACATGGCATCCAGGAACTGGTGGAATACCCTGGATGCTAATGCCTATGAGATGCCCATGTTATCCCCAGTTGTAGTTTGGGAGGTACCTGTGGCTAGTATACACATACCTTGGTATCCACTGCGATGAGTTCCCCTCAGCCAGTGTTGTGTGTCAGGTGTGGCCTGCACAGCTCAACCATTTACTGTAGGAGGTCTCTGTCCACCCTATAGTGCTCCACTATCTCCAGCTCATGTAGCCCTTGATAGGTTACCCTGGGTCTGTACACTCTTCTTCTTCTCTTTACTGTGGGTTGTTCGGCAGCATTGACATCCTCACCACCCTCAGTCTCTTGCACATGTTGTTCTATGTTGCCTGCTGCAGTTCTTCTCATTTTTTATGTTTGTTTTTAAAATTTCCCTGCTTGTATACACCGGTGGTGCAGAGTGTTGAAAAAACAGGGGGTAGGTGTTTGCTTGGTTTATAGTGGCGTCCTAGGCTGGGTTGGTCTGCTGCCTGTGTAATTAGCTGATTCTGATACATTTCACCTGGCAGCTCAGCTAGTTCTGCTTGATTATCTTCCTACTGCTGTTTTCCCTTCCCATTGCCTCCCTGTTTAAGCCTGTGTGTGCGCCGTGCAGACGGAGTGCTCATATGTGCACAGAGCTGCTATTTCCTGGTTTAACTTCCAATTTCTTCCTGTGAAACCCGGTGCGTGTCTCGCACACCCGCTTACACTTTGTAAGGAGTGCTAGGCAGTTTGGACACGTCTCTAGCTTAGCTGTGCTAAGCTAGGAGCAGTCCTGAGCCACATGGCTCCAATCCACTTACAGTATGCCTGACATACCCGCCCATGATGTCACCTATCTCCTAGTCTTTCACTCAGCTATTTCTACTCTTACACTCTTGGGACCTGCCTCACACCCTGGGGAAATCTGGGATTCACTATCCTTCCCCTCATTTGCATAGGATTGCCTGCTGCTAATACATAGTTACATGTCCCACAACAGGCCTCCCTCCTTAGCAACCATTACTCACTGGCCAGGTTGTCTTATGCCTGCCATTGACTTGCATGGCTGAATACTGCTTTTAGTTAGAATGCTTATTTTAGGTGTATTTTATTATTTTCCCCCTGATCCCGTTTGCGCACTGCTGCCCTATGCTTAAACAGGCAAGATTGGCGAAAGGAATTTAAAAATTGTTTTTTTTATTTTTTGCACATTTTGCAATGCCAATGGCCTTCTACTTGGCCATTGCCATGCTTCATCAATGATATGCAGCCTTTATTTGGAGCTGTCATAGTTCCGTTTTGTAGTTTGCAGAAATGAACTTGGTTACTAACCGAGTACATTTCTGCAGATAGCACTCGTCCTGCACTGACAGCTGCCTGCTTCCTGGATCACAAATTACCCTCATTTGCATGGTTTTCACATGCAAATGAGGGTAATTAGCATAGAGAGGCTCGGTCCATGTAGGATTAGCCTAAGAGCTCACATGCCCATCCCGGGAGCTCGTTCCTGGATCGCACGTCGGCCATATTGCTGAAAATAGCTCTTAAACTATGCCTGCACTCTATAACGGGCTTTGTAAATCTGGGGATAGGTTAACCTATAGTTACCAGCAAGCTTACAAAAGAGAAAAGTCTGGAAAGACACGTGTAAGCAGCTATTTTATCACAACATAATTACAGCAACAGAAACAAATATACAGATGGACATAATTCAAATTGATTTCTCAGCAGCTTTTGAGAGAGACAGCTGATGAAAAAAAATGTTAAAATGAGCTAATCTGCAAGTGTTGTTATGTGATGTATGGCATAATTACAGGCCAGGAAGTGACTGATTAGGCATAATTTTTTAGACAAAAATCATGGAAAATGGTAGTGGGTTTTCCACAGGTTTTCATTTCCACAGGGTTTCATTTTGGGGCCCTATTCATTCACCATCTGAAATAAACATTCCACTAGCTACATTTATTCTATCTATGCTGAGGTTTGAATCTGCATAAAAATCTAGCATGCCACAAAGATTAGAGAAAGCTGCAACAAGAACTGGAAAATTTGTGCAACTGGGTAAATCAGATAACATGCTGATCAGTTTTGATAAGGTAAATTATATGACATTTGATTACTTTTGATTTAACTACCATTATATTTCAGGTTGAAATAAGATAAAACAGATATATCTCTTAAAGGACCTGTATATATGGGAAGACAATAAACTGAGTTTTTTCAATCATATAGAGAATATAGTGAAGGAATGCACAAAATGTATAGGTTTGTAGAAGAGGATGTTTCAAGTCCAGAAAGACTGAACTCCTGAAGACCATGTTTAACAGATGTATAAGACCAACTACTGAATATGACTACATTCTCTGGTCCCCTAATACAAATATATATATATATATATATATATATATATATATATATATATATATATATATATATATATATATATGAGCCTACTTCACATGACTGAAATGTCAGTAGACTGACATTCATAACACAGAGAAAAAAGAAATTTCATAATCCTGACAAGACAAATCTCTGACTTTCAAAAGAACAAAGTTGTAAAACATAGATTTACCTGTTATTTAATACAATAACAAAATAAAGAACACATGCCACATAAATTGTCCACTATAACTTTAAATCCACGTAATACCCAAAGAAAATCCCACTGAATATTCATGACAGTGTCTAGAGCACAGACACGAATATTTATTGCAGATACCTAAACTCCATAAAACTCTTTCAACACATGATCTTGGGGTTGAGCCAGTACGGAGCAATAGGACAACGTTTAGAAAACACAAAGTGAGTAAAGGGGCAGCAGCAAGTGGTAACAATAGAACAGCATATATAATGCAATACACAAATGACAACTTTGACTTAAGGAATATAATCAAACAAAATTGGAAGGTCCTGATTACAGATGAAGCCATTAGGAATATAGTAGGAGAGCAACCCAAGTTTGTATATAAAAATTCACCTAACTTAAAACAGATATTATATTTTAAAGAGGATAAGGGTATGGTAAATAAACAGACACAACTTAAGACTGTAGGCACCTTTCCATGCACAACATGCAGTATGTGTCGGTACATTAGTGATACACAAATATATAAACACCCCAAAATGAACTTTATATTTAAACCTAAGTTTTATGCAACCTGCAACTCTATAAATTTGATATATCTAGCGACATGCACAAAATGTGAAGCATTCTATGTTGGTCTAACCAAGAGAAAATTTAAACAGAGGATATATAACCATATTTATGAGATAAAGAAAAATAATGAAAGAAATGCTTTGGCTAAACATATAAATGAATTTGGAGACCATAGCTTTAGATTTAGAGTACTGCAGCTGGTAGGTCTTAACAAAAGATGGGGTGATAATGTAAATACTTTAGCAAATATTGAATTATCATGGATTTTGAGATTAGGTGCTCACATACATCCGGGTTTGAATCAAAGTATTTGCATCAAACCAATATTGGATAGAAGGATATACAAGTAATGATGCTGTTAATATATATATCTATTTTCTTACTCTTACTCACTTTATAGGATTAAAAGTGTTACGTAGATTTGCTATTTAATAGTAAACATATACTTTTACAGATGAAGACCATATTTATTTGATAGCATGTTGGTATTCTGCTAATGCATTATATATTACACTTTATAATGGCATTATATATATACATTTTTATATTTATATAGTTGATCTGATTGATTCATTTTTTATAGTTGTATGTTGAATGTTCATGTATTTATTAATTAATTAATATAGAGATACGATATTATTTATATTTATATTTATATTTATATGCATATTCTTAAGAATAATATTTATGGATATCTTCAGATTTTATTTTGTTTTATATATATATATTTAAAACTAATATATACAGAAATACTTATGTGCTATACATTATAAGCTATAATTCATTAAAAATGAAATAAGGTATACTTACATATACATTACCATACTATGTGTTTAACACATACATATATATATATATATTTAAGAGTTTTAGACTATAAATTATATAGAAATAGCACATATGTATAATTTATATTTTGTTTGTATGGTTTTAAAATGAAACAAAATACGATATTCTATGATATATTTTTAGTGAACTTTAAGCAGCATGTAGATATCTGTATGCATTTTTATATATACACTCTTCATATGAGCATCAAGGATTTAACATATATTGAATGGTTTTTAGCACTCATGAGGAACACATTTTAATATTTTTGTAATATATATCACTATGTCTTTTGATGAAATTTCAAGTCCTAAATGGCTCTGCAGAGATGTTACGCTGAGTTTGTCCTGCACTGGCTTTTTATGCACACAACCAACATTGCTGATTATGCTATACATGTTGATTGATTAATTGTATAAGTGAATAATTAATTGAATTAATTTAATTCAATTTAACTTTACTGGGAATATATACTTCATGGAAAATGTTATTCAATGTGAAGATCTGAGGAAGTGCACCTAGGTGCGTGAAAGCGCTTGTCTAACTGTATTAACTAATAAAGGAGTTCGTTGATGGAAAGTTGAAGTTTGTCGTGCTTCCTGGGTGTTGAATCCATCAGTGTTTTTTATACTACATCATAACACACAGTGATGAGAAAAAAGAAATTTCATAATCCTGACAAGACAAATCTCTGACTTTCAAAAGAACAAAGTTGTAAAACACAGATTTACCTGTTATTTAATACAATAACAAAATAAAGAACACATGCCACATAAATTGTCCACTATAACTTTAAATCGACGTAATACCCAAAGAAAATCCCACTGAATATTCATGACAGTATCTAGAGCACAGACATGAATATTTATTGCAGATACCTAAACTCCATAAAACAAGTTATTTATTTTTCACTTATACTTTTTTTGCAGAAGGCTGGGACCCCCTGCCCCCCAAACCCCTTGCTAATTAGATATACCAACTCTGAGATCACACTGCAGTGTGGAAATGAGTAGATTTCCTATTCCATTCAGCTAGCACAGTTGGCATTTGAAATGTTCAGTCTTCTGAATGTTGGTATAGTAAAGTTTATATATATATAATATTTATATATATTTAATATATATATATATATATATATATATATATATATATATATATATATATATATATTCATTAGACAATCTCGATGTACTGAAAAGTCGAATTTCAGTATGTCTAGACTGAATAGTGAAAAGTGCAGTTACGCAAAACTGCACTATGCCGAATGCGGAATGTTGAATCTGTAAATGTCGAATCCGCTATCATGGTGTTGAGTTCATGACGTATGTTGGGGTTCGTGGATTTATCTGGGGTTTCAGGTAAGTGGTGTGTGTGTATGAGGGTATTAGGTAGGGATTTTAGTGTGTGTGAGTGTGTGCGGTGGTGTTTCTTGTGTGTTTGTGTTTTTATGTGTGACCTGGAGTTAGAATATATAAGTGGGGGCGTGTAGATTAGGTGTGTTTGTGTGTGTTGTTGTGTTTGTTTTAGTGTAGTTAGGTAGATGTATGTGTGTGTGTGTGTGTGTGTGTGTGTGTGTGTGTGTGTGTGTGTGTGTGTGTGTGTGTGTGTGTGTGGGGGCGAATGGTCGCAATTGTGCTACTCGTGATTTTGGGTTTTCGGGTATGTGGGTTTTCCACTATTCAGTCTAGAAATACTGAAATTCGACATTTCAGTATTTTGAGATTGTATAGTGAATCCATCTATATATATATATATATATATATATATATATATATAAGAAGTGCCTTATATCAATAAAGAAAGAAGTGCCTTATATCCATAAAGGCATGAAAGCGCTTAACAACAGGTCGGACTCAGTGTTTTATTCCATATTTTTTTTTTTTTTACCAGTAAAAGAAGTTTATTAGTTTTTATATATATATATATATATATATATATATATATATATATATATATATATAGATATCACACACACACACACACACACACACACACACACACACACGTATATATATATATATATATATATAAATATATATATATATAAATATATGTGTGTGTGTGTGTGTGTGTGTGTGTGTGTGTGTGTGTAGATATATATATATATATATATATATATATATATATATATGTATATATATATATATATATATATATATATATAGATATATATATATATATATATATATATATATATATATATATATTTTTTTTTTTTTTTTGTTTTAACATTTGTTTACCGGAAAAGTCCAACTGGGTTAGAGCCCATTTTCAGCAGAGGCCCAGGGTGATATGCTCCAGACACATGTGTTTGGAATATTGGAAAACTGGAGTGCCCGCAGAAACCCATGCAAACACAGGAAGGACATGTAGCCTCCACAGTGGGTGCCCCCCCCCCATAACTATATATACTAACTCTAACATCGTACTACATTAGGGAAAAAGGCATATACCTCTTATTTGCCTTACAGTACAGTATATTTTGTTTTTTCATATTAGAAGTGGTGGCCAAAGACAAGAGAGGGGGTATGTGGGAGCTTAGAACTGAAAATAGGGAACTTTACTGGCAGATTATATTAAAAGCCAATAGGTTTTCTGACATGAATGAAAATTTGTCTTTGGCACCATTATTAAAATGCAGAGCTGCTAAACTTTGAGTGTAATATTTGCTATAATCACTAGATAGAGTTATTGTGATTTTCTTTTTCATTTTTTATGAATTTATTAAAAGGTATACATTTTTAACATTTTAACATTTATAACCTTCATATATAACCTTCATATTATGCAGAAATATTAGAAACAACATAATTATCAATTGTTTTATCCTTTTGGAGACATTTTAGTGATTTTTTTATGTGTGTACGTGCATCAACATATACACAATTTATTTTAAATAGTTAATCAGTTGATTACTATTGTATTCTTATTGGTTAATTATTAATTACATCTGATATTTAAATAGAGAAGGAATGATTAGTCTGCATCTGATGAAGTCAGTGTATGACAAAAATGGACTTACAAGTGTATCGTTTATGGTATCTGCTGGTGCTTGCTTTATACATTGACAGTTGGAGAGAATAAACTTAAATACTGAGTACTGAATTCCTTCCTGGGTGCCTTTTTTACTAATTTTATTTTATGTTCATTCTTTTCGTTATTTTTTGTTGAATCATTTTATAGAATATATATTCTCATTTATAACTCCTTTAAATCATTTAAAGTTTATATCACTCAAATTTAGGTGATTTAATGTCACTTGTAATGCATTCAGTTCCATTCATTTTGTAATATCTACTGTCAACTTTAAACATTATTAAAACAAAACAAAAAAATAACCTATTTTTTGCTTATTTTGAGTCAGAAAGAGTAATGCATGGTTTGCAATAACAAAAGGAATAATATCTACACAAACTGGTGAACTGTGATATAACACGATAAAATGATCATGGTGAATGTAAGATGTATGCACGATCAATTAGAGCAGAGTTAAAGTTGTTCATTAGGTTACAAGCTGTTTATGAGCTGTCAAGCCCATATAATTTGGATGAGTAAAGGGCTGCTGTGGACAAGGCAATAAAAAACCCATGGAGACAAGTAAAAGTAAGAGTTGTCTGAAAATTAGTTGATGAATAAGTGCCACTTTTGATATGTTTAGGTATCACCCTGCATTTATGATGAGCTTTATTACATTTTATATAAAAAACAGTGATTATTTTGAGATACATGGTTTGAGTAGTATGGTTATGGCCTTTAGTCTAAATAATGGCCTGCAATCCATGATCCCTGCTGGTATTGTTGTCAATGTGTTGAACTGCTAATCAGTGTGATCAGGATTACCATTATAAAAATATAACAGCATTTTTCGAAACATAGTACATTTGCAGCACCTTATACATTTACTGAAAGTGTACACATTCCAACCTGAACGCAACTTCTAGACACAAAAATGAACCCTAACATCTAACCCTGACCTCCTCTTACTTATGGTTTGTCTCATGCAATGCTATAACTGGAAAAATCTGTATATTCTGTGTAACTATTGTATTTTTTAAACTTCAGAACTTTGTGACTATGTTAAAGCTAGTGTTTACCAATGAAAATTTGCATGCTATGTATAAATCTTATACTTGCTTTTTATTTTATCTGTGGGCCTCTGCTGAAAATTGACATGTATCCAGTCAGACTCTCCTGGTCAAGAAATGAAAAATAAATAAAATAAAATAAATAATAAAAATAATAACTGAGTGTAAGAGCAAATGATACATATGATACACACATTTTAAGTCCATAAGGATACAAAATGCATACATACAGTGTACAAGCAATAAAAAATAAAAGTAAAAATAAAAGTAAAAGTAAGATAGAATGGTGTGTATCATTTCTGCATGTGTGTTATAGATCATCATTATGAGGGTACTGCCCTTCTGAGGCACTGCCTTTGGATGAGCCATAAGACTGAGATCCCATCTGAATGATGCTGGTGGTAGTTTAGGTAAAATGTTCATGATGTAGAGTTCAGCTGGTGCCATTGTTCTTTTCCTGCGGACCTTATCTGTGTTCAATTCTAGGGCTGCACAGAATCATAAGGGACTGCTACACACCTGTGGTGCTATCCTTCAGAGATTATGTACTCTGAGCTGTTGTCTGATTATACTGTTAGTAGCTCAGGTGATGCGCACATGTACAGGTAGCATGGGGGTACTGCACACCTCAGATGAATGCTTTCAGATGACATGTAAAACAAAGGTCCCTTCAGACCATATTGCTGATATTTCATGTTAATCACACACTGTACTTTATGCAGATTGTGTTCCCTTTCCCATTATGGTGCTACTCAGTGTTTTTTCTGATCATTTTGTTGTACATAAAACAGAAGGGTTTTGTTGTATTCCTGAAGAATTTTTCTTTGTATGCTATGTTATATTAAAATAGCATTTCATCTGAACATATCTGATGTTGCTCAACTGACACATACAAATGTGTAACTGTTGCTCACCAAATCCTGGTGGTCCTTATTCCCATGCAGTTTGTAGACATATGCTCATTTCCACAATGTTTGTTTTTGTACCATGTGCACAGTCACCTTTATCCCATCCAGGTTTTGCATATCCTTGTTCTTTTCTGCTGGTTTAAAATAATGACTTAGTAGGAAGATTTCTGTACACCTGTGGTGATATTCCTCATACAAAATATTATACAACAAAAATGATGGTTACATCTGAAGTCTGAGCCTCACTTACTAGTTGCTGGCTTGTGCTCCTCATTCCAACCAGATGCTTTGCCTCTTTGTTCCATACAGGTGAATGTCACCATCCATCTGTATTCTCTGTCCTTTGGCTGTTGAGTGTAATGTATGTTAGGTGCTACACTCCTGCAGAGCATTCTTTTAAACCAATGTCCCAGTTTAAGGCATCTATAACAGGTAGGATGGGACACATGATTATGTTGCTTCTGGGATGTTCTTTGTCACAGGCTACAGACTGAGATACTTCAACCATCCAGACGTGTATTCTTATGTTATCCTCGGACTCCTCATCCTTGTCCCATCGTAATGCTGCAAAGAAGTACAAAGGGTCTACTGTCCTGCAAATATGTTATTTGGGTAATATTATATTGTGAGGGCCCATGTGACAACCTCTTTTCATCAGAAAAGATGTTAAAAATGTTTCACCTGACCATGGTAAAGGTAGGATATATTACTGTGCAACTAAACCAATAACAGAAAAAGTCTTACCACAAAAACACAGGGGGGCAGTAGGGGAAAGGAAGGGGAGAGATCAAATGCCATCATGGAGGTATCACTATAATAAAATTTTAAAGCAATTAAGACAAGAAGTGCTACTGTTAGAAGGGTCTGTATCAAAACTTCGAAGATGTAAAACATTGAACGTTAAAACATCGAACCCACAACATCAAATGATGAAAATAGCGAAGCCCAGGAACATCGAAATCTTACCTAGGGCAAGATTTCGGTGGGCCGTTCCGTGGCTTCGCTATTTCCTCCACTGCGGTGTGAGAATTATGGACCTTAGGGTTAGGTGTGTGGGTTAAGGTTAAGGTAAGTGGATAGTTAGTAATGTATGTATGGTGTAGTGTAGGGTTGAGTCTTGTTAACTGTATGTGTGTGTATTAATTACTTTGTTTGTGTATAGTTTCGTAGGGTATGTGTGAGATAGTTACGGACCTTAGGGTTAAGGTCTGGGTAAAGGTAAGTGGATAGTTAGTAATGTATGTAAGGTTTAGTGTGAGGGTTGGTTTTGTTAACTGTATGTGTGTGGTTTATTTATTTTGGTGTGCTTGTGTTGTGTGTATGTTTCTCGGAACAGCAAATTTCTTCCCTGGGAAAAAATTCTCTATTCCGAGCGTTCGATGTTATCAATATTCGAAATTCCAAGTTCGAACATATGTTGTTCTATATTTTGGAATTTTATGATATAGGCCCTGTTAGAAGAGTATCGCAGAGGGAACAGATCGACAAAAATACTCAGAAAGGTTGATGTGATAAAAGCAATGCATGGTATCAGAACAGATCAGGATGTATTGTGCACTGTCGCAGATAATAAATCTAAAATATCAGCACAGAAGATATACAGATAAATATAAAGGAAAAATACAAAAAAAGTAATTTATTGATGACCCAAAATAGTTTTACAGAGAACTGGGAAACAAAGCAAAAGGAACTGAAATTCCACCAAAAAAAAAAGAAGAAAATGATTTTGGAGAAATATATAAGACTATTCTGTGAACATAACAAGGATGGTGAATGAACAAAAGAAGTAAAAAAAAAAAAAAAAAAAAAAGAATAAGAAGTTCAAATGTGCAGGGTGAATTGGGGTGAAAAAACAGCCAGAAAGACTGAAACAATGGTAAGAAAAGTTCCTATTTAGAAAACCCCAAGCCCAGATGGAGTACCTAATTTCTGGCTAAAAGTATTAACACCTTCACATTAAGATTTACAAAGGAGTAAGAGCTATTTATATGCACACCCTAAACAGATATCAGCTTGGTTAACAACAGGAAAAATAATACTCTTACTTAAGAGTGAACTGCAAGTTATCCTAAAAACCATAGAGCGATACATTGCCTTCCAACAATTTATAAACTATAGTTTATACTCATTTAGAAGAACACTCATGCACGGCAATAGAAGAAAAGGGTAACAAAAGAAAGTCATTCGGAACAAAGGATCATTTGTTATTAAATAGTTATAATGGAGAACTATAAAAAGAGTAAAAATCTAAGTATGGCTTGCATAGACTACAAAAAAGCATTTGACAGCAATATAAGATACACCTTACACTGATCATTTACATTACAGCAACCATGAAACAACAGCAATCTACTTTGCAGTTAAGCCATGATGAAGGGCAAATTATTTTTATAGAGATAAAAATTCAAAAGGGGGATATTCCAGGGTGACTCTTTGCACCGCTGCTCTTTTGTCTTGCCCTTAACCCATTAATCTGTCTACTTAACAGATAGGGTCATAGCTACAATTTGGTTCCATAAAATAAAGTATAAAGACGTCTCATCTTCTTTTTGTAGTTGATTTAAAACTGTATAGTTCATCAGATAAGGAACTGAAAGCAGAACTGCAGTGGCCAAAGCTTTTTCAGATGGTATAAGAATGTCATTTGGTCTTGATAAATGTGCAAAAACAACCTTTAAAGCAGACAAGTTGCAGCACCAAGAAAAAAAAAAACATGAGTCTAGGACAGGATTGTGATATAAAAGAACTTGAGCAAGAGGTAATGTATAAATATTTGGGAATTGATGAATGATCAAAAATGAAACACAAACAAATGCAAATAAAACTAAGTAAGGAATATTTTAGAAGACTAAAATTAATACTGAAAAAAGCACTGACATCAAGGAACAAAGTCCAGGCTATAAAACAATTTGATCTTCCTGTCGTAACTTACAGATTTTGAGTGACTGACTGGCCCCAAAAGGTGTTGGGTAGATTAGATAAGAAAACAAGAAGGATACTTCATACTTATCAAATGATTTATAAAGTCAGTTAATACCAGTCCAGGTTCCAAAGGAGGTATGGGCCTCTTCAACACTGATTACATGTAAATATCTCCAATCATAGGACTGCATACATATCTGCTGACCTCACAGGACTCAAACATAGTGGAAGTTTTAAAACACGAGGAGAATAAGTGTGAGATGACTTCCCTGCTTAGTTTAGTGGAAGTATATCGGTGTCAAGCAGGAACGGAAATCAAAACAGAAGCAGATAAAAATCAGGCAGCAGCTGAATGTGTCAAAAAACAGAAGAAAGAATATAAGGTGAAGGATTACATGAGAAGGCAAGAAATGTGGAAAATGCATATAGTTGCAAGATTAGAAAACTAAACTCATGGAACAACTTCATGTTGATCAGGATGACATGGAGGAAAGGTTAAGGAGAGGTGAATTTACACCAAAAGATGCAAGGTTAATATTGGAAACCCAAACAGTGGACTGCATACACTTTGGTTTACAAACTCCATTGAACATGTGGGAGAAACACATAAATATAGGTGTTGTAATAGAGTATTGGGAATAGGTGCACATCTTGTTGCTGGTTGTGATATACTAATGCCAGAAGGAATGTGTACCGATAAGCACTGTGGCACTGGGGATTGTGCAGATATTTTAATACTGAAGTAGCTGAAGAAAATTGGAAACATAAGTCACAAAGCATTATATAAAATGATGTTTATATCACAGGAGATCACCCATTACCAACAGTTCAGAACATATATGTGAGAATACCAGATATTAGCCCATGAAAAGAAGACAAAAGTAACATTGATCATTGATATTGTTACCCAGTGACTACAGTGTATTATGTACAGAGAGACACAAAGTAAAAAAATACCAGGATTTTCAGGCTGAACCAATGGCAATGTGAAAGAAGGATACGCAGACAGTTCCAATAGTAGTAGGAATAACGGGTCTTATAAAAAAAAAATTTACAGTCATACTTAGATATGTTACTGATACATTGTGGGTCCTGCGAAGAGCATTTCTGGTTAACATCAAAGGCTGAAAAAATATTAATTTCATAAACTTT
Organism: Protopterus annectens; assembly: GCF_019279795.1. NCBI lineage: Eukaryota > Metazoa > Chordata > Ceratodontiformes > Protopteridae > Protopterus > Protopterus annectens. The sequence continues at coordinate 554,912,547 of NC_056735.1, forward strand.
AACCATACTTTGACTTAGGAATGGGACCAATTCCTGTGAAGGTATTAGAAACCCAAAAGACTTGGAGAAAGTAATAAAGGGAGACACCTGGAAAAATGATGAAGTATAAAACGTAGGTTCTGACCCTTCTTGTCTTTACTTATTCTTGGTTTTGTTCTCTTGACTCCTCTCTGACCTAATGTTTGATGCCTACCTTTATACAGACTGCAAGCCCCTTCTATATTTCTCAGTTTTCTTTCTTTCAGGAAATATCTCTACCTAGAGCATAGCTCTGTGGCACTAGAAATGTTCACTTTTCCATGCTGAGTCACTGTTCTTAGCTACCCCATCTTATCACTGAGACTTGTTGCAATAAGGCTAACGTGATCTAGCTGCAGTTTGAGTCACTCTTGTTTTTACTCTATTATATTCTATACTTCATACTGTATTCTGCCTACTGCCCGACCTCCTGTCGTCTCTGCTGGTGAAGTAACAATTAATTTCCCTTCTGCCTTACCTTAACGGTAAAGTTATTGAGATATACTTTCCAGCCCAGCACTGGTATACAGTGGAGCCAGTCCCTCACATAGCTTCTCTCACATACTTTTACCATACCAAAGCATGTTTTCCTTACCTTATCTGCTATTGCAGCCAGTCTCTACACTCGCTACACTCGTTTTTCTTTTGTGTTTGGTTTTCTGCCAAAGTTAACACTTTGGAGAATTTTACTTCCACTGCAACTCCTGGCATCAATATTTTTGGTCTGTTTTGTATCATCTCGGAGGTCTCCAATGACAGGTTTGGATGTCTATGTACTGGACAAATCCCTGCATTACTTCTCCCCTTTGCTGATTACCTTAGTCAGTTAATGACACATCTTTCTGATTTTAATCACAAGATGATTTTTTTACTGGGATATGGTATCTCTTTCTTGTCTAGACTGAATGCTCTTTATGAGTAAATCTTGAATCTCCAAAACCTTTTTGTCTGTTCCCATATTGACTTTAACCTCCCCTGCTCCTCCTGTCTGTAGGCTTCCTCTTCAACTTCCACCATCCAAGCATTTTTACTGTCTCTGCTGGTTACCTCTGTCTGCATACAATATATCTCAGCAATTCTCTCTCTATTTCCTTCTGTGCCTCCCATATGACTGAGTGCCATTTCTGTCTGACTTTCATTCTACTCTCTTTGCAGTACTAGATCATATGTGGCGTCATCTGGCTCTGTTTCTCCTTCATCACTTTATTACTCTTTGCATTTGTTCTTCTATGCTTGCTTCCCTGTGCTCATTCTCCTTCTCCTGTCTGCAGCTCTCTCTCTCAGCTTTCCTCCCTTAACTTTACTCAATGCCATCCTTTGCCTTGTTCATAGGTTCATAGGTTTATACTAGGCTATCTGCCCTAAGGCATTTATAAGCCTAGCCCAAATTTTTGTGGCTTACGCCACCCCTTATATGAAAAAATACTGTGCCCATTAGTTTGTTGTGCCTCTGTCCAGCAGTGACACAGAGATGATTCCCGGGATAAACCTACGATCTCCCATCCACAGGTCAAGATTTCTCTTGAACAGAGCCAGCAAGGTGCTCTGCCTCACATGGATTGGGATTTTATTCCACAGCATAGGGAGTCTCTGAGTGATAAATCTATCCCTCCAGCACGTCCTATTTATATCCGTGCTAAGGTTTAAGTCGCTTGCTCTAGTGGTTTTGGTGGATTTGGATTTTTTGAGGTGGAGCATGTCCATTAATTCCGGGTTGGACATGGCCTTGTATGTCAGGCACATGTCACCTCTGAGCAGACGGTATGCAACTGAATAGAGCTGGAGTTTCTTCAATCTGGCAGCATATGACAGATTTTGGAGTCCCTTTATCCTTTTGGTGAGGAACTTTTGGGGTCTCTCCAATTGCTGCAGATGTCGGGTGAGATACATCCCGAATGGGGCATTGTACTCGATCATTGATCTGATAAGTGAAGAGTACAGGGGAACAATGACCTCACTAGATCTGGATGTGAATCACTTCATGATCAGGTGGGCAATGTAGAAGGTCTTTCTAACCACTTTAGCAATGTGAGTGTCAAAAGAAAGGCCACTGTCAACCTGGGTCCCCAGGTCCCTGATAACCTCTTCGGTGCTTAGTGGATTGCCACCTATATGGTAGCTTGGGGTTACCTTGTTTTTCCCAAAGGGTATGACTATACATTTTTTGGCGTTTAACTTCAGGCCATGGCTCTGGCACCAGCTATCTGTTTCCGTGAGTTCCTTCTGAAGGATATCCGTGTCCGATGCACTTTCCACTATGGCGCCCAGTTTGCAGTCGTCTGCAAACTTTGTCAGCCAAAGTCCTCCCATGTTGGCCTGTACTACTGAGAAGTAGATGCCGAACAATAGGGGGCCAAGGACCGAGCCCTGTGGGACATCACTTGTGACCGGCTTGGAGTCTGACATAGCGCCAGCAACTCTAACCCTGTGGGTTCTGTCCTTAAGCCAGTTTGCAACCCATCTTGTGACATATGGGTTTACATTTAAGCTGGTAAGTTTTTCTACAATACCCGAGTGGGGTATTGTGTCGAAGGCCTTTGCAAGGTCAAGGTAGGCTGTATGGACTGCCTTTCCCTCATCAATGGCCTTGGTGACTGTTTCGAAGAAGTCGACCAAGTTCAAAAGGCATGATCTGCCCTTGACGAAGCCAAACTGGGTCGGGTCCAATGTCTGCAAGTCCCCTATATCTTTGTTTATGAGCTCCATTATGATCCTCTCCATAGCTTTGCAGACTAGACTTGTTAAGCTTATGGGGCGGTAATTACCAGGGTCCGTAGAGGCACCGCCTTTGTGGAGTGGGACCACAGTTGCCGTACGCCACTCCTTGGGCATGTATCCTATGGTAAGGCTGAGATTAAACAGCTGCCTTATGTGCGGGTTTAATTTCTCATTTAGCTCGTGTAGCACACAGCTGGGGACACCATCCAGTCCCATTGATGCTGTGTTTTTAGCTTTAGAGAGAGCAGCTTTCACCTGCGCATTTGAGATGTCTGGGAGGCTACACTCTGCTGGGATAGTTATCTCTCCTTTAGGGGGGGAGAGGGGGGTGAAGTTTGCACTGAACCTGTCTGCCAGTATGTTGGCAATGTCTGTGGGTTCAGTGATTTTTGTATCATTTTGGACTAATTCTGAGCATATCTGGGACTTTCCACCCAGGTTCCTAACATAGCTGAAAAAGGCCTTATGATTGTCCTTTGAATCCATGGCAATTTTTCTCTCAAAATTGGCCTTAGTTGATTTTATGAGTGCTCGTATTTTTTACTAATAATGATCAGGGGTGACTTCCCTTTTATGGATTTTGTTCTATCATGTAATAGCTTTCTCCTCTTATTGTAAAGTTTGTTAATGGCTGAGGTCCACCAGACTGGACGTTTGCCCTTTGTGGAAAGAGTCTTGGTTTTATTTGGGATTGCCTGATCCATGCAGTCCTGGAGGTGTTCATAGAAGGCATTTGTAAGGGCTTCCGCAGCTTGGGTTGTGGTTTCCACTGGCTCAGGGGCCTTGAAGGATACCACACCAGTCTTGAGTAGTGTGAAGTTTGCTTTAGAGAAGTTCTTCACTGTGGTCTTTTTTGTGTTACTATGATGTCTGCCTGTGGCCTAGTTTTCTCTTGACTTATCCTGCTATATCTTATCCCACCTCTCCTGTATGCTATCCTCTTAATGTCTCTGCTACTGCCACATTCTGTGCTTTCTCTCCTGAATAGTCACTCCACTGTTATGTCCACCTTCCGTATTATGCCATAAATCTTCCCCTTTCTCCTGCTTACTCCATACTATAAATCTACCCCATTCTCCTGCTTACCCCACATTCTCTGACAAGTTAAATCTTCTTTATCCAAATTGATTTTTCACTACATGATCATCTCCCAGATCTCTCTCCTTCTGTTCTTGTCATGCCTTTGATACTCCAAATCCCAGTCTTTCCCCTCTCATATGTTTCCTTTGTTATATTATTTTATTTCATTCTCTGCACATATGTTTAATCCAGCAATGCTTTTTGCCTAAAATGATATCCCTGGCTTGATAAGCAGATGTCAGACAGTGACATATTGAAAAGCAGTTAATATTAGATTACAGGCCAATTTCAGATGACTGAAAATTTTTCTGATCAGTGCCAATCACCTATGATTATCACCTCTTTCTACTGAAGTTTAATAACTCATTCAAAAGTACCTTGCACCTAATAATGACTTAAGAAATAAAAAATGAAAAACTCTTTCCACAGGAATATAACACGTTAAGACTAGACAGAGCAAATAAAAAGGTGGTAGTGGGGTGGGCCATTATCTACAAGAATATATTTTTCTTGTCCTTGTATAAGCTCACCCTACGCTTTAGCATCAAAAGCAATTATAGTATCCTTGCAAATTAATGTTCACAAAAGTCTTTGAGTTACAGGAGCATTATTTCTCCAGAAAATTACATGGTTACCACTGAAGAACTTTTCTCTCTCTCTTGGGCATCAATTGACATCTCATGATATCACTTGAGACAATCATGTTAAGAGACTCGTGGATCAATTGGCAAACTATTGTCAGTAAAAGTCCTTCTAATGTCATTCATCAATATGGTTTCACTCAGCTTATTTCAAGTCCCACAATTTCAACAAAAAGTCCGGTAGATCCTCCACCTTAGATTGGGTTCTCTCTAATGCACCAAATAAAATCCTTTTAACAGCTGTCTTACTTGTTATGTTAAATGATCATTTACACATCTTCACAATAAGACATCATAAACATTACAAAAAACAGCATTGGTGCATCCTTGCTCATAACCTCACTTCCTCATATAAGGACCATGGTATCATCCTGTTTAACCATCCTGGAGGTATGTTTGTTGCTAACATTGACTGAGACACCTCCACCTCTGACTCCAGTCTGTTCTGTTGTTGGTCTAAATGTGTGGAAGGCTATGTAGGCTTGTACTGCTGGAGCACTTTCTATGGCTTTAAACTAAGTCTGAATTATGACACAGATGCCCACATTTGCCAGTGTGAGGAGAGCTTGAAGAGTGTGGTTTTTTTTTGTTTTTTTTTTTTTTGTTTAGGCTCCTAACATTGAGCAGTAACACCTTAAGGTTGCTTGGAGACTTTTTGAATATGTTGGTAATTTTATCTTTTTGGCATTGCCTAAAAAAGGCTGTAAGGGGGTGAGTAAAGTTTTAGCCAATATCTGCAAGCCTATGGTGGACATTTGCAACTCATCCTTGGCAAAGCAATATGGTCTTTTGCTCATATCCTCTCATGTTGACAGATATTGAATCCCCATAGAGTGACACCAGAAACTAAGCCAATTATTAAAATCAGTCATTTTGTGTTCATACTGTGGCATTGTCCTTGGTAAAGGTAGATTGCTGCTCAGTGCAAGGATCATGCCTATCTGTGACACATATTCTGAGAAATCCATTGTGTCTCTTTTCATGTAATCCATTGAGGTACATCTCAGGTCAGTAACACCCACCTGGACTATGATAGAATCATATTGGTACTTGAGGTGTAGTGACTTGAGTGCATGCTTGATATTACATATCCTGGCTCCATAAAGACAACTAACTGTTATCTTCTCCTTGTCTAACATGGTGGGCAGGACATCTGTGTGTTGCGCAATGCAGTCCCCAATGACAACAGTATTAGGTAAAGTATATGCTTGCCCTATGGGCTTTGCTCTTGTGTGGCATTTGGTGTAGGCTTATGTGTGATATTTGATGTTGCTTTCAGTATCTTTTAGTGATTGCAGAGAAGCAGTGTTGGCATTAGCTGGACTTTGTAGGTCTTTGAGATTTGGAAAGGTTTCGTTTAAGCCTCTCAGTCTCTGTGTGGTGAGTGGTGTGTGTGAGAGATGTTGTATGAGCATTCCTGACAACCTCATTTTTATGTGAGATTTTTGTATCCAAGGAAGCTATTTATTTACACCTCCCACATACCGTGTTCTTTTGTTTAATGATTAACTGGTTGTCTGAAAGCATGATACAATTTGGTGCATTTCCTTAGGATGCCCAAATCTACCAAGCTGGCCAGAGAGGAATTTAGAAATTGTATATCCATCTTGGCCAGTTCTGAAATGGGGTGGGCTGTTTAGGAGTAAGGATTAGGTTTTGACAGGATTCTCCAAAGCTAGTTTCATGGGTCAAGGGCAATATGTTATAAGCACTAGGATATGGTAGTGTTATTCAATGTACAAGCTAGCTGTTCTAAGCTTAATTATGCACAATGCCACTCTGTTTAACAGTAACTAACTTTATAGGGAATTGTACCATCTAGTCATTTGTTACTAACAGGATGCTGCTAACTGACCCTGCTCACTGGGCAGCTCTGGGCAAACTTAGTGGTTATTCATCTGAATGAACCAGATACATTAAATAAACTTTTAGAAAAGAGTTACACAGTTAAGTTATTACCCTAAGTTTGGAATTAAGCCATAAGTTATTAAAGGTATAGTAAGTCTAGGAAGTAAGGTTGATTTGGATAGAAATGCCTTTGTATTTCTATACTTCATCTAAACTCACCTTGCGTTATCCAGGTAATGACTCAACCAATGGGTAGCATTGACACAAGTCACTAGAGAGCAACAGTTTTTTGCTCTTGTGATGACTTTCTGGGGATTCAGATCAGATAACCTAAAAAAGACAAAATGTGCACACACACACACACACACACACACACACACACACACACACACACACACACACACACACACACACACATGAATATATATATCTAGATCTAAGGTTATTAGCTAAGATTAGAATGGCCCTGGCCCTGCAGGGCAGTTAGTTTAGTATAAAGCTATTCTGAAGACCACAATATTGAACTGTTGGATTTATGAGACAGATTTATGGTCTGACTTAATCAGGGAGGGCAACACACTGGTGGTAGTGCAGTGATTCCCCCATGTTGTTAAGTACTAAGTCTAGGAGATTTGAGCCCCTTGTGGGGGTGCATATTAACTGTTCCAGGGCATTCAAATTAACAAAGTCCAGGAGTCACAGAGCAATCATGTTTGTGCTTGTGTGAGTCATCCAATCAATGGACAGGCAGTTGAAGTCTTCCATGACCAAGCTATTTGGCTGTATATTGAGCAGACTCTAAAAAGTTCAGGTAGGTAGTGTGTTTCCTTTGGTTCATGGTGGGGGATCTGTAGCTAGTTGTGCTGTGGTAGGGTATTTCTACCTATAGTTATCTGGACCTAGAGGAGCTCAAGAGAGTGGCATTGTTTCACCAGTCTTGAGGTATATTTGGATTTAATGAAATGGAGTACACCTCCACCTTTGGTCTTTCACTCTTGTTTTGAGGTCTGAATGTGTAAAAGACATTGTAGCCTTGTACAGCTGAGGTGCTCTCTGTAGTCTTGAATCAAGTCTCAGTCACTGCACAAATGTCATCATCTTGCAAGGTGAGGAGTGCTTCCAGGGAGTACAGTTTACTGTTTAGGCTCCTAGCCTTAAGCAGCATGACCTTGAGTTTCTCTCTAGCAGATTTTTTTATGTCAGAAGTTTTGTTGATTTGACATAGCCTAAAAAAGTACTATGAGGGAGGCAAGTATCTTTGCCAGTATCCTCAGCTTTGAGGAGACAGGAGAAGACCATCTCTGGCAAAGCATTGTGGTCTGTAGACCATGTCTAACCAGGCTGACAGATACTGGAGCACCATGGAGTGACACCAGAAGTTAAGCTAATTGTTAAAATCAGTCATTTATTTTTGTCTACTGTGGCATCATTCTAGGTGAAGGTAGAGTGATGCTTAGGTCCCGGGTCATACCTGCCTGGAACACATAATCTGAGAGTTTTGTCATGTCTCACTTCATATAGTTCTGAGAGATACATTTTAAGTTATTCACTCTGACATGCAGTTTGGCAGAGTCATAAAGGTAATTGCTGCTGAGTGACTTGAGTGCAAGTGTGACTTGATGGATCCTGGTACCTGACAGGCAGCTGAACGTGACCCTCTCCTTGTTCAACCTGGTGAAGGGGAAAGCTATGTCTCACTATTAAGTCGCCTATGACCAGGACATTTGTTTTTAAGAGGTTTTGACTTAGGGGCTTAATTGCTGAGAAACTGATATGCATATTGTGATGTGTAATGTTGGAGTCTGTTCGTGTATTAGTATGTGTGGTTTGCTTGCACTTGGAAGGTCTCTGTTCTTTTGGTAGATTCTTGGTGAGTACCTCTGCATATGTGGGTTTATGTGTCTTGACTTTACCTTGAGTAAGTGGAGAGATGTGTGTGTGGACAACCTGTTTGATGACTTATCTATTGTCACCTGAGAGGACTGATTCACATGTCATAGTATACTTACATCTCTCACATACCGTATTTTTTCACTTAATGAGCAGGTGGTTGTCAGTATACATGAGACAATTGCTACATTGCCTCAGGAGGGCCACCTCAGTCAGAAAGGCTGCTGAAATGTTGGGAAACTGACTGTCTGTAGTAGAAGGTAATTTATAAATACTAGTTTGTGAGAAGGCATGTTAGATCAGGTATTGCTCTGGGATCAAAAGGGGACTTAATTCTACAGAAGATAAGGGCTGAAAAGTGGGTCAATGCAGCCCAGTGCTCAGCACAGTTTCCTACAGTTTAGAAGGGCATAGCTGAGTTGCCCAAAAAGCAGTAGGGAAGACTGAGAGGGTTTTACTGACTGGAATCTATGGAAAAAAGTGATTTGGGGCATTTGCATCAGTACAATATACCACTAATTCCCTTTGCATGGTGCAGCGGCAATGTGCAAACATGAGGCTTATTTACAAGTGAAATTAAACAGTTTTAAACTAGTCTACCAATAAGAAATCATGCAATGATCCTTCCTCCTTCAATCCCCAACTCAGACAAGGCGGCTTTAGCCACACTATTCTGCCACAAGGGTACAGGGGAGCCCTTCTTAATGTAAGATGGCTGGAACTGAGTGCAAGTGCATGAAGAACAGGCTAGATTCAGTAAGTCTGGAAATAGTCTATGATAATCTCACCAATATTTCAGAGCAAGCAAGTGCAGGTAATAAGCAGGCTCAAACAGTAAAAACAGTCAAAGAGGCACAAACTAATGCAGTAAAACAGTAAAATACAGATGAAAAAGTGGAGATCAAACTTAAAATGAGCGTAAGTTCTTGTTCTTAGCTTTGGATATGTTGGATTTAAGCAGAAACCCTCTGGATCTCTACCAAAGGATGTCAAACATAGTGCATCTCCGGTTAATTGAGCCACAGCACAAGCTTGACTTAAATAGTGTCAGAGTACATTTTACAGAGGATGGTATTATCAATGTATGTTAACAAGAAGATGTTTGGAGGAGTGTCTGACATAGCTGTGGAATCACATGCTGTTCTAAAATTGATACCACACTTATTGTTGAAAGAACACACACACACACACACACACACACACACACACACACACACACACACACACACACACACACACCAGTTAACTGTAGTGAGATTATAACTCCTACCTATTTACAGAACACAGTACTTAACACAAGCACTCCAGCACAAGTTAGGCATTCATAGTGTCAGTCAACACGTTATTGCAGATGACATCATCAGTGCCTGGGGGGAAGAAGATGGTAGTAGTAGTGTCTCACATGCTGCTCTAAAATGTTCTGCAGAATGCACACTAACTGAACACAAACACATAAACCAGTTGACTGCAGTGAGACAAGAACCACTTCCAAGATCCTTAAAGAATGCAATATTTAACACAAGCACCACAACACCAGTCTGAGTGTCATAGTGTCAGACAACACTTCATAGCTGATGACATCAGCCGTGTTTGTTTGAAAGATGATGTTGGGAGGCCTGTATGAAAATGGCTGTACAGGCATGTACAACTGTAAAAAGTTTCTTTCTCCATGAGACTTGATTGCTAGCAGTAGGGTACAGACTCATTATGTTTTGACTACGCAGACAAACAAGTTGACGGCAGGGAGATTCGTACCTTCACCTATCTAGTTACACAAACTAGAGAACACAGTACTTAAAACAAGCACTGCAGTGCAAATATGCTTTTTAAAGAGTTGCTCAACACTTTATAATGGATGACATCATCACTGTATGTTTGGGAGAAGATGTTTTGAGGCCTGTATGAAATGGCTGTGTAGGCATGTACAACTGTGGAAACCTTTGTTCTCCATGACACTTGATTGCTGACAGTAGGATTAAGACTCATGCTATTTTGACTATGTAAATACACACTTTACATACAGACACCCACACATACCCACACACACACACACACACACACACACACACACACACACACACACACACACACACACACACACACACACACACACGCACACACACAGTAGCTGTTATGGTAAGTTAATCCCTCCTAACTATCTGAATAAAATAAAAACAAGGCTCCAGATTGCATGTACGAAGCTGCCCCAGATACTGTTAAGCTGCCACTTGTTTATTTCCTGCTTTTCGTTCGACTCAAGGTTCTAAAGGTTTAAAAATCACATGACATTTACTTTACAATCAGGAGAAAGGTAAGGAATAATAGATTAATGATGTCATGGATCACCACCCATTTCCATTCATTCACAAACTTATCACTATGTTATGTATCTTGTAAAAAGCATCAATTATAAATCTGTAATATTATCATGTGCACATTTATAGTGTAGTAATAGGTAGTAATAGATAGAATATAGTTAATTTAATTTGGTAGTATGTATTATTTCTTTAAGAAAAGGAAAAGAGTTTCAAAGAATTCATTTAAGTTTGTGAATGAATGGAAATGGGCAGTGATCCATGACATCATTAATCTATTATTCCTTACCTTTGTCCTGATTGTAAAGTAAATGTCATTGATTTTTAAGCATTTAGAACCTTGAGTCAAATGAAAAGCAGTAAATAAATGAGTGGCAGCTTAACAGTATTTGGGGCAGCTTCGTACTTGTGATCTGGAGGCTTGTTTTTATTTTATTCAGTAGTTTACAGTATTTTAATTTTGTTCCCATCTGCTATAACACAGTAATTGATATATGCACCATCCCTAAAGTATATATTTTTCCTTGTCACAGGGGTCTTTATAGATGATGACATCATCATTACATGATGCAGGTTACATATCCTGTTATGAGAGTGGTTTGCAAAGTGTGGACTTTGGATGTTCTGTTTTGGTTCCAGTGTGCAGATATACCTTAAAATATAGCTTCTCAAGCTAGATGCAGAAAGCTGTCAGGAATACATGTTGCAGAACTGAGATACCCCTATTTCTAATATGGTGTGTACATTGCACACTTACAGTCACACATATATTTTGTGATCAGCATGGATGCAACCATGGATGTACATGTGCTCATGTTTATGATAAACTAATGTACACATTGACATACATAAAACAATCTCATTGTCTATTGTCAGTATAAACCTTTAGATGATGTAACGATGCAGTTATGTTTTTTATTGTTGTAGTGTAGTTGACATTTAGGAAATACTACTGACATATCCATTTTCAATTGCAGGAGTACAGGACACACATGAGTCTATTAAATATGTGTAGAGTCATTAAAAAGTCCTTTTGCTTTGGCTGTGTTTTTACATGGAATTTAATGGGATGAAGACTAACTGGGTAATAAATATAGCAATACACACCATTAATCTCTTTCCATAGTGTTCTGCCCAGCAACTGGTCTGTGTGATCAATGCCAAAGTGTTTGAGCGTGTGAGATTCACATTTAATGAATACAACTTGGACATGAGAAGTAGTTATACATATGTGCTATGTTAGAACTAGCTGACAGATACTATAGGTTCATAGGTTCATAGGTTCATACTAGGCTATCTGCCCGAGGGCATTTACAAGCCTAGCCCATCGTTTTGTGGCTTACGCCACCCCTTTAGTATGGGGAACTATACCCATTATTTTGCTGTGCCTCTGTCGAGCAGTGACACTGAGGTAATCCCTGGGGTATATCTGCGATCTCCCATCCATTGGTCAAGATTTCTCTTGAACAAGGCCAGCGAGGTGCTCTGCCTCACATGTACCGGGATTTTGTTCCACAGCATAGGGAGTCTTTGGGTGATGAATCTATCCCTCCAGCACGTCCTATTAATAGCCGTGTCAAGGTTTAAGTCTCCGCCCTTGTGGCTCTGATGGATCTAGATTTTTGAGGTGAAGCATATTCATCAAATCTGGGTTTGACATGGCCTTGTATGTTAGGCAAAGGTCACCTCTGAGCAAGCGTGGCGACTGAATAGAGCTGGAGTTCTTTCAGTCGGGCAGCATAGGACAGATTTTTGAGACCCTTTATCCTTTTGGTGAGGAACTTTTGTGGCCTCTCCAGCTGCTGCAAGTGTCGGGTCAGATACATTCCAAATGGGGTATTGTACTCAATCATTGGTCTGATGAGTGATGAGTAAAGGGAGACTATGACCTCCCTTGATCTAGATGAGAATCCCTTCATGATAAGGTGGGCAATGTAGAAGGTCTTCCTAACTACTTTAGCTACATGGGTGTCGAATGACAGACTACTATCAACCTGGGTCCCCAGGTCCCTGATAACTTCTTCTGTGCTCAGTGGATTGCCACATATTTGGTAGCTAGGGGTAACCTTGTTTTTCCCGAAGGGTATGACTATGCATTTTTTGGCATTTAACTTTAGGCCGTGGCTCTGGCACCAGTTATCCGTTTCTGTGAGACCCTTCTGAAGGATATTTGTGTCAGATGTGTTTTCTACTATGGCGCCCAGTTTGCAGTCATCTGCAAACTTTGTCAGCCATAACCCTCCTGTGTTTGCTTGTACTTCGGAAAAGTAGATGCCAAACAAGAGTGGGCCCAGGACTGAGCCCTGTGGGACACCACTTGTGACAGGCTTTGAGTCTGACATGGCGCCAGCAGCTCTGACCCTGCGGGTTCTGTCATTCAGCCAGTTTGCAACCCATCTTGTGATGTATGGGTTGACATTTAAGCTGATGAGTTTTTCAATGATACCCGAATGGGGTATTGTATCAAAGGCCTTAGCCAGATCGAGGTAGGCTGTATGGACTGCCTTTCCCTCATCAATGGCTTTGGTGACTGTTTTGAAAAAGTCAACCAAGTTTAAAAGGCATGATCTGCCTTTGACAAAGCCAAACTGGGTTGGATCCAAAGTCTGCAAATTCCCTATGTCTTTATTTATGAGGTCCATTATGATCCTCTCCATGGCTTTGCAGATAAGGCTTGTCAAGCTAATGGGCCGGTAATTTCCAGGGTCGGTGGAGGCACCGCCTTTGTGAAGTGGTACCACAGTTGCAGTGCGCCACTCCCTGGGTACATATCCAGAGGTAAGACTTTGATTAAACAGCTGTCCTAGCTGTGGGTTTAATTCCTCATTGAGTTCATGGAGCACACAGCCGGGGACACCATCAGGTCCCATGGATGCTGTGTTTTTGCTTTGGAGAGAGCAGTTCTCACTTGGGCGCTGGAGATGTTTGGGGGCTGCAATCGTTTGGTATAGATATCTCTCCTTTTGGGGGGGGGGAGAAGTTTGCACTGAACCTGTCAGCCAGTATGTTGGCAATGTCTGTAGGATCAGTAATCTTCACATCATTTTGAACTAGCTCTGAGCATATCTGGGAGTTTCCTCCCAGGTTTCTAACATAGCTAAAGAAGGCCTTATGATTGTCTTTTGAGTCTTTAGCTATTTTTCTCTCGAAATTTGCTTTGGATGATTTTATGAGAGCTCTTAGTTTTTTACTTATAGTGATCAAGGGTGTCTTACCTTTTAAGGATTTTGCTCTATCTTGTAGTAGCTTCCTCCTTTTGTTGTAGAGTTTGTTTATGGCTGGGGTCCACCAGACTGGACGCTTGCCTTTGGTACAAAGAGTCTTTGTTTTGCTTGGGATTGCCTTATCCATGCAGTCCTGCAGGTGCTGGTAGAAGGCATTTGTAAGTGATTCAGCGGCTTGAGTGCTGTTTTCCGCCGGCTCGGGGGCCTTAAAGGAGACCACACTAGTCTTTAGAAGTGTGAAGTCGGCTTTTGAGAAGTTCTTTACTGTGGTCTTTTTTATTTCAGGTGGGGGTGGGATGAGGACCTCCAGCGAGATTAGTTTGTGGTCTGATCTCACCAGTGAGGGGTACACCTCCGGTGTTGAACATTGTGCTCCCATGTTCGTGATGATGAGATCAAGTATGTTATCTCCTCTTGTGGGGATGGTGACTAGTTGTTCCATGGCATTTGAGTTTATGAATTCCAGGAACTTTTGGGCTAGGGTGTTTGGGCTTGAGTAGTGTTCCCAGTCTATATTAGGGTAATTGAAGTCACCTAGTATGATGGTGTTTGGTGATACATTTATCCCCTCTAGTGTTTTCAGGAAGGCCATGTGAGGTTCCTGAGTTTGTGAGGGTGGCCTGTAACATGCTACAATTTGCAGAGCAGTCTTGCCTATGGTTAATTGCACCTGGATGGTCTCCGATGCATCGTGCGTTGCCACCAGTCTTGAGGTGTGGGTGTCCTTGATGAATATGGATACCCCCCTGATGAATATGGTAGTTTATATTGGAAATGTTGTGCCATAATTTTTATAGCATTAACGACTGTTGCTATTTTCTTCCCCTTTTGCACAGATTTAAATGACAAGCAATTGAGGATCTCTGCTTAAATGGGAAAATAGTAATCTCTCAACTGGTTCACCTTCCTTTGCTCAGACACACTAAATGGCGAAGTATGGTTGTCAGCACTTTGGGCAGTACTGAGTGTAAGAAATCATCTGTTGCCTAGCTTTCCCTCTGATAGCAAATGTAAGAGCAGTGAGATCATATTTTGAGTAAAATGACACAGGGTTTGAATCCAACTCAGTCTACTTTTTTCCACATGTTGTCAGGATTGCTATATAAAGGTAAATTGATGATTTCTGAAATATGACCTGCAATGACTACGGTAGAGTTCTGTATAAAAATAAACATCAATTATTTGATTTATGTCAACACTACACATATGGATTTACCTTTTTGTACATTCAGCATTCTAAATAAATACTAGAGTAAATGCTTGAAAGTACTGCCCTTACTTTGCTTTAACTGTGTGTTCCTTTGCCACAGTTGTTTTAAGCAGCATTGCACTGAGGCATCCACACTATGCCATAAGGCATGAAGAGGCTTTCACCATCACTCAACATCGGTGGATGAAGTTAACCTCCATACAAATGCAAAGGAAAAAAAGTGAGGGTCATTATTAGGGGTTCATTATTTATGTGCTTGATTTGTGATTCTATTTTTTAACCAGAATAAAGGTATGAAAATGGGGTAGATAGAAAAGTGGTGAAATAGGGGAGTAAGCAGTGGTAAGAACAAAGGGGAAGCAATATTGCAATGTGCAGGAAGAAGTTAGGAAAGAACCATAGCTGTCCACTTCCTTAGTGTAATATGAACATGGATATAAAAGTGGATGTCAGGGTCAGCTAAGTAGGGTAGGTGAGGAAATGGGTGCAGACAAACAGGACAAAGAAGACAGAGATAGGGATGGTGAGGGACACAAAAGTTTGTGGGACACCATGATTGGGGATAGGGAGGGGATATCAGAGGCTCATGCACATCAGTAAGGGGGTCATGAGAATCTAGTCCTCACCCTCAAAACTGTCATCACTGTCCCCTTCCTTAACTTCTTGTTAGAGTGCTTGATATTTTGGTTTTCTCAACATTTCAACAAGCATCTTTTCCATAAGGCTGAGGCATGCAACGATGGCACATTCTATGACCTCGCACACCATGGCTGGCAGCTCCTGGCAGGTGACGAAATCCCCAACTCCATCAATGCTCCCAGAGAGTACCACTGCACCAGCTGTTAGGCTAATGCTACCTGTTGGCGAGGGCCCAATTTATGGCTTCTCTGCTGTTATACCTGTTAGATGACTTGACTTTTCATACAAGTATGGGGGTATTAATTTTATGACTTGACATTTTTTTGTGGCTTTACTCACTGATAAAAGTAATTTGTACAATGTGGGATTCAAGCCTATGTAATATAGAAAACACACATTCTTACACATAGAAAATACATATTCTTACAGACAAGTGTTTTTCTTTGTTGCCGCAGAAGAAGTGTTTTTCAAATATGCTCATTAATTATATAGACACATTAAAGAGTGAGTGGTTAACCATGTATGTATGTAACCTGACAAGATCCTGGTTTATGCATTATCATGTCTGATGCAGGAGTAATGCTTGATGATATAGTGGAAATGCGTATGCTTGTATTACTTTCATGAAAGATGTCCACATTCACAAGTGTTATTGTTAAAATTGTTATTTTACAATCTTCTAGGTTATTGCAGGGGAAATGTAATGCATTATGCCAATGACACAGGCTGTTAAGCTTCTAAGATGCCCCAGAGACATCTCCAGGGGTCTCAACTGTACAGATTTTTACAGAATGTACAGATTTTTCCCTCATATTTCTGGTCTGTTTTTTATAAAATTGTGGTTTTCTGGCAAATTAGTGGCACATCATTAAAGACTGAAGTTACAAAATAATGGCAGACATTTGAGTTTCACAATGTATACCCTTCAGAATATTCATGCAAATGCACAACCTGTTATTCTATCATATTTTTAAGTTTGTAAGAGCAATATTTAAAACTTGTCCCTATTTTTGGGCCTTTGACCCACTTTTATTTATGTATTTGTCCACATTTCTTGCTCTAGGAGGTTAAGAGGTATGCTAGGTAGTAGTGGACACAGTGAGAGGTGACTGGTAATCTTTTAAAATTGATTTTTCTGTTGTAAATGTGTACACATTGTGAAAATTGTGTTGAAAGCATATATACCAATTGAATTATGTGGCGTTCTTTGGTTTCTACTACTTTTATTTGCTTCTCAATTTTGGGGTGGGGGAGCTACCTGCTATTTGTGTGTTACAACAAAGAAAATGTGTTACAAGTGTTTTTCTCTTGAATATGTGTAATCATTCTGTTATTTCTGTGGGAAACAATACATTACTAAAGTGGTATTCCTTGATTTATACCAAACATTGGTTTATGTGTGAGTGTGATGTGGTACAACCACATAACCTTAAATTTGAATGCATTTATTTATTTATTTATTTAACATTTGTTGACTGGGATAGTCCGACTGGGACAGAGCACTTTTTTAGCAGAGGCCCAGGGAGAAAAGCTCCAATGTACAATAGATAAATAGAATATTATAAACTTCAGTAAATATGCAGTACACAGAGTAATGATTGTCAAATGCATTTACAATAAAGGAGGTAAGCGAAAGTTAATCACAAATAATGTTAGTGACAGATCCTTATAAATGTGACATATAGTCAAGGCATGAAATAATGTCTAAGAGTGTCACATGCTTGAAAGATAGCATAAGGTGGTAGGACTACCCAATAAGTAGGATTATGTGGGGGGAGGAGTTAGAAGGAGTAGGTGTTAAGAAATGATGTGTGATGTCAGGATCATAGTTTGTATAGTGGAGGTCCTAGTATGAATAGTTAGGTAGCACGTGGAGAGTCAGGAAATTATCTTCTTACTGACAGGAGATATGTAGGAGAAAAGAGGCCTGAAGTATTGAGGCAGGAAGTGGGTGGCTGGAGGAATGTGGGGAAGATGGAGTTAGGAAGGTGTAAAGAGGAAAGATGAGATGGGTTTTGGGAGGAAGATGAGAGAGGAGAGGGAGATGTGTGGTGACCCAGAATAGGACTAGGTTCGGGGGGGGGGGGGACGTTACAGCAGTATATTGTCAGGTGGGTTAGGCATTGTTTGAGAGAGCTCTTGCATTTGTTGGCCTGGGTTATGCTTCTTAGAGTCAAGGAAAGCTTGTTCCAGAGGATGAATGGAGAGTAGCTGTATAAATTCTGTCTTGCAGATTTGTTAGGTTTGTGAATTTGTAGCAGGCATTGATCAGAGCTCCTAAGAGATCAGGGAAGAGTATATAGTGAGGAAAGACTTGGACAGGAGGAGGGTTTATTGAGAATGGAGTGGATTATGAGGAGTGGGGTAAGTTTGAGGTGGTTAGGTAACTTGAGCCAGTTAAGCGACTTGAGAGTCCAACAGGGGTGGAATTTGAATGGTAAGTTAGCAGCAAATCTGGCCACTTTGTTATAGGTAGATTCAGGTTTGGAAAGTAGTGTAGATTGGAGGTTAGTAAACATTTGTGAGCAATAGAAGAGGTTGGGAAGGAGGTAAGTATTGGTTTGTGTTGTTCTGGATTCAGGGGTGAGGAATTTTTTGTTTCTGTAAAGTGTTTGATCTGTTTCTAAATGCAGTGATGAATGTGAAGATCAAATTTCAGCTGGTTGTCTATGATTACTCCGAGGAGTTTAGTTTGGGTATCAGGAGCTATTACAGTTTTGTTGAGTAAAGAGATGGTGAAAGAAAATTTAAGATGGGAGAGGGACTTTGCGAAAAAGAGTTGGAGTTTTGTTTTTTTGGGGTTAAATATGAGTTGGTGTCTTTTTAGCCAGGGTTTTGTGAGGTTAAATAATCTGTGTCTGAGGGTTAGTAGTTCAGCTGGGTTATCAGCTATGGATATAATGGATATAATGATAGAGTTGTCAGCGTACTGCATGAGGGATGACTGGGGACATGATTTGTGGAGTTCATTGGTAAAGATGTTAAAAAGGAGGGATCCAAGGATGGAATCCTGTGGAACACCTGTTTTGATGGAGAGAAAGGGGGAGAGAGCAGCAAGCCATTAATAACAGAAATGTGTGTTTCCAATGCTTAATGTTGAAAAATATGTGTACATAAACAGGAATTTAGTTAGATGCTATTTACGGGTTGTATCCTTCTATGTTTTATGTGACATAGGATTATGGCACCCAAGTATGTAAACCTCCTTTTAGTGACTCAGAAAATTATGCTATACTGCAAGCGTTCAGGTGCCATGGTGCGTTTCTGCTTGAGAGAGGATGTGGGGATACGTCTGCCAGAATACAGAGTTGGAACCAGTTAGTGAATGATGTCAATGCAGTAGGGGTCTCACAAGGACTTATGATCAGATACATCATAAGGCCACTGATATAATTTCATCACCCAGAGGACAATCATGAAAGTGTAGCCACATTCCATTAGGGCCACCGAGGATATGCTTAGGGTTGTAGATGTGGCACATGCTGACTTGAGTGACTGGCTATACTGTGTGGCCAATTCAGTGGATCGGGTGAATGACACAATGGAACAAGAAGTGTCTGTGATGAAACATCTGTTGGGAAGGGGACAGCATCCACATGAGGATAGGTCAGCATCATCATCTGATGACAGCCAACATGGCCATTCCTGATCTTGCTCCTGTAGTAGCACTACTTCCACTGCTCTGTCAGTGACTGAACTGTCCATACCCAGAGATGGTAGGCCACTGGGTCAATCTCCTAGGCATATTTGTGTGGAGAGCTTGTTTAGAAGACATCAGTCACATTCAGTTAGCAGCAGCACATCTGACCATAGCCATGGACATCTGAGTGCAACTCCTGGTAGAGCCAGTTCTTCTGATTGGGGGTGAAGATGATGAACTGTTACCTCTTCCATGCACGGCTCACACATGTCCAACATGCCAGGAGATAGAACTACCACAGAGTTTTTCTGTAGTTTTGCAAACACACACACACACAAATTTCACCTTGAGTGCCCATATAGATACACACACATAACAGGTACATGGGTCATTTATGAAGCTTGCAGCTCATTCTGTCTCATTGGGCATTTGATAATTTATCTAACTGTGTTTTTTTCCATATACACTCACTACCTTTCATGTCAGCTTTGACATCATGATCCCCCAAACAATACTCTGTGCAAATGATGATAACCGTGTGATATCCTTGATTCTATCTTTTGGATTCAGGGACACATAAGTATTTTGTCTGATGCACAGGGTCCATAGCTGACTGAGTGCTTAGTGTACATATGTTTGTAATGCTCTTTTGAAAATTGTATTGCTTTCTTACAGGTTTTTCTATTGTGCGTATTGTTTATGCATGAGGACTATTAGTTGATAAAGAGCACATATCTATTGACATACGTCAGTCCTGTCACATATTGATGTCATTGCTGTAAAACTCACATACCTTCTATTTAGGTTGATTAGCAAGTGACAGTATGCAATTATCTGTCATTTGTTTGTGTTCTGAGCCATTTATTTTCCTCTTCCAGGTTCAGGACTTAGCTTGATCAGCCGGCATTTACATGTGTTTTAATTTGGGGCTGACTTTGTGTGATGCTAGCAGTACACAGCCATTACATGCATAACTAAAGGTTGTGAATGTTGGCTAGCATCAGCTTTACTGTATGTATGTGCTTAGGATGAAGGTTGTATCTCTTAGGTGATGAGTATGTGTGCTATCCATTGTCTCTTGGCCAGGGCATGGGCATATTGTACATGCCTATGTCTACTGACACCCACAGTGGCTGGAGAAAATTTCAGCACATGTATGTAGAGTGTACTGCTAGGTTCTCACTGATGTATCTAAGCATCACAACCATGACTTCATCAGCCTGAACAGATGCTCTATGATATTTCTTGTTTGAGCATGTGTCTTAGTATAGCATTCTTCGGTTGGATGTGTGTGAGAGTCTGATGGGCATCATCAGTCACAGTTTGAGTCCATACCCTGCATCACCCAGTAAATGATCTTGTGGGGTATCCTCCACTAGAAAAACTCTGATAGAGTTGAGAGTTGTGCCAGATACAGCAGCTGTAGTAACTACAGAGGATGCCAGCATACCCATTCAGGATGATTCCCTTAGCATTACACATGGCCTGGAAGTTAATGGAGCGGTAACTTTTTCTGTTTATGTAGACCCTTCCCTGTTACCCAGGCTGTGCTTTCATCTCAGTGTGCATGCAATTTATGGCATCCAGGACTTCAAGGATGTTTGCTAAGGAGTAGAAATCCTGCATAGTTGTAGCTCTCTCCTCATTTGTTCAGGGAAAATGTATGTAGTCACTGGCACATTTTAACATAGCATTCAGGAATTGATGGAGGATCATGGATGCTAATGCCTGTGACACTCCCAGGTTATCCCTGGTTGGTGTCTGGAACACTTCTGTAGATAATAGCGTAACTGCTGCACATACCTTAGTTTCCACTAGTATGGGTCTCCTTCTGTTTGCCCTTGCTCTCACTTGAGGACAATAAAGGTTGCAGGGTTCCTGTAAAGTGTCACTATCCACCCTGTAGCACTCTACTATTTCCACCTCATGCAGACCAAAAAAAGTTAAATGGGGTCTTCTGTTACTTGGTTGAGGTCTGTTAGCAGCAGGCAGTAATTGGGTCTGTTGCATATGTACATGCAGAAGAGAAACAGCAGCTCTTATCATTCTTTCTGTGTAGAGCAGTTTCAGTGGCTGTATTCCAATAGGTTTTGGATGGGTAGGACAAAACAGTCATTGAATGTACACAGCTGCTTACATCTTGTTGAATAGCTCCTCCATCTTGGATTGGTTGACTAGCATACAATTCATGGGTCTATATTATATCATTGAACACTTAAAAAAGCGAATGATGAATAATCAACCCCATATAAGCGAAAGCTTACAATCTCAAAAGCTCAGAACAGCTTTTTTTTCCAAGGGAAAAAAAAATCAGTGTTCCCAAAAAAAAAAAAGAAAAAAATTGAAATAATACATAAAGTGGGGGCTTCACCTCCACACACCCCCTACTTAAATATACCAACTCCAAGATAGCACAACATTGCCGAAAACTGCAAAGTAATGGAAGCAGTCAAGCAAATTCTTTCCCTGGGAAAGAATTTGCTTAAAAGCGGCTTCAATATTTTGCCTTTTTGTTGTTTTAAATTTGACCAAGACGCATTCAATAGAATGCATCTTCGGTCATCTAATAGGAGCTCCAGTTCAGCTGCTTGTGCTGTAATTAGCATGCATTATGCTAACTGTGTTTGCACAGCTCTACCTGTTGTGTAAAGCTGCTTACCGAATGCAAATCAGCGCACTACCTTTTGCGAGTCATGGCATCAAATGCACAAGGCTATAGCGCTCCATGTAGGCATTATTAAGTCCAGCCCAATGTTTGTACAAATGCAGACAAATGTAAGAATATAAGGAGCAAAACATTATACAAAATATAATAAAGCAGTAGAGTATAGCTAGTGGTATATAGGTGGTAGAGTGGTGGAATGGTTCAAAATATTTCTAACCTTGTTTTATAATACCTTATATGTAACGGGTGTTACAACATACAAGAGAGGACAGCAGCTGGGGAAGAGACTGTGTGGAAAAAAGTGATAAAAAAGCAAGCAAGCAAATAAACTCATAAACAAATAAAATAATGAATCTATCTTTCCTAGCATTTCTCCTACCTACAAATACTTGATGATATGGAATGTCATTCAAGTAACAGGAGTGCCTCCTAAAAAGCATTTAGGAGGTGGTTGTTTTGATGTCATAATCATAGTGACATTATTAGTACTAGAATGCATGCCTTCAAGGGGACTTAGATCAGGATAAACTAGCCTTCTCAGGTTTTCTTCTCTTCAGTTTATACCTGCCTAATAGAGTGTTATGATCTTGGTGTTGTTGGGTGGTTGTGAGAGGAATGCTCCTGGGTAATTTTTCTTATTTAGATATATCAACATGGTAAGCATGTAAGTCCTCACTAAGATATGCAGCCAGTTAAGATCACGTACTTCACTTGGGGAATGCCCTGAGTAAAAATTTACTTGGGACATGACTCTTGCACAACAATGTTATTATACAGTAGTACTAGTTATAGTATTATAGCAGTAGTAATTGTAGTAGCACAGTAGCAGTAATGTTAGTAGTGGCAGCAATAGTGGTAATAGTAATAGTAGTAATGGGAGTAAGAGTAGTAGTAACAATAGCAGCAGTAGTGCTAGTAATAATAGTAAAAGTGGTTACAATAGCAGTAGTACTGGTAGTAGTAATGGTAGAAGTAATAGTAGCAGATGTAGCAGTAATAGTAGCAGTAGCAGTAGTACTAACAGTAGTATTAGCAATAGTAGTAGTAACATTAATAATAAAAGAAGTAGTAGTAGCAGTAATCGGAAGAGGAGCAGTGGCAGTAGAAGCAATAGTTGTGGCAGCAGTACAAGTAGTAGTAGTGGCTGCAGCAGTAGTAGTTGTATTGGTAGCAGTAGTAGTAACAGTAATAGTACTATTGTACTGTGTTCATGTTTTCTGCATCTAAAATTGTTTGTCAGGCATGCAAGATTTTAAATACTGTTTGGACACTAGATGTGAAAAACAATGATGCAAACTTTTACTTACCTGGCTAGCTGTCTTGTGGGTGATTTTAAGCCTAGCTAGTTTTGCTCAAAGGCAAGAATGAAATCCTGTACCTTATGTCTGTGAAGTAAACACCTTAACAATTTTGCCAACCATGAACCCCTTAAAAGAGTTCTTCTCAGAGGAAGTGGATACAGCACCAAGCATTACACACACTCACATGCACACATGCTCAAACACATATTTCTCATGTTGGGCATTGAACCTTCTACCTATCTAGTTGCACAGTATAGATAGTACTGTATTAGTTGCAAGTGCCACAGTTGAACTTAGGAATCATGGAATACCATTTAATACAGCAGTGCTGATTCTTAATAATTAAGACTGCATTAAAGACAGATCCCTCAAAGAATGAAAAAAATATTCTGCATTTATCAATGATAAGGCCAATGACTGAATGCGTATCTAGTTTATTTACTCACTGATGCAATAAGTGATATCAACAAATATGAGATAATGCAATAATGCTGTAGGAACAAGATAACATCTGCAAAAATATCAAATACAATGAGAAGTTATCCCTACTAATGGTACTTTTTATTATAGAATAAAAAATGTTTTCTAATTTGGACTTTTAAATGCTTATGCATGAAAATTTGAGTGGAACACTGGATATAACATTAGTAGAACACAAACAAGAAGGGAGAAGAAATAAAATCAAAATGCAGCTAGAACTCTATAACACTATATCAGGGTAGCAAGGAAGAGAAATACCCCAGGTTTCACTAAAATCAATGTAGGCTCTGTGTAGAGCCTACACTGAATGTATCTGTGTACACAGCCAAGGTTCCTCCTCAGCAGTGCTTCATACATATTAATTATGGCAAGCTGCCAAAGGAGATCACAGCCACACAGATATTAAATCCATGTAAGGCTGATGTTACTGGCTGTCCTTTAATCCTGGATTGTCCAGAAAAATTCTGGACAGTTGGTAAGCACAGCACAATACATTTCAGTCTGTTAAGCTGGACCAAAAGGTGTACAAGACATTGTATTTCATTAAACTGCAATTTTATTTTTTTTATTTTTTTTTACATTTATGTACTTGTTTGCACAGTGCAGCATGTTGATTAGCTATGCTTAGCTTTGTTCACATATACAGCAAACATCCGATAGTCATCTAAAAATAAAGACCAGATGTATTCAATTTAAATTTTTTTTTATTTTCATGTGCTTGCTTGTGCAGTGTGGTGCGTTGCTTAGTTACTTCTGCTTAGCTTTGTTCACAGATACAGCAGACATCTGCTAGACATCTAAAAATAGAAACCTGATATATTCAATTGTTCTAGTTCTAGGGTGCGTAGCAACATGCAAACCTACCCAGCAAAGATGTGCTATGCTTACAGAGACCTTTGCAGTATATGTGAAGATATAGGAGCTCCTTTCACAATTTCTGTGGCTAGATAGGTTGAATTATGACCTACACTGTAGTAGGTCCTGGGTTTAAGTCCTGAGCAGTAATACTTTTTACATATATTGCTGTGAAACTGTGACAAGTGACTGAAGCATCGGTTGAGTTTAAATTTAAAAATTGTTACATTTTGAAAGGCTGTGCAATGCTAAGCAGCACTTAAACATGGTCAGTGGTCTATTTTAGTTTGTGCATTGCTAAGCTCCACTTAAATATGGTTTATGTGAGTTTGTATGATGCTAAGTGACATGGCATGTTTTTGAAAGTTACAGTATGACATGTAAGAGTGGGAATGCAGCCTATATAAAGGCCACCAGGCAGGAATTTCACATCATTCCTTGGAGCCTAACCTTGACTGTGGGTATAGCTGCTGGTGTTAGAGAGGGAATGCATTTTATGGCACATAAGTGGGGTGTGCAGGAGTCCAGAGTTTTTATTGGACTCCTGGTAAAACAACACAATCCTTGGCTGTTGCATGGTGACTACCAGGGCTCAGAGTGTAAGTCTAAGGCCTGTGATAGTTTGGCCACGGACCTAACCAGTGCAACTGCTATCCCCCACACTGCTGAGCAGTGTCATCACCACTATCATGACCTGTACCATAGAAAGAGGGGATCCTTGGACACCTGGATCCAAGAGGCTAGGGATGGGCAAGCCCTACAGATATGTAAGTATGTTTTCCAGTACTTGAGTAATAGACAAGCTGAATCTGTGCAAAACTGGTGTGCATGATAGTTTCCTTCTCTTAACACATCTGCAACATTGAGGGCTTGCAGTATACAGTCCTGTGGAAGGCGTTTGGCCAGGATGAGGCAAGGGCATGGTATGTAAGAAAATCAATAAAGTAATAACTTAATGCATAACTTAATAATATGATAAAGTAAATACAGATATTGCAGTCTTAACAGTCATGTATGAAATACTTGGGACATTGTTAATTTTTATTAATGTGTCAGTGCATATCTGAATTGATAAAGCAAGTTAAAGCAAGTAGGCATGCAGTACAGTGTAGCATAGCTTCCAACCATCAGTTAATGTTGTGGTCTACCCAGATTAAGAACCACTGTCTGGTTTGCTCAGTGTCTGAAATATGTTGTATATTGCACTAAATAAATGAATAGGATAAGCAGGTAAGGTCACAGAAGTCTTAGATGCTATCAATGTGTGTAAATACGAGATTTGAAGCAACAGTAATCAATAAAGTGTAAAAGGAGATAGTGCTTTGATAATTAAGTTTTTTCAAATAAAATGTTCAGTATTCTTGTAATCATTGCTTGTGGGTTCTAATCTGACAACAGCCACCTGAGAGATGCTCAGGTGTCCAGTGTAAACGTGTACTTGAACATACCTCTCAACTGCCATGATTTTTGCAGAATGTAATGACTATTGCTCAATATGTCTGGTCCATTGATTTGCAGATATATGGCAATACTTGAAATACAATATAATGGCAAATCTGTTATCAGAACACCTTGCAACTAATGTAAGAGCACACTATGTAAAAATGTTCCCTGTCGATGTGCCTTTGTACCACCATTATGTATGGGTTGGCCCATAAAATCCCATGCTAACAGGTTGAGAGTTATGTATGTGCAACATCGTATATACAATATAAGCAGTCACTGTTCTCACAACTGAAATCTACCAATTCTAGAAGTATGCACTTGTAGTCTGTGTAGTTATATTATCTGTGAAGTTACTAATGTTCTTTTTTTTTTCTCTCACCCCTCCCTTTCTCTTCTTTTAGTTATTAATTATATTTATTGTTATCATTTGGTATTATATTATGTTGGCCTTGTCTATAATTTAATATTGCTTTGCTGCTAAAAAACTTTCATTTACATTTGTTATTGTTGTGCTCCTCGTTATATTATTTTCAATTTGTTTCCATTACTCATTATTGTTTTCTCTTATCTTATTAATTACATTTGTTTTGGTTATATTTATTTTTCCTTATGTTTATATTTCATTTACCACAGAGTGACAAGGTACGCCAGTTCCGGTAATCCAGCTACCTTGGCTCCCCTGACAAAGGCACCGGGGCTCAGCATGTCTGGGCCACAGCCTGGTGCCACCCTCTCTACTGCCCCTGCACTAACTGCTCCATCAGTTAATTCCACCCTACCAGCTGGGGTGGTCCCCCCACTGGGAGGGGAAGTGAAAGGGTGCTTATGTCACCCTCGATGAACTTCCAGGAATAGTGCATAGGCTGCTGCACCAAAATGTTGGTACATGCCTATGCCAGATGGAGAGCATGGTGTCCATCCTGGTGAGGCAGTCCCACCCCTGGTGCTGGTGTCAACCACTTCCTTCACAGGAGCAGTGAAGATTCAGTGCAGAAAGTCCCATTGGTGAGGACTTGAGTCACACTGCTACCATGTCTGTCATCCATGGGACTGGGTTCCGCAACACTCTCCAAAACTAAGGTGTTCACCCCCCCTTATGTCACACACCAACCCTGTCTGCTGTCTTGTCTGCCTGCAAAAGCTTCCTCACCATCCCAACCTACCTCCCCCACACATACCTATGTGCCTTCGCCAACATTCCACTCTCACCTTAAAAAAAAAATTGGGCACCTGTCCCCCCACCAAAAAACAAACAAGCAAAAAAAAAAAACAAATAATCATCCCATACATAGCTCTCCATTTCGCACATGTCCACTAAGCATACTTAAATAAGTCCAATTGGCTTGACAACACATTTATTTGGTCGTCAACCATCTCCCTGGGGGTGGCAGTTTAAATTCAGTTAAAAAGTTGTTGAAGTGCACAGTTGCCGTTTAATAAATAGATAGCTATGTTTTTATCCTATACCCTTCCTGTTTATACCTACCTGCCTTTCGCTGTGTTTTCCCCTGCTTGCTCCCCATTTCACCACTGTCCTATCTTCCCATTTTTATTTTCTTTAAAGAATTTGTGTGTGATGCTGCACGACATGCAACATTGCTAAGCTATGCTAAATGGCGGTATATTGATATATGCATTTGAAAACATAGTAATCTCATTCAAAATTATACCTGCACCCTATTTCAAACCCAGGGCCATTGCACCTGAAGAACAATACATCAACCAGACAAGCCATACCGCCAGTTGATTGACACAGGTGTTTTAAGTAATACATAATACTTTTCATTTTCCCATCATTAAGCATGTTTAAGCAATGCTGTGTATCTTGCCACATCATGCAAATCTGCTAAAAGGTTAATGGAAAAATGGGAGCGTAACTGGGACTCTGGTATAGAAATACATCACTATAAAACCCGACACATACTAATAGATGTAAGTGAGGTATCTAACAGCAGGTAAGTGTGCAATTATATCTAGAACATTTAAAAATACACCTGCTGTAGCAGTAACTCAGTAGCTCAGTCTGTTAAATGCTTTGAGCACATTAATTTCTGGTCCATACAGTCCTGGGTTGAAATCCAGTGGTATCTAGCATTTAAAATACATGTATGTTTACAGCACCATTATAAATTCTGATATGTATGACAGTCTCCACCTATATATCCACCCAAAGCAGTACACATGGAATGTCTGCTTATCAATAATGGAAGTTAAATGACTGCTGATAGGACCACAGTTAAACTATTCATATTACAACATTAAAAGTGCATAGAATGTCAGGTCATGCATTACTATGAATTCACAGAAGCATGTAATTCAAATGAGGCTCAGTAATATCAGACTGCAGCACACAATGATTTGCTACTGATATTACAGACAACCACAGCTGCTCAAGTAATATACGCATATGGAGGTTCTGCTCGAAGCAAGGGTTGCCAGCACATATGTTCCAGATGACTACCACGACATAGCACATGACTTAGCAGTTGTCCAAATGGTTGGCATAATGGTAAATGTACCCCCCCCCCAATCCTGTTCTAGGACATATCGAGCATGTTTCCTTTTAATCTGCTAATGATGCCTTTGGCTAACAATTTCCAGTGTGATGGGTGCTGTCTATCAGGCTCTCGCTGTACTCCAAGGCTGCCACAGTTCTTACCATTACTCATAGGTGTTGTTGTCCTCCACATTCTTCAGCCTCTCTGACTATACATATAAGCTGCTGCAGCAGCAGCAGCAGCTTCAACTTGTAGCATGCTCATCTGTATGTAACAAGAAGCTGCTACAAACATCTTTCTGTGCTGATGTAATATCTTTACCCTAGTAATTTCCACCACAGTATATGAACAAGGGGATGAAATCATGAAATCTACATTGAGGCCTTATATCTTGTTGAATAGTTGCTAGGGATTGGCTGATTATACTGCAAATCAGCTGTGTATGCTCCATTTAGTTCCTGAACCACAGATTGGTTTAGAAGCAATCACCTGCTAATGAGAACCATCTTAAAAAGGCAAACTCTAGCTAGGGAACCATTGTGTATGAGAGTTTCGATGGTTAACTCATTGTCACACTACTTGTATATCTGTATCCTTCAACAGAGGAGTGTTGTACTCCATCAGGTATATAACCATTTTCTTTCCAACATGATGCATGTTTAAATATACTTAAGGGGAATGAGGATTACATTAGTAAGCAGAACACAAACCCTCGCACGTTAAAGCTTGCATGGCCCAAAGCAATACCAGGAAACAAACAAAGGCCAGCAAGTCGGTTCCAAAAGCTTTATTAGCAAAAAAATAGGTGCAAAAATTACACCATAGTACCCCCTACAGTACAGCAGCTCATATCTCAAAACCTCAAACTAGTTTCGGTAAGAAACCTTCATCAGTGAGGAAAAATGAAGAAAACACATTCACCAATGAAAAAACTCCATATATATACCCAGCAATAGCCAATGACAAATGAATTGCACTTAACATATACAATTAGTATTTGGAATGCTTAGCATATAAAACATTATTCAATTGTATAGTGGATTACACTTCCAAATAAGCTCAGTATCATGAATAGGATGTTATAAACATACAAGGCATAACTTTGCAATAAGGATGTATTATATATATATATATAATATAATATCTGACAAAATCAAATCAATATTGCCATCTAGATAAGAAATTTAAATACTATATATGTTTTCCTATAGGTGGTCATTCAGTCCTGGTGGAAATAAGGCCCCCAAGTGTATTATCCAGTATTTTTCTTTATGGCTAAGGATACTCTGCCAACCCAGCTGATTGTGTCTATTACCCTGAATCTTATCAATGACCGTAAACATAAATTTGGCAGATTTATGTTTAATAGAATGTTGGTATAAGGCATTGCTAACTTTCTGGTTATGAATATCACTACGATGTTCACCTATTCTAATTCTTAGGGAACGTGAAGTTTTACCTACATAAAAAGCTTGGCAATGGCATATAGCCAAATAAATCACCCAACTAGATGAACAATTGGCGAAGATACGAGTATCAAATATCTTACTTGTATTTGCACTTGAAAATTGTTTAAGTTTGTTAACATTTCCACAGGAGGAGCAATGACCACAGGGAAACGTTCCCAAAAGTTCATCTCCTGAAATGGTCAATTGCCTATAAGTGGCACCCCCACTGTCCCGATGTTTATAATGGGAGAATAATGTGCCTAAAGTTTTGCCCCTCCTGTAAGAAATGGAACATTGTTTGGCCAGTATATGACGAAAATAGTCATTTGCCAATAATATATTCCAGTTATTGTTCAGTATGTTTCTAACTAGTTGATGATTTTTCCCAAAAGTAGTAATGAATCTAATAGTTTCATCTTGTGTGACATCCTTCTTTTTGTATAGTAATAAATTTCCTCTGTCTTGTTGATCTGTCCACACCCTTGCTCTAGATATATCCATATTTGAATAACCTCTATCCAAAAATCTCTTATTCAGATCCTGTTTAGCCTCCTCATAATCCATCAGGGAAGAGTTGATGCGTTTCATACGTAAATATTGTGATTTAGGAATGTTACGGATGGTGTGACGTGGGTGCATGCTGGAAGAGTGGAGTAATGTGTTGAATTGTGGATATTTCCTATGTATTTTAGTGTTTAGAGTATTGTCATCATTACGATATATCGTAACATCCAAAAAGTCAATGATTGACTTATGATATGTTATAGAAAATTCAATACCCCAAATATTATTGTTCAAATGTTCAACAAATTCCAGCAAATAATCTGCGTCCGCACGCCACACCATCCAACAATCGTCCAGGTAACGCCTCCAAATGTCCATCTCAACCAAATAAATGTTATGTAGGGGATCGTAAATAAGACATTCTTCCAAATAAGCCATAAATAAGTCGGCATATATTGGGGCAAAGGAGGCTCCCATAGCTGTACCTCTCAGTTGCCAATAACAATCACCCTGAAAGAAAAAAACATTCTTGTTGAGGACATGCTCCGACATACATACTAATAAGGTGTTAAATCCTGGTGGATAGAGTTCAGCTTTTTTGAGCCAATAGTCTAAAGCTTGCAAACCAGCCCAGTGTGAGATACTGGTGTACAAAGATTTCACATCTAAAGTACACATTAGCCAATCTGGATCAAGTTGAGTATCAGCAATGATATTAAGAAATTCAGTTGTATCCTGTATACGGGCTCTAACCATGGACAACAATGGCTTCAAATATTGTGTTAAAAATACAGATAGAGGTTCTGTGAGAGATCCATGACCCGACACAATGGGTCTACCTGGGGGATGAGTAATGGATTTGTGAATTTTGGGTGACAGATATAAAATCTGTTTTTGACGGTCACTAACTTGAAGATGTTGGACCGTCTTTTGTGAAATAATTCCTTCTTGTAAGGCCTCATTGAGAAACTGGTCAATATCCTGTTTAAATCGAAGGGTAGGATCCATCCCCATATGCATGTA
The DNA here is from genome assembly GCF_019279795.1 of Protopterus annectens. NCBI lineage: Eukaryota > Metazoa > Chordata > Ceratodontiformes > Protopteridae > Protopterus > Protopterus annectens. The sequence continues at coordinate 554,943,990 of NC_056735.1, forward strand.
GCAGTTGGTATCTGACAATTGTTTAAGTCCTTCCTGTACATAGTAATCAGTATTAAGAACCACTACCGCTCCACCTTTATCAGCTTGGAGGATAACGATTTTATGGTTCTGTCTTAATTCAGAAAGTGCTTGTCTCTCCATAGACGTGATGTTATCCTGGGCTATGTTAGTATCAAACTGGGGAAAATGTAGGTCCTTCAACACTGCTTGTTGAAAGATCCCCACATGTTTATTCATGGGGGGTTGAAATGTTGATTTTTTAAAATAAAGTCAGTAGATCTTTGAGTGGAAGAATGATCCTGATCCGAGAAAAAAATTTTTAAATTGAGTTTTCTACAAAATTCTATCACATCAATAGAAACTGAATAATGGTCAGAGAAAAAACTAGGTACAAAACCCATTCCTTTATTAAGAATACAATGTTGATCTTGTGTAAGGACATGGTCCGACAGATTTAAAACATTATCAAAAGATTCAACTATTGGTTCAACAGTGCCTGAACTAGTCCTGTCATAGAATCTGTATTGATTTCTATTCTTGTGCTTCCTCCCCCCTCGGGGTTGCCTACCATACCTAAAGGGAACTTGGGTTGGGTTTTCTTTTTAAGTGGTGAATGAACCATAATACCCCCCTCGCTGTCAGTATAAGATGACTCCTCCCCTGATGTACTGGTGTAACTCTGGTCACTTTGTTTTAAAATAGACCTTGGTCTTTTCCTAGACCTTCCTCTATTCATACTTGATCCCAAATCCTTAAATCGCACAGTCCTTTGAACATGAAAGGGCTGACCCCTCTCATAATCATTCATGTCCCTGGTAAATTTTTTAAGTTTTCTTTCTTTAACCATATTGTCATAAGAGGTCAGTTCCTTGGACAGCCGATCAATACAAGCAGAATATTTGGAACTGGATTTGTATTTTTGGCATTCCATACTTAGATCTTTAACCTCTGTTAGCAAAAGATCCACTGTTCTCTCATAATAGGCAGTTAAGATTTTCACAAAAACCATAGATCCCATCCTTAACGCTTCATCCCATTCTTCTGTCAGCCTCTGTTCAGATCTGCCAACAAGAGGACGAAGCTTAATACGGAGACCTCTCGGTGCCAAATTTTTATATGAATAAGCTTTGAAAAGTCTTAAATGCCAAATGTTGGCTCTAAGGCCCTTTAGGCCTTTTTCCAAGTTACGGAATGCCAAATCACAACCCCCCTCACTACTGGGGTTGCTCTTAATCAGGTTGTTGCTGGGGTATCCTCCAAACCAAATATGGCTATATCCTCCCTATCAGCACACAACCCATGGAGTATCTGATTTAAGTCCATCCTGAAATTGTACTGATGACATGTCATTAATCTGCAGTTGTGTTATACCTACAGAGGATATAGGGTATAGCAAGGGTATAATGCTGTCTGCTAACTAGGTACACAGGTCTCCTGGATACTTCTTTTGTTAGTAGTTGTAGTACTGCACTGCTGTTTGGTTACCACTGTTGTATATACATATGTTATTGGGGGGGTCCTGCTATGAGCACACTACAATAGACTCCTGAGTTGGGTGTGTGATCACATGTGAGTATCTGTCATGGCCCAAACAGAAGTAGGTCACTATTGCTACTACACTAGTTGGATCCACACTCTTTGTATGTTTGGCACACTGTTGAATGAGAGATGTGTAATCAAGCAGGAAATACAGCCTTCCTTTATTGCTGTATCTCTACATAATGTACTCCCACATATGTGAAACTGATGTGTGTTCTCATTTATTTGCATTTCAGGAGATATTATGCATGCCAGATGACAGCCACTTTTCACTGAGGCAGAAAAGGACCTCATCTCTGAGGCTTTAAGACAACACTGCCAAGTCCGACTGTCCAGAGGGAGGGCAAACAGGCAAGAGTGACAGGCCATGTGTGATGAACTGGCACATAACATTAATGCTGTGAGTCAACAGAATCAGAAATATGAGGAGGTGCAACACCATGCCACAGATATGATCTACTCACTCAGCATGCAGGTGGGCAGCGGATGTGGCCAGAGATGGTCAGATCACTGGTGGTTGGCCTGTAGCAGAACAACCTCTGACAGACACAGAAGAATTCCTGGTGACCCTTGCAATACTGGACCACTCCAGGCATCCATCACCTAGTATGTCGTGGATGTGGGTGCCACCGTTTCCACTCAAGAGAAGCTTTCAGGTATGCTTAGTTGGATCACTATTGGAATACTGTACCATTTAGTGTGTCAGGGTGTACATAGTTTTACGTGGGTGTCAGGTGGTTTATGGGGTAGGGGGGGTAAAGAGGTTAGCTGCAGTTTTAAGCTCATGCACAGATCGTGACCCACAGATGTGGTGACATAGCAGCTTCTATAAATGGAAGATATTTGGACGTATTACCACTGTTGTACTCTAAGATGTGGTGCTGTTTACATTACCTCTTCCTCAAATTTTTTCAGGACTATTGGGACTAGGAAGAAGCACTGCTCCTACTTCTGGTAATCACAAAATCATTTTGTCAGAGATGTAGATTTAGTTCAAGGTATTAGCTAAAATGCCATCCTACACCTGCTGGCTGGATTGATTTACTGTCTGCATGATTGCCAAATGTACAGATATTTTCTGACTGTATACAGTTTAGATTCATACCTATGTCTTGTAGCTGTGACCACAGTGATTGATTTGACAGTATTTTTAGAACATTACAGATTGCCATAACCATAAACTTTGCAGAGATTGGCAGAATGTCTACAGTGTACATAATTTATGTTTTGCTCATGAGATTCTAGTTTAAAGAAATTTTATTTTCAAATAATTACAGATTTGGGTTAGAAAATAATGTCCTCATGTCCTACTATATGAGGCTGTGGGCTATACAAGTCTGTAATAGTGACAGCAGTGTATACAGCTTAACATATATTGCAACATAATACTGCAGAGCATAGTAGTGCATGTATTAATGTGATGCTTTTCCCTTTTTATCACAGGTGACTAGGAGGCTGGTCTTTGTCCCCTTCACAACCTGATGATAATGTCTCTTCAGACTCTGATGATGATGGTGGCCAAACTGAGGCACAGCTGGGGGTTGCAGGGGCTGAATCTGTCAAAGAAGTTTACACGCCTTGTCTGCCCTCATTATCATCATACACAGCCAGTATGCCTATGCATACCCAGTCTTCTGTGGCCACAGATATTAGACAGTTGGAGAGTAGGAACACTGAACAGGGAAATGCGGGTACTGTGGCTGCAGTGACTGTCAACACTGGTCATACCCAAACAGTTGGTGAGGCTCCACACAGGTCGATTGATAGGAGTGCTCATAGGAGGCCTGCTCTCCCTCCACAACCTGTTGCAGATGTCTCATCATGTGTCACTCAACATATGTTTAGGACCGTCATGGCGGCACAGGCACATTCAGAAAGGAACTCCCAATGAATGCTTAGGTTATGGATGCAGCACGGTCTGACATCCATGACTGCTTCCCCCACATTACTGATACCCTGGAACAGATGACTGATGCAGTGGAAAGACGTTGGTCTGAGACAGATCGCACACTATCTGTCTTGTAATGCACATTGTCTGTGATGGAATTTCTGGATGGAGTTGAGTGTCGGCCTAGTGGACGTAGGTCAGCAACTACACCTGCTGAAAGTCCACATGGCTGTGCACAATCACGCTTCAATAGTGGAAGTACATCCAGTGCTCTAGAGAGGAGTGTGCTGTCCACACAAGAACATGGCAGACCATGGGCTCATGGTCCTGAGCATTCTCGTGGAGGACACGTTCCCAGCAGATGTCACCCTCAGGTAGCAGCCCAGCATCTTGCCTTTGGAATGTAGGTGCCAGTGCAACTCCTTGCAGAGCCAGTTCTCATGTTCAGGCGTAGAGATGATGAACTGTCAGCTCTACCATGCATGGCTCAAAGCTGTCCAACATACAGACACATAGGGCTAGCACTGAGCTTGGCTGTGTTCATTCAGACACTCACACACCACTGTCACATTCAGGTCCCCTAAAGACACACACACACCACATTTACATGGTCTATCTTGCCTGCTTCCCTTCCTGACTCACACAAATGCTTGCCAACCTATTGGGTCTGCCTAGACCTCCTGCACCCTTACATAATACCCTGTGCAAGTGATGATACCTGGGCCACATCCATGCCATTCTTCTCACTGATACAGGGAAATGAAGCTATGTATCTGATGCACAGGGTGACTATCTACATTAATATGAATTTGTTTCATCCATTGTTGCTTTTGACATGCTACTTGCACTGGTCAGCTATGGATGTTGTACTTTGCCATTTATAGTGAATATACCATAATAATTTGTGTATGTTACATTGGATGCTGTTGTAATGGCTGTGTCATCACACAATGTAAGATGTCTCATGCAAATGTTTACATTTCACTTTCAGGACTATGTAGGACACACCTATGGTAACACATCTACAATCAACCAATCAATATCAGAGCACAGGACTGAATGTCAGCACAGAAGAAACATTTTTCAGAAAGGTAAAACAGTATGGATGCATGGGTCCAAAGGTTCATATGTGTATAACAGGCTAACAAAAACAAGGGCTTCTTTCAGCCTAACTAATGTATCTCTAATCTCTGACAAGGTCTGACACCTTTGATATGTGTAAGCAGGATTTTGGGAGCTGAGACATCTACAAACTAGGGTGTAGGAGATGAACCATCTACAGTTTTCATGTGTCCATTAGAAACATTGGTACTAAATCAGGTATGATTATCCTGTTCCCAGTCCAATTGTGTAGCTTGCTCTTAATTTGCGTTAGGGTGGAACTCTGCTTCACATGGATGGGGAGCCTGTTGCATATAGGGTGTAGTTTCTGGGTTAGATAGCTGTCTCTCCTGCATGTCCTATTTATACCACAGGCAAGGTGTAGGTGTGTAGAACAGGTAATACTCATGGTAGTCCTTTCTTGGATATGCAGGGGTTACACAGTGGGGTCTGACACTACACTGTATGGTAGGCATACACCTCCCCTCCCTAGCATGTAGGTGACAATACACAGCTAGGGCCTTGATGCTGTCTGCATGGACATGTCACATACACCATGTAGTGGATTAGTGTGGAACCTCCGTGGATGTTAAAGTTGTTGGATATGTATGCTTAGTTACATACCAAAGGTGGCATTGCACTCAGTGATAGGTCTGATGAATGCCAAATACAGTGGAACAATGACTTCCTTGGATTTGCATGCCATACCTCTGTTTATAGTTTTTGCAACATAGAATGAATTCCCAAATATTACAGACCCATGACAGTCAAAGACTAGATCACTATCTATGTGTCCATAAGTACCTGACAGCTGGGTCAACTGTCGGAGGTATGCGGTCACTATGATATTTACCAGGGGTGAATGACTTCCCAATGGATAATATTGTACCTTTCTTGACACCTAGTGTTAGTCCATGGCTCTGACAACAACTGTATGTCTGTGTTGGCCCAACCTGGATGACGTTTGTGTCAGTGTGGGATTCAATGACAGCTTCTAATTTGCAGTCATCTGCAAATTTAGTCAGCCAGAGACCACTGACAGTGGCTGTGACTGCAGAGAAGTAAATGCGTAAAAGGAGCAGTCCGAGGAATGATTTGTGAGTGAGTCCACTGTTGACAAGCCTCATTGTAGAGGTGGATTCCCCAGTGCTAACGTCCTGGATCTGGTTGTCAGCAACTTGATTATCCACTGGCTGGCATACTTGTTTTGTAACTAACCTCTAGAGTTTGTCACCAGTGCCTGTTGCCTATAGTGTCTAGTGCCTTGTCAGGCCATGGTAGATGGAGTGAATCATTTTCCCCTCATCCATTGCTTTGGTTACCACTCAAAGAGGTCCACCAAGTAGGGTAGGCATGATCTGCCTTTAACAAAACCAAACTGGGTTTGGTTCAGTATCTGTAGATGTATTACTATTTTATTGAGCTTGTCCATGATAATTATTTTCATGGATTTAAATAACAGACTACTGAGACTTCTGGGGGCACTGTTTGTCACTGCATGCTGGTTGTCCTGTGTGCAACTCGGTACTGGAGTTAATTCCATCATGGTTTCAAAGAAAATTGCCACCCCAGGTGTCAGAGTCTCTACAGAGCATTGCCAAACACTAGAGAAGAAAATAATATGTACACCCTGTAAAGGTAAGGATGGACTATTTACACAGTTATTCTGCAGTTAGACACTAATCAAGCAGTGCTTACTGAAAAGAATTACCTTGAGATGAATACTAAAAACAGGGGAGTTGCCTGAACTGCTGCTGTCTGGCTACTACTACTGCTGCTGGTCTAACCATGGCACACTCTGCTGGGATACAAAGCTCCTATTCTTTTCCTGTCACAAGAAACAAAACATTAGCACCAAGCTCAAGGTAAGAAGCAGGCCACAACCTGTTTGTTGATCCACACACTTGTCTGACATGATGCAAGGCTCTGCAGGCTTATCATAGCCTTTACGAGGTATATACCTTGATTAGCAACCAGACCAATCATTTCACTTTTGCATGTATTATGCCTTGGGTTCCATGGCTCTGAGGCTCATAGGATTTGACTAGGATACTGTCTTCATGGTAATTAGGAACACAGCTGCTACATCACAATACAATGTTCAATGTCAGGTGACATAGATGTCCATGGTTGCTCTAGCAAGCTCCACAGTAGCAATGATCCATGTTAGCTGGCAGTTTCATAGCAATTCATGCAGCCTCCCCTTCAACAGCATAATGGTGGACATCTGCATGACATAGATGTGAGGCCAACTGCAGAGGAGTGGCTACCTTTGACCAATGTCTTTGTCCCTCCCACAAGTCCAAGGCATGTCATACTGTACATTTATGTTCCTGGAATACAAAACTGTTTTCCCATATCATTTCACACAACATCTGTTTGCTCTCTGGTTGCTTGACAGGCATTGTAGACTTGCAAGGCCAAAGTAATGATTGCAAAGTTGAACAAATTTTCTGTGCATGCAAGGGCATCCATATCTTCACTGCAAAGAGTGCTTACAGACAGTGTGTTTGAGGCTGTGAACCCCAAGGATGTAGCAACATGACCCTTTCTTTGCTGGAGTTGTGCATTGTCACATTTGTAGGTAGGCTATTGCGACCCTGCATAATAACAAGTTTATGGTTAATGCAAGTGCCACATGCCTGTCAAAGCATCATACTCTATCTACTATGTTATGCCACACTGTCAGGTACTGTTTTACCTTATGATGGCAACATAAAGGTCATAACATGTTAAATTTAAGTGTCTGTCAGGTCACTGCCTTACCATGGGTTGTTGTGACGTATACGCAAGCAATAATCTATTGCTAATGGCATTATCACTGACTGCTGACGAGATGTGGAAAGCATCCAGAAACCCTCTACTCCTTCTCCACACAAACACAAAGTGTGAGAAATGTGACTATATTACAAACCTTGAATCCAGGCTCCTCCTTCACACACCAGTCAGTACATATGACAATGATCGGATTGCCAACATGCACACCTCACCTCCTACTACACCTAAACCCACATCACATATACCTATATCTGAGAAGGTCTTTACCAGAAACATAAACAACAGACACCTGAGAAACCAAAAACCAAGCACGCTGCACATAATCATACCTCTGCAGAACACAGTAGACATAGTAGCTCACACACCACTGTCTCACCGGTCAAACACTCAAGGCAAAACCCAAAATCAAACATATTAATCATAGGAGATTACATCATGAGACACACTGATGTCCCTCTCACCAGGCTAGATAACGGAAAGGTCATGGTCATCTGTCTGTGAGGTGCCAGGATACGGTATAGCACACATGCACTCAAGTCTGTCAACAACAGGTACTGTTATGACTACGTCATAGTTTCTATTGGTGTGTACGACTTGAGGCATACCTCTCTGGACTGCATGCAGAGACATGACTAAGCTCACAGACTATGTGTCTCAAGCAGGTATGCCCTTGGCCTTCAGCTGCATTTTACCTTCATCTAGGGTGATGCCTCATTACAAACAGAAAATGATTGACTTCAATAACTGACTTAGCATGTTGTGTCACTGTAACGGGATCCAGTATCTGTCTGCCTGGGAGAACATGTTCAACAGACCTTGATGCTTTGCCAGAGATGGTCTTCATCTGTAACATCTGGGATTAAGGTTACTGGCCAAGGCTGTTCCCACCCCCATAGTGCCCTTTATATGTGGTATCTCAAGGATAAAATTTCCAATGAGAAAGCCCCATCTACAAACAACATCAAGGTTATGCTGCGCAAAGCTAGGAATGTCAACACAAAACTCCACTCACTGGAAGCTGTCCCCACCTTGGAAGATACAGACATTTGTGCAGTCACAGACAACCTGGCTCAATGCTGTGGAGAGCACCACAGCCATACCAATCTACACCTCCTTCCACAAGTTCAGACCTCAAACTTAGGGCATGCAAAGTACTGGAGGCAGTGTATAAATATTCATTAAGAATACATATGCATCCAGATTGGTTAAACAGCATGATTCCCTGGAGACAATTCAGGTGATATTGACGGCTTGTGGGGCAACAAATCATGTCATTACCAGCTACAGGAGAACCTCCATGAATCCGTACACCCACTGTGTTTATTTGAATCTGCTTGCATCTATCAAGAAACATCCAAACAGTATGATTTTGGTTGACTTTCACTACCTACTGGCTGCATAGATTACTTGTGCTCAAACTTACTTGCCTAAAGGTTACTTGATTTCATTAACTGCAATACCCTGGGCCAGCAGGTTGACATCCCCACAATGGGATTCAATGTACTGCATCGGGTGCTTACCAATATAGGGGACCACTGCAGCACCCCCACTGTGAGGTCCTCCCTGGTGAGATCTGACCACAAATCAGTCTCATTCTAAGTATCATACCTGAGCCCCCCTTGCAGCAAATAAACTAATAAACTTCACCAAAGCAGATCATAACCTCCTATGGGAGGTATAAATAACTTCACTGCACCCTCTCAGATGGAGCTGGGAACTATGCTGAGCTCTGCACCAATGCCTTATATAAGCATGTGTATAACTACATTCATAAATAGCTTCACTGCACCCCCCCCCGAAAATGGAACTGCAACTTTGCCGAGATCTACACCAATGCTTTTCACAAACACCTGTATAACTGCATTGACTCAGCTGTGCCTGACAGGACCAAAACAAGCTCCTCATGGCAGAGCAAACCTGCCTGGTGAACAAATGCCATTAACAGGCTTTACAATAAGAGATCAACATTGTTGTCTAAGAATAGGAGGGAGGGAGCCCCCCCCCAAACTGGAAATACTCCAGCCTCAGCTTAAACATGCAAATAAGTGTTGTGAAGTCCTGCAAAATAAAGTATGATACCAAATTAGCCTCCTCCACAAAGGACAGCCACAAGACATTCTGTAGTTGCATCTGTAACCTAAACTTAAAGGCCCAGATTTGTGCCAAACTCGTAGTTATTGATACCACATATACTGAGCCTGTACACATAGCTAACCTCTTGGCTGACAGGTTCTATGAAAACTTCACTCCCCTGTCCCCACCACATGTAATGCATTACATCCTTATGACCTGTCCCATACCTTGTATCTCTAAACAGCAGGTCATAAATGGCCTCTTTAAGGACAAAGACACAGCATCCATGGGACCTGATAATATCCCAAGCTGCATTCTACATGGGAACCAACATGGATTAGTAACACCATTGGGAACTCTTTGCAATCATAGTGTAACCACCAACTGCATCTCAGCTGACTGGAAAATGGCCACCATTATTCCCTTGCACAGAGGTGGTGCATCCACTTACCCTGGAAACTATAGACCCATTGCCTGACTAGCCATATCTGCAAGGCCATGGGGCAAATCATCATAGACCTTATCCACAAAGATATAGGTAACCTACAAAAAGTTGACCCTACACAGTTTGAATTTGCCAAAGGGAAATAATACATTTTAAACCTGGTGGACATCTCTGAGTCAGTCAACAAGGACATGGATGAGGGTAAATCTGTGCATCAACCCTTATATCATTAGAGGGGTTACTAACTGGCTCACTCATAGAACTCACATAGTCAAAATAGGTGAATCCACCACTAATAGCAGAATTGTAACCTGTGGTGTTACACAGGGTTCAGTCCTGGGACCTGTACTGTTTGGAATCCATTTTACCGAAATACAAGCACAAAGTGAATATCTGGGGCTGACAAGGTTTGCTGATGGCTGCAAACTGGGAGCGGTCATAGAATCCCCAAATTATGTCAACATCCTACAAGAGGGTTTTACATGAACAAGTTATTTTTGCCAAAGTCACGGCGTTAAACTCCATGCAAATATATATATATTAGCATTCCTTTTGGTAACAGAAGTGTTCCTGTTAAGTACCACATCAATAGCAACACCTTAAGAACATACTCATGGGTATGATATCTGGGCACACAGGTTTATAGTTATCTTACCTTAGATCACCATGTCTCCACAGTGGTAAGAAGAGCATTCTATCTTGCTCATGTCATAAGTGTGGGCATTATCTCCAAAAAAATAAGTAGGTATAATCTCAATGTACTTTTCCATCATCATTCCAATAATTGAATGCAATGGCCCTTTTGTTATGTACCTTTCCAAGCACCAGTGGCAATTGGAGATACCACAAAGTTCCTCACAGGAAATTCAAGTCTTAAGCATCTGTCATATGGGGATCATCTGAAATCACTGTCCCTTTAGTCTGTGTCATACAGACTACACAGAGGTGATCTATGCCTTGCATATGAGACAATTTCTTACTCTGCTTTATTGGAAATGCTGCACATCCGTAAGTCAAATGGTACATAGGTTACTCGATGTAAAGACCTTAACCTGGTATGTGACATTAATAAAACATGCTGGAGGGAGAGATTTGTCTAACCGAGTTTAACACAACTTTGGAAACAGACTCCCACTTAATGTCAAACAGAGCAACTCATTGAACATCTTCAGATGCAATCTGTCAGACTGAATGGGTGACCATAATTTCACAACAGGGGTACTGCCTGTGTCCCTCTTGGCAGGGCCAATAGGTGCTGAGCATGTAAGTAAGGGTAAGAACGTGGCTGTAAGTAAGTGCATTATCTACTGTTGACCCCCTTTTTGGTCATTTGACCAACATTATATACATGTCATAGTGCAGCTATACTCACCATAATCTGGGTATGTAAGGTGTACCTATATATGTACATATATTTATGTATATAACAGATGTATAAATATATATATATATATATAGAGAGAGAGAGAGAGAGATGCTGATATGTATATGTGTTAGCTACATATATGGGGGAGAGACACAGATTTATATTTATACACACACACACACACACACACACACACACACACACACATATATATATATGTATATATATATAATATATATATATATATATATATATATATATATATATATATATATATATATATATTTACAGAGAGAGAGAGAACTATATAGGGAGAAAGAGATAGTGAGAGATTGATATATATAAATATATATATATATATATATATATATATATATATATATATATATATATATATATATATATATATATATGTATGTATATATATATATATATATATATATATATATATATATATATATATATATATATATATTAGATATATTTATGTATACATATATATATATATATATATATATAGGTTCATAAGTAGGTTCATAGGTAGCTGCTTGGCTATTGGCCTAAGACCTATATAAGACTAACCAAAAAGGTACCCTGGCTTTCCCCACCCAAGAAAATTATTTTCCTGTGTCCCTGTCGAGCAGAGCCACAGAAGTGATCCCCGGGATGAGTTTCCTATTTCTCATCCAATCATCAAGATTTCTCTTGAAGAGTGCTAATGAGAAGCTTTGTTTGATATTGGTAGGTAACTTATTCCAGAGTATGGGAAGTCTCTGGGACAGGAATGTATCCCTCCAGCATGTTCTGCTTATTGTGGTGATAAGGTTTAGGTCCATAGAGCGTGTAGCTTGCAGGGATTGGGATTTCTTTAAGTGGACCATGTCCAACAGCTCTGGGTTTGACATAGCTTTGTATGTTAGGCAGAGATCGCCTCTGAGTAGGCGATATGCGATGGAGTAAGGCTGGAGTTTTTTGAGACAGTCTGCATAGGGCATCTGTTTGAGGCTAGTAATCCTCTTTGTGTGGTATTTCTGTGACCTTTCTAGTAGCTGTAGATTTCTTGTGAGGTACATACCAAAAGCAGCATTGTAGTCTATAATGGGTCTAATAAGTGACAAGTAGAGGTGAACAATGACCTCTTTTTTCCTGGATGAGAAACCTTTTGTGATGAAGTGGGCCATGTAGTAGGATTTCCTGACTACTGTGGCAATGTGATTATCAAAGGAGAGACTACTGTCCACCTGTGTCCTAAGGTCTCCTATCACACTTTCAGCGTTAAGTAGACTACCGCCTATGTGGTAGTTCATGGGTACAGAGTTTTTACCAAAAGGGATGACAATGAACTTTTTGACATTGAGCTTGAGGCCATGGCTTTGACACCGGACATTTGTCTCGGTGAGGCCCTTTTTGTAGGATGTCCACATCATTAGGAGTTTAGATTATGGCTCCTAGTTTGCAGTCATCTGCAAACTTCATTAGCCAAATACCTTTCTGTGTTAGCCTGTACTTCAGAAAAGTAGAAACCAAACAGGAGAGGACCTGGGACTGAACCCTGTGGTACTCCTCTTGTCACTGGTCTGAAGTTGGATTTGTAGTCTGCTACTTTCACAGTGTGGGTTCTGTCAGAGAGCCAGTTGGCAACCCATCTTGTGACATAGGGATTTATACTTGGTTTAGTGAGTTTATCTATAATTCCAGAGTGGGGGATGCTGTCAAAAGCCTTGGTGAGATCTTGATAGGCTGTGTGAACCACATTACCCTTTTCTACGGCTTTGGTGACTGCTTCAAAGAAGTCTATTAGGTTTAGTAGACAAGATCTGCCTTTTACAAACCCAAACTGAGTGGGCTGCAGAGTTTGGAGATTACCAATGTCTTTGTTTATAAGTTCCATGATGATACATTCCATAGCCTTGCAGACCAGTCTCATTAGGCTAATGGGGCAGCAGTTCCTGGGTTCTGTGGTGGTTCCCCTTTGTGGAGTGGGATAACCATCTCTGTGCGCTATTCAGTGGGGACAAAGGTGGGGTGCCAGTTCATTCTGTAGTTCATGTAAAATGCAGCCTGGGATGATATCAGGTCCCATGGATGCTGTGTTCTTGGCTTTGGAAAGTGTGGATTTTACCTGTGCAGTCCTGATTACAGGAACTTTGCATTCTTCCGGTATAGAGATGGGCCCTTTAGGGGGTGAGATGGGGGTAAAGTTAGCACTGAACCTATCTGCCATGATGTTGGCAATATCAGTTTGCTCCGTATATTTAGTGCCACTCAAATCTGAGTGTTGCTATTGAGAGTCTTGACATAGCTTTGGAAGATTTTATGAGGGATCTCAGCTTCTTACTGAGGCTGACCAGGGAGTTCCTCTAATCATGGGATTTTACTCTTTTTATGTATATATATATACAATATATATATATATATATATATATATATATATATATATATAATATTTTAAATGTAATTTCTTGAGGAGGAATGGATTTCTGCTCTGCTTAACTAAGTGTATGAGCATGCACGGTGGGATTTTTGGCTTGTTTGTGCATTGCTAAGATCACAAATGGGAGGCACATTGCTTACATCAGAGACTTACTGTTGCATAAACTGACTCCAGCCCACACCTCGCTGTACTCCAGTCCAGGATTTTGTGTGTTACACAATATGACATCTGTCCCTGTTTCTGCATTGCTGTGCTTCACTCAAATTGACAAAGATTTTCTAGATTTGTCTTATGTAATTAATATCTGAAAGAGGTTAATAATAGTACAGCACACACAGAGCCACAGTCTGTAAAACACAAATTAGTACCTCACATCCAAAATAACTGGATACGTCTGGACTAGTTCCATGAAAGATATAACACAGTGTAATTTCCTTAGTCCTTTGAGCCACAGAAGCTGCTTAACGGGGGGGGGGGGGGGGGGTTCATTCATCATAAAATCACCTGCATAATTATGTACATTGCTATTCCTCTGTTACCTAACACATGCAATGTAAAAGCACATTCTATATTACTGTCCTGAGACATGCTCATATACCATACACAAGTTACTGTTACAACAGTTACAAGGAGATACTGCTGTGTTGGGGGAGGAACAAAACCACATTTTTTGCTGAGTTGCACAGTAGTCTGACTAACATTTAACCCTACTCTCTAACATCTCCCTTTAAGGATGTACCAGTGATCTGTTGCAGTAGGACTGCATGAATATTCAATCCATGAGGCGTTCTGAATACAAATGTAAACATGATAGTGGAATAGGTATCTGAAGTAGCATGTGGATGTAATTTCTGTCAAAGTAGCCCACTACAGTTACCTGCATAAAGCACCAGGTCCATATAGAAAATTAAATATCATAATAATCCTGTAGATTACTGCGTAGGTTATGGACTTACCTTGCAAATGCAGCAGTTCAGGGCTAACTGTGTCTGATGCAAGCAGTACACAGCCAATACATGGTTAGTTACAGGATGAGTGAGTTGCCTGGCATCAGTTTTAACATATGTATGTGAGTAGGAGTAAGGTGTCAGTCCCTAGGTCCCTATATTGTCAGTGAATGTGCTATGTGTTGTGTCTCTTAGCCAAACCCAGGCCATACTGAGCATGCCTACATCTGCCTACAGGGACATCAGCAGGGAGTTCTTCCTCCAAGTCCTCCTGTGACTGTGGCTGTGGTAACTTAGGCACTGGTGGGGGGCTGCGTATCCCTTCCCTTTGCTGATACTGCTGCAGCTGTTCCCACAGGATCAGATTGTGTAGCGTAGCACATACTGTGAATATATGTGCACATGTGGTTGGAGTATACTGCACAGCTCCACCAGATATATCCAAGCACTGGATCCATGACTTCAGAAGCCCAAACACATGCTCTGTGATGTTCCTACTTTGTGTGTGTACCTCATTATGGCATTGTTCCATGGGAGTGTATGCATTTCTGATGGGTGTCACCATCCACAGTTTCAGGGCATAACCAGCATCCCCAGGAAATGGTCCTGTGGGATGTCCCTCCAGCAAGCATCTGGTACAACTGTGATTTGTGCCAGATATGGGAATCGTGATAACTGCCAGGGTTGCCAGCACACACATTTAGCATAATCACCTGGGCATTGCACATGACCCAGCAGTTGATGGAGTGGTACCTCTTGCGATTAATGTAGAATGTACACTTCTCACCTGGTGGTGCCTTGATGTGTACATAAGTGCAATCTATGGCACCCAGTACTTTATGGTGGTGTGCTACATGGTAGAAGTGTTGCATATTGCTGGCCCTCACCTCAGGGGAAAGGAGAAAAGATATGTGCTCACTGTTATGTAGAAGCATAGCATCCAGGAATTTGTGGAGTATCCTGGATGCAGATGCCTGTGACAATCCTATCATGTCTCCCGTTGATCTTTGAAAAGTACCTGTAGCTAGTATCCTAAGGGCTACATATTCCTTTGTTTCCACTGGGATGGGTTCCCCTCTGTTACCTCTGGCTCTTAGTTGAGAGGTGGCAGAGCTCAGTGAGTTCTTGTAATATGTCTCTGTCCAACCTGTAGCACTCTATAATCTCCAGTTTATGTAGCTCCTGCAAGGTTACCATGGGTCTGAACAATCTTCTCCTTCTCAGCCTAGACCTATCGTCAGTAGCACAAGCAGCACTGACTTCAGCATCTAGCAGATACAGATGTAGCATAGCTGCAGCAGCCCCTAACAATATCTCAGTTTAAATTCCCAAATCTCTATTCCAATAGTTCAGAGTTTGTTTGTTTGTGTCTTTCAGCTTTTCCTGGTTAGGTGAGGGAAAATTAGAATGCCGGGTGCATGCATATTTTATACAGTTCTGCTGTAGGTCTGCCATGTGGGATTGGCTAATTATGATGCAGTTCACCTGCTTAGGATGTAATTGAAATGATTTAAAGGCCCTACTTTATTGTGCAATGCTGCGCTATGTGCTCCCCCATACATTATAGCTTATGCAAAAGTCATAATTATTAACTGAATATATCCGGTTTAAAATGATAGCTACTTACATCATCACTGTGACTTGGGTGGTCTGTACATGCGAGCATGCTAAGCTATGTGGCATGCCACACAAACACACATGCTGAGCACTAAAAAATCCCAAAAGTAACAGGATACACCCCCTTAATGTCATCCACTTCAAGTGGGAATATCAACATTGTGTAGGAGTCTACCCGAATATGTGGACACAGATGCTCCTTTTATCAGTTCAACAAATCCACCTCATTTGCATACATATCCATGCTGAGAAGCCTGGAAACTACATGGTTCATAGTCATGTGAGTTGGGTAACAGTGTGAAAGCACGATCCATTGTATGGACCTGACACAAGGTCCTAGAGTACAACTGTGAAAACTATATTATAAATGTTATTTTAAAGTCTTTTTTTCTGTTAAGCATGTTTGCACAATGCAGCTGGGAAATTAAAAAAAATATATTATTCATTATACATATTCCCTTACTCTGTCACACATATATGATGCATGTTATACCTTATATTTATGTGCTGTCACATATTCAGGGGAGTTATGTCCATACTTGTGGACGTTTACATCCCCTTTTGTCCGTGTAGACTCCTGTACGTGGAAAAATTCTACATACATTAGGGACATGGGGACGGAGTCTGCACGGATGCCTTTCAGCTTTTTGGATTGCTCTACCTGGCTAATTTGCGTAAGATTCATATGCTTATGGAATAATTTACATTGCAGAGAAGTTTACTTGTTTGCTGGTGCTTGCACGGCCCTAAGCAATGTTTACTGAATGTAAAAATGATCGCACTTGTATACACATCACAGCGTGATGTATATATGAAAAACAAATTGTGTAGTTTTTACTGAATTCCCCCCATAAACTTTCAGTACAGTATTAGACAATCAAAACATCCATATCAATTTAAAAATGAAATGGGTAGATGTTTTGGAGATACTATGCTTAAGGCAATGATAAAAAGAAACAAACCCTTCTATTACCCGTGATTGGATCCTTGAGTTAAATAAACTGAAAATTTTAAATACATATTTATGCATTACTTTTGTCTTCCTCTTCTTCCTCTTGATTAAGACAATATCCATACTTTAAAAGATACCTTGTGTGCAGTACAACATTTCAACTACTAAAAGACTACCAAAGTAAGAACTGGCTCTGCTTATGCACTGCCCCAGGCTGAAATAGTCCCGCCCTCTTTCCACCACCATCATACTTTTTACTAATTTTTTCTATCCAAACATACATAATCAATTTCTTAGGTGAAGGACAAATATAATATTCTCAAAGCTATATAATATTGTCATCTCTGTTTCAAAGAGTGTACTCAGTGTCTTTAATGTCGTCTCTATGAACTGCAACTTGTGAATACAATAACTATTAATAATGTTCTTTTTCATTTTGCTATGTCTGTCCAAATATTAGCACAATGTATGTATAGGTTCATACTGTATGAACTGAATTAAAATTTTTTTGCCTAGTTAATATGTTGTTCTTCTGTATTAGGTTTTGTCACAATTTTATTTAGCTGCAACCACATTATGTCAATGTAGAGGTATTCATTCCAGGCTTCTGCAGAAAATGGGATATTATTTCAGTCTACCTCTCCAGGCAAACAAATAACAAACACACAACCCAACAAGTTCAGGAGCCTCCTATCTCACCATAGCCAGCTTTCGTCAGTTTCTTCCTAATGCTCACAACAAGCAGGGAGCACTGTCTAAATGCATGCAGCTCATGACCAGTGTTCTGTTTGATACTCTTGCTTCAGGTTAGTGCACAGAAGCAAATAAACTGCTTCTTTTATGCTGCAATGCACAATCGTTGCAGGCACATTCTTTTACAGTGTTATGCCAGTCACATACAGTCATTTTTAATGAGAATAAGATTTGGTAAAATAAAATATTTACAAATACAGTCAAAATAAAGATTGCAAAAGACATACGCACATACACATAAAAGGTAATATTAAAAAAAAGTTAACTGCAGATGTGTTAATGAACATAAGTATAAGTAGAAATCTAAGGATGTACACTGATTTTTCTTGTTCTACAAATTTCACCTTTTCCATTATTCCAGACAATATCCATATATTTACAGATTCATAGGAGGTTAGTAGGCTTGCGGCCCTTACAAGCCCCGCCATGTTAATCCTGAATTGCCCCAATTGTCCTTGGTTTGATGGACATAATTTGCAGATCGAGTTTGCAAAAAACACCAACTACCCCTGTTCATGAGGGACATGGGTAACACCCCTGGGGTAAATTTGCATTCCCTATCCATTTGTTCAGGTAGTGCATGAAGAGAATCAGAGAGGAGTTCTGCTTCAGATGAATTGTAAGTTTATTCCAGGATAGCAGCATATAGGGTCAGTGAGGACCTCTGCTTCTCATGAACTGGAAGCTTATTCCAGAGTAGCAGCAATCTCCGGGAGATTTATCTGTCTCTCCAGTATGTTCTGTTAATGTCACAGACTAGGTTAAGATCCATAGTGCAAGTGACTTGTGTGCAGATGTGCAGCATTTCCATTAGGCCAGGGTCGTAGACTGCCCTGTAGGCCAGGCATAAGTCTCCTCTCAGCTGCTTATATGATACAAAGTACAGTCACAGGGCTTTCAGAATATTCATGTATGTCTTGGTTTGGAGGACCTGCCTTTTTTGGTGAGAAACCTCTGTGGTTTCTCCAGCTGTTGCATATGTCTGGTGATGTCCATGCAGAAGGGAGCATTATACACTATTAATTGTCTGATAAAGGTCAAGTACGGTGGAGTTATAACATCGTTAGAACTGGATGCGAAGCCCTTTCTTGTGAGATGCAGAATGTAAAAGGCTTTTCTTACAGCTGTGGAAACTTGGTGGTCAAAGTTCAGATTGCTATCTACCTGTGTTCCCAGATCTCACACCACTGAGTTTTAACTTAGGAGGGGTGCTTTCAGTATTACAATTAGCAGGGAATTCCACTTTGCCAAATGGGATAACAATGCACTTAATTGCATTTAGTTTTGACCATGGCTTTGACATCAGTCATTGCTCTGTGTTAGTCCCTCCTGTAATATGTTAACATCATTGGGGACTCAATGACTTCACCCAATTTTCAATCATCAGTGAACTTGTTTAGCCAAAGTCCATCTACTTTAGCCTGGACTTCCAAAAATAGATTCCAATCAGTAAAGGGTCCAGCACAGATCCTTGTGGTATGCCATTATTGATAGGTCTACTGGTAGAGGTGGAGTTACCAACTTTGACAGTATGTGTTCTGTTGGTGAGACAGTTGGCTACCCATCTAGTGATGTAAGGTTTAATCTCCAGCTGGGAGAGTTTCTCAATAATACCTGAATGGAGGATTGTGTCAAAAGCCTTGGCCAGATCAAGATAGGCAGTATGCGCTGTCTTACCTTCATCCAGGTCTTTGTTGACTTTCTGGAAGAAGTCTACTATGTTTAATAAGCATGATCTACCCTTAATGTAGCCAAACTGGGTTGGATCTACAGTCTGAAGGTCGCCTATGTCCTTGTTGATAAGGTCCATGATGGTTCTTTCCCTGGCCTTGCAGATGAGGCTGATTAGACTTATGGTTCTATAGTTCTCAGGGTCTGTTGATGGCCTACCTTTGTGCAAGAAGATTACTGCTGCTGTTCTTCACTCTGCTGGAACAAAGCCAGTCCTCAGGCTATGGTTAAAGAGAACTCCAAGTGGGTCGTTAGCAATCTCAGATGTTATCAAGTCCCATTGAGGCCATGTTTTTGGCCTTCGGGAGCAAAGCTATGACAAGATCTCTAGATATACAAGGCAAAGGACTGGTGTCAGGTATGCTTTGGGGTATGTCTAGTGGGGACAGTATGTGAAGTTTGTGCCAAATCTGTCAGCTATCAGGTTGGCAATTTCCTACAGTATAGTAAGTGCGATACCATCTCCCACCAGTTTGGGACATAGCTGGGCATTCTCTTTTACATTTATGACATAATTAATGAATGCCTTATGATTATCCTTAGCTAGTGATGCTGTTTTAGCTTCATAATTAGCTTCAGAGGACTTTACAAGATTTCTGATTTGCTTGTTCAAGCTGTGGAGGGAGGTTTTCCTCTGCTGAGTCAGTTCCCTCTTGTTGTTTGACATCAGTTTGTTTCATTTGTTATTTAACCTGTTTATACTTGAGGTACACCACTGTGGCTTGTTTATTCAATAGGACCTGGTTTTAATCTGGTCAGGTACAGCTGAATCTATACAGTTGCTTAAGTGTTTATACAGAGCATTTGTGTAAACTTCTGTGTAAGAGTCATCGTCTGTAATTGCAGGGAGTGTAAAACTTTTTATACTATCGCTTAGTTGGTTGTAGTTTGGTTTGGAAGTTTTTTTGCTACTGTGTTGGTGACAGGTTCAATAGTTACTTCAAATAGCACCGATTTATGGTCTGACCTTATCAGGAAAGGCATCACACAGGGGGGAGTGCAGTGACCCCCCCCCCATTTGGTGAGTACTATGTCTAGGACACTTGAGCCCCCTGTGGGGGAGCAGGCTATCTTTTCCAGAGCATTTGTATTGAGTAGACCAGGAATCACTGAGTGAGCATGTTCATGCTCATGTATGTACCAAGTCGACAGAAGGATAGTTGAAATCTGTCATGAATAAGTTGTTGGGCTGTATGGAAACTGACTCTAGTAAGTCCAGGTAGGTAGTGTGCTTTTCTTGGTTTGCGGTGGGTGACCTATAGCTAGCAATGATGTGGTAGGGCATTTTGCCTGTAGGTAATTAGACATGGAGTAGTTGAAGAGAGTTGTACTGTTTGACCAGTCTTGAGGTGTACTTGACTTTAATGAAGATAAATACACCTCTAACTTTGGTTCTTTTATGCTCATTTTGAGGTTTGAACAGGTAGAAGGCATTGTAGCCTTGCACGACTAGAGTGCTCTCTGCAGCCTTGAACCATGAATTTTGTTATGATGGAAATTTTGTTGTTTTGACATTGCCTAAAAAGGGACTATGGGGGAGGGAAGTGCCTTTGCCACTATCCGAATGCCTAGAGGAGACAGGTTCAGACCATCTCTGTTAAAGCAGAGTGGCCTGTCGACCATGTCTTCCCAGGATTACAGGTACTGCATCCTCCTGTACTGGGGTCTATATTACATAGTCGAATGCTTAGGTGAGTGAACTCCTAAACATTGATCACATAACATCGAAGGCAAAAAACAGTGAACAACCAAATTAATGCATGGAAAGATTTCCCTTGGCTATTCGCTGTGTTTACTATTTTCTCCACCGTAGAGTGATCTCAGAGTTGGTATATTTAGTAGGGGTGTGGGGGCACAGCTTAGTTTAGTTGTAAACTTTTTTTTTTTTTTTGGGTGGCGACATTTCTGTTTCCCGGCAGCATTTGCTGTTGTGGGGTTCGATATTATGTGGTTGATGTTTAGGTGTTCGCTCACCTAAGCATTCGATCAAGTAGTATAGACCCCTGTACTGACACCACAAGCTAAGCCAATTGTTGAAGTTGATCATTTCTGTTTATATTGTGGCACCATCCTGAATGAAGTTAGAATGCTGCTTAGGGCTAGGGTCTTACCTGCCTGGACATATAATCTGAGAGTTCAGTCCTGTCTCTCTTCATCTAGTCCAGAAAGCCATGTCTCAAGTCATTCACCCCAGCATGGCCTACGACAGAGTCATAATGGTACTTGTTGAGCGACTTGAGTGCATGTGTTATTTGATGGATCCTGCCATCTGACAGACAGCTGTATGTGACCTTTTCCATGTCTAGCCTGGTGAGGGGGACATATGTGTGTCTCACTGCAGAGTCATCAATGAACAAGACATTCGATTTTGAGGTGTTTTGCCTTAGGGTCATATTTGCTGAGACACTGGTGTACGAGTTATTATGTGTAGTGGCTTCTATTTGCAGAGCAGTGTGTGCAAGTGGTTTACGTTTGGGAGGTCTCTGATCATTTGGTCAGCTTCTAGTCAGTAACTCTGCATATGTGGTTTATGTGTCATGACCTCATTTTGTGTGAGATGTGAAGTATGTGTTCTGGCAGCCTGTTTGATGTCCACTTTGTTGTTAAGTGAGAGAACTGATTCCAATTTCATAGTGTAATTACATCTCTCCCATGGGGTATTTATTTGTTTTAGGAGTAGGTGGTTATCAGTTTACATGAGGCAATTACTGCATTGCCTCAGGATACCTATGCCAATCAGACTGCACTATTAGGGAAGGGAGTAGTCTAGTGTGACTAGTTTTAGCCCTAGGACTAACAAAGATATTTGTTCTATTGAAGGCTAAGAATGATAAGTGTGGCAATGCTGCTCAGTGCACAACTGAATTGCTCATAGTATAGTAGGGAAGCTTGGGAGGGTTCCCCTGACAGATGTCTAGGGAAACATTGAGATTCAAGGCATTTGTGCCAATACAGGGCACCACTAACACCTGTTGTACAGTGTGCAATGTGCAAATACAAGTCTAAAGTATAGGGGAAATTAAAACACCTTTGAGCTAATCTACCAATAGGAAAGGACACAATGAACCTTGCTCAAGCAATCTGTAGCTCAAATAAGGCTGGATGCACACTCATCTGCCACAAGGGTGCAGCAGAGCCCTTCTTAATGTAAGATGGCTAGTTTAGTGCTCAAGTGCATGAATAACAGGTTAGATTTAGAAGGTCTGAATCTAGTTTATGCTCTTTAGGTATCAAAGCAGTGCAAATCAAGTGCAAAATGTTGGTATTCCATGGGATTTTACTAATGACTGAAGGATACATGGTTATGATCTTCTGATTAGACAGACACACACAAACCAGTTGACTGCAGTGAGATTAGAACCCTACCTAACTAGGTACACTGGCTAGACAACTCAGTATTCAATGCAAGTACCACGGCACATGTCTGGGGATCTGTAAAATTGGAGAATTATTATTTTTTAGACCAAACACTTGTACAACACAGGGCTAATCTTGTTTTACTTAAAGGAGATCCACACCCAAAGACTCAAAAAACATGTTTATTTCATCATGGCTTGGTGTTTCCTACATTAAACATCACTCTGGTACAATTTACAGGTTTTTAAATATTTTTATACATAATTTCTGTGTTTGACCACATAGGCTCTGACTTCTTGAAGTAATTCTGATTGTTTAGTCTACCTCTAGGTATCCCACAACGCAGTGCTTGTCTGTAAAAAAAATTACATCATCAGGCCTCTTTCTTCCTAAAGCTCCTGTCACTGCATTGATTTTACATGCATACACTGCTGTCTTTCATTCAGTAAGTTTAAAGTAACATTTCATGCCATTCAATGATTACTTAAAACACAAACAGTGCAAATGCCACAGAACAGACTTTCTAAGTGCTTTTTACTGCTGCTTATTTTTTAGAATGGCTAAACTGCAGTCTTTTATGAAGCCTGAATTGTACTACTTTCACTCATCTTCCATCGCCCTTCACACCTAACTTTCCCAGATGTCAAAGTACTAAGGATAATTTGAGCTGTTACCTGCTGTGATTGATAACTCACAGCAGGAGACTTGACTCATGTACTATTTGCTTGCTCTAGCCTTTACTTTCTGTATGGGTAGGGGAAAGACCGGGGGGTTGTGACATCACAACATGGGTGGGTTTTTAGGATGGTAGCGGTGATGTCAGTTTGGGGAGGGAAATGCTTAGAAAACTACTTGTATTCAGTGACCCTGATGACAACACTGAATTGGAGACTGCAGCAAGCTTTTTCAGGGTGGGGCAGAAGTTTTTTGAAAGTTAGACCACCACAGTACAGTAAGTTACTGTTCTAGTGGACAGAACCAATCAATTTAAAATATTTTAAATGCTGTATTGTTGTTTATTCATATCAGGGACAGTAAATAGGAATAAAAAAGACAGAAAAGTTGGGCATTTAATAATAGAATCCCACTGTTGCCATATAAATGTGTCAGATATTCCTGAGACAAAATGAGAAAAGACTACTTGGATAAACATAACCATTAAAGTGGAAATTGGGGGAAGTTAAACAGTTTCAAAAGTGTTCAATGTTATTTATTACATCAAATTATTATTATTATTATTAAATATTCATAGGTTCATAGGAGGTTACTAGGTTAGTGACCCTAGAGTCTTTAAAAGCCTAGCTATGTTAATCCCAAGTATCCCACTTTCTTATTTTTGGGTAGTTCATAGAACAAATGTATAAACAGTGTGGGTCTGTAATCAACACTGGCTACCCCTGATTATTATTATTATTATTATTATTATTATTATTATTATTATTATTAATATTATTGTTTCTTATAGCATGTAGCAGAAGCATCTAAAATACTAAAATCTTGACTGCCCGCTTCCAATTATTGGATGCAATTGACTCTTGACTCAAGGACAGTCCTACAATTGAGGAAGCAGTATTGCACTGAAAGCCTACTGTCTGACTGCAATTGGTCACATTCCTGTTACACATGGGGTCACTGTGTAAGAATTTTGTGCACTGCTTTAGTCTTTCACCCTGCCATTACTATTGTGTAACAGGGTAGTGTTGAGTAAGTTATATGTAAAATGGTGCAGGGGATTTCCACACAATTTTTTTTACCAGTTACTTATTCTTGAAAAAAAGCAAACTTGTCTTGATCATTAATAGGTGAAGGTGATGACTTAAGGCCAGATTCAGAAAATGTTGTCACATCACAGTAAGTTAATTTGCATGATGAGCTGTGACAAGCAGGTTATGTGTGATTCAGAAATCCCAGCAACAAGATAAGGCCAACTGATATAACATGGTTGGCTGCGTTAAATGCAAATGACTTCATCTTGATGTGATGCCTATGATAATGAATCTAAAACATTTTGCAGTAATTCAGAAACATTTAAATGTTGCACAGCTATGTTGCACTGCTATAGAGCTGCACACGACCACATGCTCTCTATGAATTCTGTGGTAACTGATTTTGTTTATTTTTTTAGAATCTTTTATTAATTTGCAGCTGAATATGGATTCCTTAAATGAGTATGCTATTAATGATTTGCTAAAGCAGAAATATCTTGTACAGGGTAATAATGCTAAGTATATTTAAAGGTAAGACCTGATAACACTGGTGATCTGTTCTCCTCATGTCAAAAGCTGGATGATTTGCTTACCTTTATTAGTAGTAAATCTAGACTGACTGATTTTGACTGCACTTGTGCAATTGGCACAGCTAGCATAGATGTTGTTACATATATTAATGACTAGATTGGTGAGATAAATAATGTTAGGCAAAGAGCAAATAAAACACATTTAGGAAATGATGTGTCTATTGCCTGTAAAGATCACTCAGGTGCTATGAAACAAGATGGTGCCCCAAGAAATATGGAATCTGGATTAAAACATTCAGTAATCAGAGGACTCAGAGCACTTAGAAGGAAATAAAAGAGTAAAGAAAGGAAGAGGTTCACAACAAATAAGGAAAAAATAAATTAATGAATGTCGGTAAAGTAAAGCAAATACATACTGAAACAGGATACTGCTTTGTTATGTAACACACAGATTACAGGGAATGATAACATTTTTCTTTCAGAAAATCTTTAGTCAGCAGAAAAATGCAGGATTTTTTCAAAAGAGAAGGTAGATAAAAGGGGCAGGTGAAAAGGAAGAGATCAAAATATGGAAGGACTGAAAAGCATTATTTTAAGAAAAAGGTGAGAAAGACAGACATTGATAATATGGCTCAAGCTGTGGCTGTACAAAGCCAGCTGGATTAGAACTGTATTCTTGGAAATGTAATACGTAATGAAAACAACGGGATTAATAAGACTAATGGTTATGGAGATCATTCCTTTGTAACAACTGATAAAACAGATATTAATGAATTAGAAGCTGAAGATTCTTCAGATCTGGTCAGTAAAGATATTCTTGTGATTGGAGACTGCGTCATTAGAAGAACTGATATTTACATTAGCAGAGAAGATAACGAACATCAAATAATGTTATGCTTGCCAGAAGCAAAAATAGAGGATGTGAGAGAAGTTTTCGAATAGCTTAATTTAAGGAAGAATGGATCTGTTTTATTCATGTCACTACAAAAGATCTCATCCACAAGGATTCATTGTGTATTAGTAGGGAACTTACAGCCCACTTAAATAGCGTAGCTTGTATGGGTGTTAAGATGTATTTTTCACAAATCACATATAGAAAGGAGAGTCAGGTCACTGTGAATGAAAAGATTTTTTGGGTAAATACCTACATGAAAAAATGTCATATTTCAACAAATGGAAATCTGTAGAGCACCTAGGCTTAAATTTGGGCACAAAAATGTTCAGACAGGATGGTATGCATTTGTCAAGATCAGAGAAGAGAATTTTTGCAGCAGATATTTTGCAATATTTGACAAACACAAGGCAGGATTTTTACCATGTCAAAAATTTAACAGTTCACAGATATCAGTATGTGATGCATCTATGATGCTTGTTAATTCTAGGAACATTAATTATTAAAGTGTTTTTACTGGAAACTTTGCTACATTCCCAAAAATTGCTGTTGTTATTGTTTGCGAAACATGGTAAAAGAGCAATGACTGGGAACCAATTCAGTCAGAGTTTAAATGTATTTACAAAAAAGTAGGTGCAGGTGTTAAGATAGCGATTAAGGATTGTTATGGGACCTGTGATTATTACATGCTCAATGATGACAATAAAACTCTAGCTTTTGTAACTATGACAATAAAGACATATTTACCTGGAACATATAACAATTGTTGGAGTGTAGAGACCACCAAAGTCAAGTGCTGATACCCTAGAGGAATTTATACATTTCTTGCATAAAACACAGGAGGAAGATAAATAGTGGATGGGGAATTACATTTACCAGAATCAGAATTGAATAATATTGATTCAACAACATTAGTAATGCAATCATGAGCAATGTGTGTTCAGGAACAACAATTGTTTCAGATTGTAAAAAAACCTACACTGGAACAGAACATAACAGACATTGTTTGTGTTCCTAAAGAAATTACTGTTACTTCATGTCAGGTTTTACCAGCATTGATCTGCACTGATTATGGGGTTAGAAAGGTTAATTTGTTGCTAGATAATTCTGCCAAACTGAAATCTAAAGCAATATGAAGAAGGTTAATTATAAATTATATGGAAGCAAAACAGCTGCTATGTAAAACTTATTGGAGTGATGGGTTCAATCAAAAAACTGCAGAAGGAATGTGAAGAGTTTTGAAACAGAAACTGCTTGAGTCCAAAAACAATGTTTAACATCAGGAAATAAGGCATACAAAATTAGGGGGGCATAGTTTCATAAGAACAAGCATTGTCGCCTCACAGCAAGACATTGTCCCGTTCGATTC
The DNA here is from genome assembly GCF_019279795.1 of Protopterus annectens. NCBI lineage: Eukaryota > Metazoa > Chordata > Ceratodontiformes > Protopteridae > Protopterus > Protopterus annectens. Next base: position 554,971,468 of record NC_056735.1, read on the forward strand.
TCAGCTAGAGCGTCTTCTGTGTGGAGGCATGTGTGAATGGGTGTGCCTTCGTTGAAGGTTGTGCATCAGGGCTGGTAACTTGGCATGTAAAAATCCACTACCAAAACATTAGTGGACCGGAGTTCAGCTGTGGCGACCCCTGACCGGGATAAGCCGAAAGAAGAAGAAGTTTCATAAGAACAAGATACCTGGTTAAGGTGAGAGACACAATGTAGAGAAAAGAGATCAAATTACAACTTTGAGAACTGAAATAAACAAGCTGGACAAACAAATTAAGCAAAAGGTGAGAAAAGATCAAGAAAAATTTGAAGAAAATATATATAAAGTATATAGAGCATAATAGCTCTATATAGATATTATGTTATAGCTCTATAGCAAACCTTGTTATAGGTACATAAGATGTGGAAGGAGTAAAGACACACAAATTGATAAACTGTGTGTAGATTCTAAATATTATTCTCAGACACAACAGATTATATATATATTTATAAAATTTTATGCAGAAGAGTTTGACTCCACAGAGGGAGTGATAAGTTGTCCTGGTGAGATTCAGATAACCTCAGATACTGAAATCAAATTAAATTATATTGAAAAAGAACTAAGCAAACTGGATCCAAACAAACCACAGATTGGAGACGGAATTCATAATAATGACCTGAGACCCCTTCAGCAAGACTTTACAGTACAATTATATCTATTATTTACTAGGTCTTATAAATATGGGGAGAACCAAGACTGGAGACATGCAATTATTTAACCTTTCTTTAAGGAAAAGGGGAGTAGGACAAACCACAGAATCATATAGACTCTTAAGTCTACTTTCATGTTGTGGAAAAATAATGGGGACAGTAATATTGTATAAGTTATTGCCAGAAATGGAAAGGTTGGGGATTAAAACCAAATATCAGCATGCAAATATTGAAATTAGATCTTCTATTAACACCTGTAACTTTAAGTTCTATAACAATATAGTAATATCTATGAATGAAAATGTGTGTTTTGATGTAATTTATATAGATTTAACTTTAGCATTTGACAGGGTCTTTCATAAACACTGTTTAGTAAATTAGAGCAACTAGGTTTTGATGTACTCTTGATAAGATGGATAGCTACATGGCTTACAAATAGGACATGGCAATTATCATACAGCAACTGGACAGATGAAATTCTTGGTTATAGACAGGGTGTCCCACAGGGGTCAGTCCTAGGCCCTTACCTGTCTGGATTGTATCTTTCAGACCTAACTTTTTTTCATTTGATGTGGTCTACAGTCCATATGCAGATGACTTGAAATTGGATAAACTATTTACATGAGTTACAGATAGGGCATGTCTGCAAAAGAAATTGACTAAATTGACCGCAAAGTGTATCAGTCCATTAACAAGTAGATGGTCTGTAATGCAGAGGGTTCTATCTACAATGTTTGTACAGGCCACTAAGTCCATTTTTTTTAAATTAGTTGTGACGTTAGGCATGAAAAATGACTTCATGTTAATTGCCTGTATGAATTGCATACAGCTTTTTCTCCCCTTGCATGTAATTCAGGAATAATTAAGATAAACTGGAAAGTTTTAAAATATACATTTTTATTCTTATCTATTAATGTAGAGAAAGCAAGCTTTTGCAACTATTAGATACATTTAATTTCATATAAATCTATATCTAAATCCTGCCATCTTATTAAGATATTCAGATAATATTCTACAATGTGCATTATTTTCTCATGATTATGATCGTCTTATGACACACATGATTACAGGAAGTCACATTATGGAAAAATATTTAGAAGCTGACATTATGGACTTCCATTTAGAGAGCCATATTATACTCAATTTATGAAAATGCAAACATGTTTATCTTACTGTTTCAAAAAGAACTCACATTTCACAAACGTATTGGCGGTTTAAAACACTTGTCTAAAAGACTCTATAACCAAGTCTGAAGACATTTGATCCATATTGCAAAATAAACAACGACCGATATACTGAAAACAAATCTTAATCAGAACAGAAGTTAGCAGTCCTACGTTTTGTTTTTCTTCTTTTGCTACTTTGGTATGAGAGGCTCCAGTGGTACCATTATTCTATCTCACATGACACACAATGATTTATCCTACAGATTTTATGCTTGTATAATTTGGTATCACAACCAGTTGTGTAAGTTTCAACAATATGCCATGAGACAGTTTCTCAAATTGCATATCTATATATAACAACGCCTGTAAACTTCATAGCTCAAAATGTTTTTATCTCATTGTTAGGAGAATACTGAATGATTTCACAACATTGATATTTGAATATAACGTTGGTTCGTATCATTCAGATTACAGAAACTTTTGTTATACATTCATTTTATATTCACAGTTTCATCTGTTATGATTATTTTTCATGCCAGGTTAGCTTAACTCTAAGGCCAAAAAGACAGCATCTATGGGACCTGATAACATCCCAGGCTGTGTCGTAAATGGGTTCCATGAAGAATGAGCAACACCATTGGGTACTCTTTTCAATCATATTCTAAAAACCAGCTTCTTCTCAGCTGAATGAAAAACAGCCACCATTATCCCCTTGTGCAAAGGTGGTGCTTCCACTGACCCTGGGAACTATAGACCTATTAGCCTGACTAGCGATATCAGCAAGGCCCTGGAACAAATCATCATGGAACTTATCAACAAAGATATAGGTAATCTCCAAACACTTGACCCTACTCAATTTGGATTTCCACAAGGGAGAACACACCTGTTAATCCTGATGGACTTCTTCGAGACAGTCAACAAAGCCCTGGATGAGGGGTAATCTCTGCATATGGCCTCACTAGACATAGCCAAGCTGTTTGACGCTATCCCCCACTCAGGCATCATTGACAAACTCACCCAGCTAGGTATCGACCCTTATATCATTAGATGGGTCATGAAATGGATCACTGCTAGAACCCATATAGTTAAAATAGGGGAATACATCTCCAACAGCAGACCTGTAACCAGTGGTATTCCACAGGGATTGGTCCTGGGACCTCTACTCTTTGGAATCTATTTCTCTGAAGTACAACCAAAAACGAAAGGTCTGTGGCTAACAAAGTTTGCTGATGACTGCAAAATGGGAGCAGTCATAGAATCTCCAAATTATGTCAACATCCTACAAGAGAGTCTTACACTCGAAAAAAGAGATTGCTGCCAAAGCTATGGCCTTAAACTCAATGCAAAAAAAATGTATTATCAGCCCTTTCAGTAAGAGTGATGTTTTTGCTAACTCCCACATCAATAGAAACACCTTTAGTGCACACTCAGTGGTGAGAGACCTGGGCACATAGGTTGACATCAACTTTAACTTTGACCACCATGTCTCCACAGTGGTAAGAAGGGAATTCTATATTGCTCATCTCATAAGAAAGGGCAATGCCTCCAGAAAAAAAGAAGGTATAACCTCGCTGTACAATTCGTCATCTGGCCAATAATTGAGTACAATGTCCCTTTTGGTATGTATCTTTCCAAGCACCTGCAGCAATTGTATAGAGCACAGAGGTTTCTTACAAGGAAAATTCAAGGTCTTCAGCATCTGTCCTGTGTGGATCTTCTGAAATCACTTTCACTTTATTTTGTTTCATGCAGATTACTCAGTGGCAATCTGTGACTTACATACAAGGCAATCCCTGACATTGCTTTATTGGAAATGCTGCATATCTGTAAGTCAAATTGTACACATTATTTGCTCTAAAGACCTTAACCTGGTATGGTATCATTCATAGAACCTGCTGGAGGGATAGATTCCTGCCGAAGGGACAGATTAATATTCCAGAGGTTACCACACCTTTGGAACAGACTCCCACTTCATGTCAAGCAGAGCATCTCATTGGCCCTCTCCAAACACAATCTGGACAATTTAATGGGTAACCATAAATTCACCCCGGGCAGTTTACCTGTATCCCTCTTGCACAGGGGCAATAGGTGCTGATCGTGAAAATAAGGGTAGAACTTGGCTAGGCTTGTAAGGGCCCTAGGGCCATTAGCCTAGTAACTTCCTATGATCCTATAAAATAGTATAAGAATGTGATGTAAGCCTGTTAAAAGCTTTAAAGTTAATTGGTTTCTTTAGTTTAGGTTTAGCATTCTTTTGATATGTTATAATCTTTCAATTTTAACCAAGTTGAACATCAGCTGATGAAATACCGTACTAAATGTGCAGCTTTTGTTACTTAACATTGTTTACAATTATTTTCATGTTGAGATTATTGCAGATACTTTAAAAGTTTGTTTACTTAACACTGTTTCGATCATTTTCATGATGTAATTATTGCAAAAAAATGTTATTGTGTTAGTATCTTTCATATAAATAATCTTTCAAGAAATGTTTCACTTTGTAGGGCAGTGTACCATGATATTAATAATGTAAACATCAATAAAAAGAAATGAAATGACAAAGGAATAAGGAATAAGCCAGTCCATATCTTATTCTCCTATTTCTGTTTGTGTTCTGTGCCACACAGAAGCAGTTTTAGCTTGCTTAGTATCGTTGCAGTGTCTGTAAGTTTAAAATAATCTCCAACAATAGGAAGAGATTACACCTATCCCTCTAGCGGAATCCACTTAGAATGTAAAAAGTACAATGTAAGATA